>NC_043710.1:20816327-20822766 GCF_006229205.1 Suricata suricatta | reverse complement strand
AGCGGCTGCACCAGTTTACATTCCCACCAACAGTGTAGGAGGGTGCCCGTCTCTCCACACCCTCGCCAGCATCTATAGTCTCTTGATTTGTTCATTTTAGCCACTCTGACTGGTGTGAGGTGGTATCTCAGTGTGGTTTTGATTTGTGTTTCCCTGATGATGAGTGACGCTGAGCATCGTTTTATGTGTCTGTAGGCCATCTGGATGTCCTCTTTGGAGAAGTGTCTGTTTATATCTTCTGCCCATTTATTAACTGGGTTGTTTTTTGGGTGTGGAGTTTGGTGAGTTCCTTCTAGATTTTGGAGACTAGCCCTTTATCTGATATGCCATTTGCCACTATCTTTTCTCATTCTGTTGGTTGCCTATTAGTTTTCTTGATTGTTTCCTTTGCATTGCAGAAGCTTTTTATCTTGATGAGGTTCCAATAGTTCATTTTTGCTTTAATTTCCCTTGCCTTTGAGGATGTGTTGAGTAGGAGATTGCTGCAGTTCAGGTCAAGGACATTGTTTTCTACTTTCTCCTCGAGGGTTTTGACGGTTTCCTGTCTCACATTCAGGTCCTTCAGCCATTTTGAGTTTATTTTTGTGTATGGCATAAGAAAGTCAGAATAGAAAGAACTTACTTAAACATTATAAAAGCAGTTTATGAAAAGCCCACAGCTAATATCATCCTTAATGGGGAAAAACTGAGGGCTTTCTCCCTGAGATCCAGAACATGACAGGAGTGTCCACTCTCACCACTGTTGTTTAACATAGTGCTGGAAGTCCTAGCATCAGCAATCAGGCAACGAAAGGAAATAAAAGGCATCAGAATTGGCAAAGAAGAAGTCAAACTTTCAGTTTTCGCAGATGACATGATACTCTACATGAAAAACCCAATTGACTCCACCAGAAGCCTTCTAGAACTGATCGATGAATTCAGTAAAGTTGCAGGGTACAAAATCAATTACAAAAATCAGTTGCATTCCTATACACCAGTAATGAAGCAGCAGAAAGAGAAATCTGATCCTGTTCACAACTGCACAAAAAACCATAAAATATTTAGGAGTAAACCTAACCAAGGATGTGAAAGACCTATATGATGAAAACTATAGAAAACTTATAAAAGAGATTGAAGAAGACACCAGGAATTGGAAAAACATCCCTGTTCATGGATTGGAAGAATAAACATTGTGAGAATGTCATTACTACCCAAAGCAGTCGACACATTCAATGTAATCCCCATCAAAATTGCACCAACATTCTTCTCAAAGCTAGAACAAGCTATCCTCAAATTCATATGGAACCACAAAAGATCCTGAATAGCCAAAGTAATGCTGAAGAAGAAAACCAAAACAGGAGGCATCACAATCCCAGACTTTAGCCTCCACTACAAAGCTGTCATCATCAAGACAGTATGGTATTGGCACAAAAAACAGACACATAGACCAATGGAATAGTATAGAGAACCCAGAACTGGGCCCACAAATGTGCAGCCAATTAATTTTTGACAAAGCAGGAAAGAGTATCCAATGGAGAAAAGACCGTCTCTTTAGCAGGTGGTGCTGGGAGAACTGGACAGCAACATGCAGAAGAATGAAAAAAGCACTTTGAAAAAAATGATAGATTTCATGCATAAACTTGCTGTTTCCTTCACACCTGTAAAAATAGGAACTTTGGGTCCAAAGGTCTCCAGCAGAAAAGGACTAACTCCCATTTGAAACAAATGAGGATGACAGATCATTTATTTCCATCCTCCTTTTATAATTAGAAGCAAAATTTGAAATTGGGTATGTGTATGTGAGGTTTGTACATGTGAGTGCTTGATCTGCAATGTTTCTGACAAAGTCTTAAAAATGACTAGACTGTACTGATCACGAAAATCACTCAAGGGCTGAGCTGGCATCTTACAGTATCACAATTTCCTCGTATTCCACAGGAACACAGTCCATGTATGGACCTTTGACCCAATGGGTAATTATTATCCTTATTATGGAAAAGCTTTTGATATCAGGAAATGACTGCCACAAGAGTTTAAAAGCTGGTGCAATAATCACCTTCCAGTTTGATAAATTAAGAGGCAATGAGAAATGACCTCAGCTCAGCATTCTCGTGAGTTGGTCATCATCAGCAAGACAAGTTCCCCTTTGGACTCTGCTATCAGTCTTCGTCTTTGAAAGAACTTTTAAGAATGTTGGTCATTAATAAATTACACATTTTAATAGCTGGATAATGAACTGTTTCCCCCACTCAATGAGTCAAGCAATTTCCCCTTCCCATTCAAAATGTTTTCTTCTTTGACTTTGGCTATATGGAAAGCAAGACATTATAACTTCTTATTGTCCATTGGTAGGATTCTTCAGATTTCTACCCTTACCTTCCCCCTACAGCCACATACATACAACCTTGTGAATATAAGCTTTAGAATTTTTAGGGATTCTTTATATAAATAATGAATTTGGAGGAAAGAAATCTGATGCATATTGAAAGAGTGATCACTGAAAGAACAAGATCTTAGAAAAGACAAAGGCACAAAAAGTTATACTCTCAGTATTCATCTGTTTCTCTGAACTACCATACTTTTCACTAAATAACTCTCAGAGAATAAATTTCCCTACCCTCAGGAACCAACTGCTGCCATATAGCATTTCCAAGCTCTGTTTGGCTCCTTTAGGAAAGTATTCTTGATATTAACCTAGTGAGTTAGAAAGAGAAACATTGAGCTTATCAATTAAATGCTGAGGATCAATACCTGGCCTTAATAATAGATACCCTCAGAGTATTACAGTAAATTGGTAGTAAAACAAAAGAGAGTTGAGTTAATATTTATGCAGTCCTGCTAGAGCCGTGACTCACAAATGAGTTACCACACTCTGACCCCTTTCCTTCCTTCTCTAAGATCATCATTCACTAATGAGGTAAATACATAACACTAACCAATAACTATCACTTAGCTGCTTTGCTGCTGTTCAAAAGCAAGTTAAGTTCTATTAGATTTTTATCCACCCTGTAGACAAGCCCATCTAGCATGTTAATGAATTTCCTTAAAAAAATGCCTTTACTTTAATAATCTTTCCCTTTGAGCTACTACCAGCAAAAGCACTCTAGCAGCTATTAGAACTTGTCAAAGAAGTTTATAGTGATGATTTCAGTATGAGTGTAACCATCTTGCCTCCCAGTCCACAATCCCAAAGGCTTAACACTTACTTACCTCTGATGTATTAAGTATTTTTGAATAATGTAACCACTTAATAAGTCATGCTGAAAACCCATGTTTAAAACAATGATACTCACACACCAAAAAGAATGAACGAGAATCTGATAGAGAATATGGGGCCACCTGATAGCATCCACATCATCCAGCTGACTCACAGCCATCACAATTACTTTGTAAATGTTACTATGGAAGGAATTTCTGGTTGTGTTCATTCATCCAGTCTTATAGTAAAAAGACCCAAACCCACAAGATTTTAGAGGTGATCTTTCATTAGAGACATAGAAAGTTGAATCTCTGTAATTTCAGGTCATATAAAAACTGGCACTTTTTTCTAATACATGTAGTGTGCATCCAAGCGAGAAATTACCACATCCTCAGATCAGAAAACCTAGGTTTAAAGTCCGACTGTAGCCACTATCCTACATGCATGATCTTAAATAAGCAACCTAATCTTTCTAGACCACAGTTTCTTTATTTGTACATTATTGATAACAAGAGCCTCTTCCATGGTTGAAACTATTACAGAAGTGAAGGTATCCTAGAAGGATTTCTCGAGTTTCTAATTAGATGTTGAGTAAGTTAGCTGAGTCATTTATTAGGCCTTCAAAAAGTTTTTGTTGTGTACATTGTAGATATAACTTTCTACTGCCTGACAGTTCCAAACTATGCTCAGCAACACTGACTCCCAGGATGTATTTAAGTATCATTATACGCAGAACATTGCCAATTTCATATTTTCCAGCAAAGACATCAAGTCCAATGTGGGAAAGACCCTGTGAGTTATGGACACCAAGAAACCTCCAGTGCAACTGGAATGCACGGAGAAGAGAGTGACAGGAGCTAAGTTTAAAGAGTGAGGTGGAAGACTGGATCACGTGGCGTCTGCCAGGCATGATAAGCAGATTGGGTTTATGTGCAAAGGGAAGGTTTAAATGGAAGAATGATGTGATCTCATTTGCATTTTTTAAATTTGGCTGCAGTATTAAGATTGCAGCAAAAAGCTTAAACAAAGAATCAAGGAAAGGAAGCCCACTAGGAAGTTATTTTAATTAGGATAATGACCTATACCAAGGTGGTGAAGGGATGAAGAGAAACGGAAACAAGGCATATTTTGAAATTAGAACAAGAGGAGCATAAAAAAGGGGGGTGACAGTGAAGAAAAAAGAGAAACCGGTAACTAGGAGATAAATTCCCAGGATAACACTTTTTTCCCACCCTTGGATCTATTTCAGCTGTACCCAGCTAGCACACATTTCCCTTCTCTAGAGTCACAAAGCAGCCCCATGGCTCCACACTAATGCTCTCCTTCTCAGAATGGCTCTAGTATTTAATGCTGGCCTCACTCATGGCCCCTTTCTGACAGTTTATGGAGCAGGGCAGCTAACCAGTTCTTGAGTCTATTGTCCTATAATTACATTGCAAACAACAGAAAGCAGGGACCTAACAATCATATGTGAACATAGGTTCTGTACACTTGTAAAAAACTGACATTGAGAATGATCTGTGTGGTCCTGATTCAATGCTGATGACATTTTTGCAAGAGCACTCATTTTACATATTGTATTTATTTTTACATAATTGAGTAGGATATTTATCCTCTTGCCCTGCCCACTTGTTCCTTCCCCAACCCCTAGAGCCCCAGGTGGAGGACAAGAGGAGTAAAGGACCAGAGAGGTGAAACTCAGACTCACTCGTAAAACGTAAACAGCTTCATCTACTAATGGCCTGGAAAGCCTTATAATTAAGGCAAACTGCTAAAGTAAACAGACAATTAGCTTGTCCTTTTGGGGTGTAAACAAGAAGAGAATCCAAACATTTACTGGAAGAACTCAGTAGATAGAGAACGCCTTTGGGCTGGGTTTTATTCATCTTCTTTATTGTTGCAACAGCACAGTGCCAGGTGCTTAACATACTAAGTTTGTGGGAATGAATGAAGCAAGGAATGAATGAATGTCCTCCTCCACTGTATTTATCATGGCCTAAGAACTGTGCAGACAGATTTCCTCATCTGCGACAATGTCGATGCATTGGCCAAACAACTTTAAAATGATGTATGCTTGACTGAGTGCATTTGTGTTGGTCCACACTTGCATACACAAAAATATATCAGCAAACCAGAGGCTCGATGTTTAAAATCTGAAATGATGTGGCACTAGTTTGGCTGTAGTTTATTTTCAAACATGCTGCATCTGCAGAATGTTGGGTAATGATGATGAAAGCCCTTTCAGAATAATTACAATCCAATCATTTAGCACTGAGCCCCTTCTGAAGCTCACTGTCACTCGTTCAGCGCCTCAGAAATTAACGCCTCTTGCCACGGTGAAGAAAGTAGTGCAGCAGTAACTTACGGGTGTATATTCCAATAATGAGAATTTGAATGATGAAGTGTGATAAAATCAGCTGGCCTTGGCTCATCTGTCTTAATAATTGATCATTGTAATCTGTCTTAACCCCTCCCTGCCCTCTCTTTCCCCAGCTATTTTCTCCTTCAGGGCAAAGTGCTTTTATTCTCCAATCTGTAGAAATTTATCTTACTAGTGCCTCATTCATTTCAAGAATATTGGTTTGCACAGAGTCTCACACATTATTTTTATTTTAAATTAGGGTAGATATAGCTAAGCCACAGTTCCTTAGACCCACAGTTTGCCTGGAATTTTCTCTAAGTTACAGTGAGTGCCAAGAGCCTCTTGTGAAGTCCTTTATTTATGACATGCAAGATGTCCTCTGCTCTTTGAGTGACCTTAGAGTTGACCAATTGTAGCAGAAATCTCTTGGCCTAATAAGATGTAGTCCTTTCTATGCTGCTACGAATATAGCTAAATCCATCTGTTTTCCAGCCTATTGGTTATCCCTCAATGGGAGTGTAAATGAAAAGGAAACACCAATCCCTATCATGAGAGCCAAATCATGTAGGGATCCCATCAAACTGTGAATAAGTCAGACTTAATAAAGAACTTGGCAAAAATTCTCAGTCATGCAAATCAGAGGGTGGTCCCAGAGGAGAGACAACAGGGTTGTTTATAAATTGAGCTAAGCATTTTAAACCTTAAGAGGCTGGTGCATTGGAACTGGGGAGCTTTGGAATGGCTGGTAGACAGATGACTCCTGCTGCATAAAGCACATAAGCTCCGTCTCTATCCACTTCACTTCTTGATGCATAAAATATGTTTTTAAAAAGGTTGTTCAGCTCAAAATATGTAATCATTTGTCTGGGGCACAAACCCTGATTTTCAGAATCAAGCAT
>NC_043710.1:20803084-20816227 GCF_006229205.1 Suricata suricatta | reverse complement strand
AGACATTCAATATATATTCATTGAATGAATAAATATCTCTTATTACAAAAATTTCATGAGGGGTTTATTACCAAACAAATGAAAAAGAGGGAAGGGGGATTTAACAACTTGAGGAGTCCTGGATTCTAGTGCTATTGTTATGAGAGTACTGAATTAACACTTAATCAGTTCATCTCTCTGGACCTGCTGGGACATACTCATATCAAGGGAATTCAGGTGCTGGGATTATATGATTATGATTATACAGAAATAAATCCCATTATTCTTTCCTTCCGGCTTCCACATTCTGTTTAATCCCCTTGAAAGTGGGTGAAACCTGTGATTTGCTTCTAACCCAGAGTATACAGCAAAAATGACAGAATTTACATAACTACATCACAGGAGATTACAGTAGCCATCTTGCTTGGGGACTTCCTTCCTTGCTGACTTTATGTATACACATGACCCATTTGGGGAGGCTCATGTGACAAGGAATTCAGAGCTGCCTGCAGAGCTACAGATAGTAAAAAATGAGACCCTCTGCCCCACATCCCACAAGGACCTGGATGCTACGATCAACAAGGTGAGTTTGGTAATGGACTCTTCCCCAGTTGATCCTCACGTGAGATTTCAACCCCACCAAAGCCCTTGACTGCAGACTTATAAGAAAAGACCCCAAAGAAGAAGATCCACTTAAGTCATACTGGACTTCAAACCCACAAAAACTATGTATAATAAATAAGCAATTTCACTACATTTATAGTAGTGTTGTTATGCAACAATAGATAACTGATGTAGATATGAAAAATTCTCTTTGCCATTATGGCAGGTATATCAAATGTGCTGATCCTGACACCAATGAAGAGAAGGGGATAACTTTGCCTCTTCCATTAGGGTTTCCAATTCAGATCACCAAGTTTCCTTAACATACACACAAATAACCAATGCTTCCCTTAGCTATATTATCCCTACTTGACTACTGCAGAATGAGCAAAGATGTATCCCAGACATAGTTTCTCTTTTGCTTTTCTATTTTTATTTTTTTACAGGCCTCTCCATCCCTCCTCTCTCAATTTTATTTCCCTAGATATCAATCCTCCATCAATTTTTTCTCTTTAGGTTAGCAAAACAAATCACATTGTGTGAACATGCCCTTTGCAAACTGCTCAACAATGCAAACACTATTTAAATTAGCCTTGTCAGAACTTGGCCTGGTCTTTTCAAAAATACTAGCTTGACAAAATATAAACCAATAAGTCATCAGAATCTAGCCATTGAGAAAGGTACCACTAATTAGTCCAAAGATGAAGCTTATTTGTAAAAAATCAGAATTATTAGGACCACACACAGTGTCAATTCTCTCTTTGGGTTGGCAAGTAGAGCATGCTTCAGGACCCACAATGCATGAAGAAGACAGGCAGCCAGAAGATTTACAGTTGTCCTGTCTTTGACTCCAGGAAACTTCTCTGGATAAAGACATTTCCCCCCAAAAATAAAACACATAAAACTTAACACTAGCAAGGTGATAGAGATACGTATAAGCTTAGGGACACATGTGTATTTTATATTTCCATGAAGTCAGATGCAGAATAACATAAGAAAGATAATTTACATTATATGAAATGGAAGGGAGGGGCACCTGGGAAGTTCAGTGGTAAGCATCCAACCTCTACTCCGGTCACGATCTCATGGTTCATGAGTTCGAGCCCTGAGTCAGGCTCTGTGCAGGCAGGTAGGATCCTGGAGCCTGCTCTGGATTCTGTGTCTCCCTCTCTCTCTGTCCCTCCCCCACTCATGCTCTATCTCCCTCTCTCTCAAAGATAAACATTAAAAAACAAATATACAAAAAAAGAAATGGAAGTGAGACTTAGATGGGCAATGAACTACACAAGTTGTCTAAAAGTGTGAAAGGAGCAATGTTTGTTTTGTTTACAAATCAATAAATCCTTACAAGCTTCCTTTTTTGTATATTCCTTTAAGTTAGAATATACACAGAATTAGAGTAGGAAATGCATCACATGTAGTAGATACCAAACTAGCCCTCTGCGTCAAACCTGACTTAACCAATTCAAGAGTTATTTCTCTAAGAGAAAGACAGGGAAAGAGAGTCCCACCTACTTTCTCCTTAGGGATTCCTTCCAGATAAAAAGAAATCATTGATGAAATAGTTCTTTGCTCCTTCTTTCATCCATGACATCTTTTGAAAGTTATCCTAATCTATTGCTTTCTTTGCTTATCTATGCTTCTTAGAATGGGCAATTCCAGCAGCTCCCATGTTCGAATCCCAGTTTGTTAACATCTTCTAATTTATTAAAACCTGCTAACATCTCCAAGGCTCAGCTTCCTAATCTTTTCATGAAAGTCATTAAAATAGATAAGATAATGCTAACTTCTGTAACAGATGTTCCCTAAGACTCTTAGCAGCTTAACAAAATAAGTCTTATTTTTGTTCACCTAATAGTTTATTATGGGGTTTGAGGGATCCACTTTTACACATGACTCTCTTACTAAGTTCCCTTCATTTTGTATTTCTACCATCTCCCAGGACCTGAGATCCTTTACTGGTTGCTGGCAGATGAGGAAAGGAAGGCCCTCACACTTTTTACCCATCTCAGTCAAAGAGTGATTCCCACCAGTTCTGTTCAAATTCTATTAGTAAGAATGAGTCACATGGCCAGCAAGACTCAAGAGGGCCTGAAAAAATAGTTGTATGCTGAGAAGCCATGTCCATCAACAATCTGTACTATGGAAACGAAACTCAAATCTTTGGTGAGCACCTGATCACCTCTTCCAGAGAGATGGTCTCCAGCTTCTTCTTGTAGCTCTATAATAATGTGTCTTTATTATGTGAATCTTCTATCCTAATTTAAAGTATTAAAGATGTAGAAGGAAAGCATTAAAATACAGAAAGGCAAAATTTGGGAAATAAATTCCATACAGATTCCCATTAAATGCAAATATGAAATATACACCTTCATTAAAAAAAATCTTTGGAGAATCCACAGAAACACAATGATATACATGGAAAAATATCAGTAAATAATATTATCATTATTACTAATCTCTTATGTGGGCTGCAGTTCTGGCAATAATCAGGACAATGAGTCAATTTTTTATTAATTACTATCTGGAAAGTGCTATACTGAGTATAGTGGTCGAAATAAAAGGCATGTAAACACTTTATTTAGAGGGTAAAATATCCTACTGAAAGAGAAAGATAGCACTGATAAATACTAAAAATATAATAGGGGTGCCTGAGTGGCTCAGTTGGTTAAGCATCCAACTCTTAATTTTGGCTCAGGTCATGATCTCACATGTCTTGTGATTGAGCCCTGCGTCAGGCCTGACACTGATAGCACAGAGCCTGCTTAGGATTCTCTCTCCCCCCTCTCTCTTTGCCCTGCTCATGCTCATGTACAGTCTCTGTTTCTCAAAATAAATAAGTAAACATAACAACAAAACAGATCAATTCCAGGTGGAAATATTTCCTTCTGGGGACATGTTCCCAAGATAATTGTTTGTGAATGTAGGAGTTTCAGCTGGGCCTTAGAATTTAGATGGAGTTTGAGGACATGAAGGTCCTTCTCTCTCTTCTGAAGCATAGGTCACAAACCTCTTGATCTACTATTTATTCATAAAATGCATCAGAGGAATAAGTCCCTTTCCATGGATATCAGAAAATCATATATCTATACATGTATTTATTTTTTCTATCACAGATTTGCTGTTTTCTTACTTGAATTCTCCTAAATGCTTTGATTTGCTCATTTAAACCATTTCCTCCTGAGCTTTCAAAATAAAATCTGTTGTGTTTGCTCTACATTCAAGCACTACTAAGTCCATGACATTTGTAAATGGTGATCTGAGTATTTTCAAAATGTACTACTCTCAGTGTATCTGAAGTCCACATGAAGCTTAAAGACATATCTCTCTTAGGTGAAGTGCACATGTTCTTGATGATCTAGGACATTTTGTTCAAAGAGAGAAACACACTTGAGTCTAGCAGCTAACTTTGGATGGAAGGGCAGAAACACTAGCATTTGCAAAGAAAAACAGTTGTTAGAAATTAAAAGGGTGGGTTCTTTCACTATCTAGATGAGGAATGGGCAAGTTAAATGTCTTATCCAAAGACACTCAGAAACAGAATAGTAGTGTGACAGTGACAAGCCATACCATAAACATACAACAGTGACAACTTGCAATTTTCAAGTTGAGTTTATTGAACTCCACTATTAGGCCACCATAGGGGAGATTGAAAGGTTAAAACCACGTTGTTAAGTAGAGGGGAAATCATTATTTGTTCACCAATAATGACCTAGCAGTTATTAGAAGGTCTCAGTTTGAAGCAGTTCTATAATGAGTGAATGGATGATAAATTAATGCAAGGATAAATAGATGGAGAGCTGGACGGTAGGTGGATAGGATGACACATGTCCGTTCATGTGATTCTCCAACATGCTTGAAGATTTTCTTTGAGATGGCAATTCAGCCTAAGCAGAGACGGACATTTCACTGATGGCCAGGATCCAATTAGTCATTTAATGATAACAATTTTTTTTATTAACTTGCATCCTGAGTTTTCAGCAGGTAGAATATTAAGTATCTGATAAAAGACTTTCATTCTCTTGAATCAAACACAGGGGACTGAAAAGAAGATGCACATTAGGCTGAACTTGTTTTTAACTTGAAATTCCTCCTGTGATTTCCCTGGACTAAACCTTAAGAGTAAGAAGCTGAGCCATTGATCTAAAGCAAGAAGTTCTGTGTGTGGAGGTACCATTTTGCTGGGATGGCAAAGAACTGACAGTTATTCTTAACTTCGAGTGGTATAATTGCAAAAAAGTAAGAACTTTTTGTTGTTATTTGGCAGTGGATTCATCTACAGATCTCTGTATACACCAGCAGTCTTCATGGATACAACATAGAACAACACTATTTTAGAAAATAAGCCCTTTAGCTGATAAAGCCCGGATTCAATCTTTCTATTTCTAAAAGATGCCTGAGGTGGTGGATCCTGACGTCTCTCCTGACATTTGGGAAGATAGGCTTATCATTTTATTGGGCTTTGCAACCCAGATGGTTCCATGCTAAAAAAATAACTTCTGGAAAATAACAAGAAAGGAAAATCTGTTTGCTTGTCCTACACATCATTGTGTTCCATTTCTCTAGAGGATTTGCAGGTGTGATATTATTTCCCAGAAACACTCAAAGAACATTGAACAGCACCTGTTTTAAGGAAAATCTGTAGGGCTCCCCCAAACTATAGAGCTTGTCTTTTTATTTTATTTTTTATTTTTTATATTTGAGAGACAGAGAGAGACAGCTGGAGCAGAGGAGGGTCAGAGAGAGAGGGAGACACAGAATCCGAAACAGGCTCCAGGCTCTGAGCTAGCTGTCAGCACAGAGCCCGACGCAGGGCTCGAACCCACGAACCGTGAGATCTGACCTGAGCCGAAGCCGGATGCTTAACCGACTGAGCCACCCAGGTGCCCCTAGAGCTTGTCTTTTTAATCCATAGAGATGGAATTTCTTTTCACTGACACAGGACACTTCCTTTTGTACCATTCACCCTGGTAGGGGCTGAATTCTCAAGTCATCACAGATGCTCATCATTCTCCTAGCCTCTTCCAACTTACTTTTTTCAGGATTTATTCTCATCGGATCACTTAAGGAAATAGCTTAGTCATTTTAGGACTGAGTTTGCATGGATAAGACAGGGATAGAAATACTTATTTCAAATATTACAAGTAAACAGCTCATCACAATGTCTAACATATAGTAAATGCCCAATACATGAGAGTTGATAGCAAAAATATTAAAATTCACCACTGCTTCCAATGTCACTAGCATCCCCTCTGCCGTTATCATTACCAGCATCTTGAGTTCAAGACCATTCTATCATTTATTATTATTATTATTTTAATTTAGAAAGGGAGAAGTAATAACTTTCCGTGAAAAAAAAATTGGGAAGGATTGAAAACATTCACTTAAAATATGTAATCTACTTTTGGGAATTTAAGACAGAAATAATGAAAGAACTACAGCAAATTTTAGAATGAGTCCACAGGTGTTTGAATTATTAAATTTATACTATTCTCCCACTATATGTGCCTTAACTGCTGTCAAATTTCTAGCAATGAAATTTTCATATACTATAAGTCAGTCTATGAATCTCTGTCTTCCATTTAAAACATAGCATTGTGCGGGCATTTGGGTGGCTCAGTCGGTTAAGCATCCAACTTTGCTCACGTCATAATCTTGCAGTTTGTGAGATTCGAGCCCCACATCGGTTCTGTGCTGATATGTCAGAGCCTAAAAACTGCTTCAGATTCTGAGTCTCCCTCTCTCCTTGGCCCTACCCTGCTCACACTCTGTCTCTCTGTTTCTCTCTCTCAAAAATAAGTCAACATTAAAAAATAAAAAAAAAGAAACATAAATAACATTATGGCAGAAATCTATATCACTATACATATGGCAGCCATCCAGGTAACAAATACCATTCCAGATGTGACTGGAAATAATCTTTTAATTTTTCAGAAAGTGAGAAATAAGAAAATATTTAAATATCAAGGAAAAGATAAGCATTTAAGAATCTAACTACAAATTGGAATCTCTGCAAGTTGAGCCACTCTGAAAAGAGCATTTAAACAAAATATATGAAGGGGAGTCGAGGAAAATAAAATGTCCAAGTCTGGTCTACAGGAAAGCTGGTTAATTTTCACTGAGTTCTTTTTCAAGAAACACTTGCCGCTGATCCACTGGTGAGGAGTGTGATTTCATTAAAGCAATAAAAGCCTCAGGAAAACAATCAGGAAACAAACAAATAGTTCAAACTTTATAAGTATAAAGAATAGATGCAAGTCTCCTGGGATCTCTGTATTTACTGAACTGTTATTTGTTTTCTCTAACCCACTGTCAGTCCAGTATCGAGAAAATCTAGAACTCATGCCCCTTAAGAACTGTTTTAGCCATTTCATCTCTCGATCAAAATTTTTCTCAAAGTTTAAGGTACCAGGCAACTTTGTTTATTAAAGAATTAAGTCTTAATAAATTCGTTTGACAAAAAAATGTTTTAAGTCTGGATTTTATGTCATTTCATGGCACTGACTCTATAGGAATATGAAGGACAACTTGATCAGCTATAATCCATTTTGTAAAAGTAGAATTCTCAAAGAAATAAATACACCCAGGATTGATGAAACCAGCTTTTGATGACTTCTCCCTTCGTAGTTAGACAGCAAGTATAGCAGCTCTGAGCATTTCATCCTCACCCTACCATGTTCAAAAGCAGGAAGGGATTGGCAGGCCTCCAATGCATCTCTTTATCAGGACAAAAATGTTCTCATCTATTCTCTCCTGTCTCATTGGCCAGAACTGGGTTATCTGCCAAGGTTTAGCAGCGAGGGAATAGGGAGCTGAATGAAGAGTTGACAATTTTAAGCACCACAGTGGGGGACAGGCTCTGCTCACAACAGAGGGGCTGGAAAAGGTTGTGTGGCTACTAACGGGGTTAACCATAGGATTCTTCTTTGGACAGGCTTGCAAACTGAACAGAACATTTCTGGGGGCTTCCATGCACAAGATTTTATCTTAGGATGCAAATATCAATAGGACTTGGAGGCTATATTAAAGAGTTTGAATTTTATTCCAGCTGGAGTAGTAACTTTGGAGTCTGGTCAGTTGAACATTTGCTTTAGCACCATCCCCATTTTATATTTTTTTATGTCTTTTTAAAATTTATTTTTGAGAGACAGAGAGAGACAGTGTGAGCAGGGGAGGGTCAGAGGGAGAGGGAGAGGGAGAGGGAGACAGAATCTGAAGCAGGCTCCAGGCTCTGAGCTAGCTGTCAGCACAGAGCCCGACGCAGGGCTCAAACCCACAAACCGTGAGATCATGACCTGAGCCGAAGCCGGACGCTTAACCGACTGAGCCACCCAGGCGCCCCACCATCCCCATTTTAAAGATGAGTAAACCAAACTTCTGTGATCTACTCAAGATTATACAGCCAATAAGCCTACACGTTCTTGCTCATTATCATCACCCTACTTGCTTCTTTGAAAATTTATATGAAAACCATGTTGCCTTTTGGAGCCTCCCGCCCCTAATTTTATATCACACTCTTCATAATTTTCCCACTTCTGAAATAAGTCATTTGTTCAATTCTTTGACACCTACTTTGCCAGTTAGACTATCAGGTACTCTAAATAATTTTTAGAGAAAGGAATGTATCAATGAATTATTCTGAAATATGTTAAACATCGCTGGGAGTGAAAAAACAGCATTTATGTGATATAATGAGGCTTTCTACAGGTGTTTAAATCCTAGCAATTTGTGTCTGCTTTGTTATGCCTGACTACTCCAGGATTGTACCTAGTTTTGAATTTTTCTGATGATTTGCTTTGTAGGTTTAGACAGAGATTTGTTCTTGTCCAGAAATATGGGAGTTTTTTTTGGACATAATTTCCCTTTTTATTTTTTAAGGTAGAGTTAACCTGCTAATCCTGAATAAATATTTATTTATAATACTAGTATGTGCAAGTGTCTAGGGATAGGGCTTGCTTTACCATATCAGAAATAAGTAACTATATGAAAACTTTCCAGAACATAGGGCATCACCATCCATGGGCCTCAAACACAATCATCTAGCTTAATTGTGCAGAATTTCCATTCTCTGTGGTTACAACTTTGCCCTCCCAAGTTATCTACTTTTAAAGCATATTATTTCTGGAATTGGTGGATTGTTCCATGATTAACACTCCAATTTGTATAATTATATTTGTCAGCTTCCTTCCTAAGTTAGCCAAATGACTCAGGGGGGAAGAAGAATACTGGGGACCTAGGCAGGGCACGGGGTGCACAAAAGGGGGAGAAGGGGCACGAGGGTCGCGAGGGTGGGATGTGATAATGAAAACCAGTGGGAACTCCAGAATTCCCATATATGCGACTTCTCTAGGGTGGCAATCAGTTGCATCCCTGCTGCAATTTTTATAGTAAGAGTAAGGTTACTTCTCAATTTGTATGTTAATTTTCTGTGTCCTAGGATGGGGAACCTCAAGGAGATTATGAGGGATACAAGACTAAAAACGCCTCTCTCTCTCTCTCCACAATTACAATGTGGCCCCATTAAATCAAACCTCCCCGATTTCAAAATCTACCTCCTGCTAGGCCTGCGTGGTAGGGTGAAAAGTTTAAACGGTTGTAAATACCTATAAGACAAAGCAAAAGACTCCAAAGATTTGACATGTGCAGAGTAAGAGTCTCTATTTAAAGAAACTGAACAGTAGCTGAAATTAACCTAGAAGGTGCCTCTTCTTGTTTGGAACCAGTTAGAGTCTGTGTTCCCAAAAGTGATCTCAACGTGACACCTAGTGGCAGCTCCAGGCTTACCCCTGCAGTCCTGATGGAAATTCCCAGTCTCCAAGGTATTCAAAATTTTTGTTCCTGGAGGCTCTAATTTCACTTCTGTGGGAGGAAAACTAACTAATTCCACATGAAAAATTAATTAGAAAATATTCTTTAGAAGAAAATGCTCAGCATCATTTTGAATGTGGTTTCCAAACTTTTTTTTTTTTTTTGTCTTTCTGATATATGAATTGTCTCTTCTTGAGTCTCTATGAAGTCTTCCCCATCCCCACAAACTTTGGCCTATTTACAAATTCAAAGAACTGAAGCCCTTTCATTGGTATTCTAACTCCTAATTTTTCTACTGTAAAAATTGATAAATACCCCAAAAGAAGACTATGCATTGGTTTTCTTTCAAAGATGTTAGACTGGGAAATTTTCATAAAAATGTTAATTATTCAAAAGTGTTCATATAAAAATGAGTCATGTTGGTTTTGTGTGCATATGGGCAATTGATTTTTGTTTGCTTGGGTTTTTTTGTTTGTTTGTTTGTTTGTTTTAATTTTAGATCCTAACTTGATTTTTTTTTTTCCCAAGCACCAGAGATACTTTTGGCTACTAGACAGACAGACAGACACACACGCACACACACATACCAGAAAATGTAGAATAGTTTTTGGTCAAAGTGAGAAGAAAACAGCTTTGATACTCTGCCTTTTAGAAACATCCCTACCCCGTTAGTAGAAGCCCATCATCTTGGGCTAGACTTTGTGGATGTTCTCTTGAGCACTCCAACTCTTCCCTGAATGGACAATGTCAAATGTGTCATTCCCTCTCTACCTCCTAACTAATCTGATAGAGTCTAATTAACACTAATGAGTTAATGAGGAGGCCTTAAGTGCTAAATTTACAGATGAATTGGGATTATCCAAACTGGCCTCCCGTAGACATTGACTCCTTGTTTTCTGTTTGACTCAGAGTGATACTGGGGAGAATTGCAGAAAGGATTTGGCTGGCCTTCCCACAATTTCTGTATCATCTATCCACAGAGAATGGTACTAGCTCACCAGGTAATTTGGGAGTTAATTCTGCTGCCTCCTTCCCAAGTTAACTATAAGCCTGAAACTAAGGATTTGGGTAATTTCTATATAATAAGTCCCTTTATAAATTATCATTTACTGTGTGCCCTCAATGTATCAGACATGCCACTAAAATAATTTTGCATATTTTCCTGCAAGTCCTCCAGTAAACCCTAAAACAGAGCTGTTTTGCTCTCATTTTAGATCTATGACAAATGACACTGATGTATGAATTGTCTCTTCTTGAGTCTCTATGAAGTCTTCCCCATCCCCACAAACTTTGGCCTATTTACAAATTCAAAGAACTGAAGCCCTTTCACTGGTATTCTAACTCCTAATTTTTCTAGTGTAAAAATTGATAAATACCCCAAAAGAGTGTCTCCACCAGCTGGATACTCAACTAAGAGACACTTAGTGACTTACTGTCTTTTTGCTTGTAAATAGCAGTGCTGAGAAATACTTTTGACTCCAGTATACTTTTCTCGAGCTTCTCTTTAAATAGTTGGTAGTTTGAAATGGAAACTTTGGAGCATAACAATAATTTCCCCACAAACAACTACTTAACAATAAACTGAGTCTCTAAGACGCATATATACACATATGCACACACAGTTGATAATGTGTCAAAGGAATGTGATGTTTTAGTGCTTTGATCCTAAGGCACTGGAAACCCTTGTTTTGAAATCTGATCCCTTTTATCAGCTTCTTGTGCGGGCCTCACCATGGAGGGCCTGAAGTCTTCAGAGGGTCATTAAACTCCACTCCAGTCCACTGTTCTCTCTTCTGTTCCTGCTGTCTCCTTGAGGATGGGAGACAGACAGACCCTTGAACAGCCAAAATGTCTTAATCTCTGTAGTTTTTATTATGAAGATCATACATACTTATAAGCACTGTAACAAAGATCGAAATGGTTCTGAATAGAAACCATTTATTTTTGCAAATCTCATCCATGCTGCTGAGGCAAAGACTGTTTCTCTGGTAACCAAGACTCAAACACTGGATAGCCATAGATGTAGAATTGTAATTACAAGACTGAAATTCTGCCTAAAAGCAAACGGGAAGCTTTTTTTTCCCCCTAAAGCTATTGACTTTAGATGATTACTATATTTTAAATAAAACTGCAAGCTTTTTGTTGATATGTACAAGATTCCCAACCCCATCTATTTAGACTCAGAAACACAGAGACAACAAAGCTACTGCCTTGGAGAGAACAGGTTGTAGTAGCTAAAAGTAAGTCATCTGAATCCAGATTATCCAATTAACATTCTCAGCTCTACCACTTCATGGGACCCCTCGGGCATTACAGCTGATCTCCCTGTGCCTCAGTTTCTTCGTCTGCTGAATGTGAGGGTTAAGTTAACTAATACATGGACAGCTCTTAGAATGGTGCCTGGGGTAAGTTAAGCAATCACAGCCGAGTATCAGGACCAGAAGTGCTGTGGATATATCTCTATGCATCTCTCTTCACAGCCCACAGGCTGTGGGAGAACATCTTCTGGAGACGTTACTGACAGGTGATGTTTATGAGAAGTAGGAGGCATTTCACCATTTTTTTCCTTCCCTCTCTCTCTTTCTCTCTCTCTCCACCTCTCTCTCAATGTCTCTCTCTTTGAGGCAGCCACATACAATTGTTAGATCAGAATAAGTCTTCACTTTTTTTTTCCCTTCAGATGATGGATGGCAAAACTAAAATAGGCCTTCTTGAGATAATGTTTTTGAGTGTCCAGCTGGTGGAGACAGGAAAAGCAATTTCAGTGAGACAAGAGAGCCTTCAAGAACAGATTTGCAGAGAAAGTATTATCTTGGCCTTCTAGAAATAGAAGTGCCATGATGCAGATGGCAAGGAATTAAGATTATCCACATAGGCATTTTCCTGCTCGGTAAAAGAAGAAATGATGGAAGACAGAAGATGGCCCTGCCAGATTTCAACTTGGCCAACCAGGCCGCTGCCACTGAGGCAGGCCTAGTTGGGCACCATATCCTGCTTTGCACATTTAACATCGTGGGGGTGGCCTGACTGTAGCAGAGGCACCTTTGTGCCCAAATCCTTATACAGAGGACAACCTCCAACCAGCCCAACACTTTCCTACTGGACAAGTCTAGAGACTGCCAGCCAAAAAATCTCTTCGGGAGAGACGCTGCTTTCCTATGGGGGAAGAGAACATTCTCAGACTCAGGGCCTTAATAGAACCACTCCGTTTTGACTCTTGAAGGTCTGTGCTGCATGGCATCATCTGATTGTCAGTAAAACTTTTCCATTCAGTGATTAATCTTTGTCTTTATTATACTTTTTCTTTCTTTAGTTTTCCAGCTTTACTGTGATATGATTGACAAAAATTACATATATGTAAGAGGTCCAACATAATTTTTTCCTTAGTAGTGCTAACATATATTGAGCACCTTGTATGTGTTTTCATTCTTTCTTCTAGTTCTTTCTTCCTCCTTCCTTTCAATAATATTCATCGAAATCACTAGGTGCTAGGTGCTATGGAATATAATGATCAATTCAGACAAGATCCTTGTCTGCAAGTATAGAGAAGAGACACAATACACAAGTAGACGAATGAACAAGATAATGGTAAAGTACACCACCATATACTGAAAAAGATGACATATGATGTGGATCCCCCTGGAGGATTGCCCAATATAGACTGCGTGCAAGAAAGGCCCTTTCTGAGGAAATGACTTTTAGTAAAGATGTATGGGTGAAAAGCACTAACCGTCCTTCTTAGATCCTGGTGGG
>NC_043710.1:20795732-20802984 GCF_006229205.1 Suricata suricatta | reverse complement strand
AATGTTAAGGTCATGTAATCAGAATTAGAACCCAAAGTGTCTGATTCTAGACATTGGTTTATGACCTTGTACTTTTACTCTTAAGTATATTATGGTATGTAGTATAAATGTATATTTTTCTGAGGTATTATAGTATATAGATTAAAATAAAGACATTATACAGTATATATTCCTAAACATATTGTAATATGCTTAAAATGCCAGACCTAAATGCCCTTTCTCTTCCCCAGGCAGATTCACAACATGCAAATTGTGGATTGGGCCAATAGGCCCTAAACAACTTAGTCCCTGATTTTCAACCCTATATGCAAATTCATAATCACATTGGGAGTTTTTGGAAAGTGCTGATTATGCCCTTTCCTGGCCTGGAAAATTCCAATTTAATTGTTCTGGTCTAAGGCCTGGGTGCAGATTTTTTAAAGTTCCTCTGGTGATTATTAACATCTAGGGTTAGAATAGAAGTGTGCTGAGGAATAACACTACAGACCGAATGGTCTCCCCAAAATTCATACATGAAAGCTCTAACCCTCAATATGACTGTGTTTGGAGGTAGGAACTTAACTTAAGGAGATATTTAAGGTTACAAGACATCAAAAGGGTGGCACCCTGATCTGAAAGGGTCAGGGAATGTTTTGCGAAGATGAAGGGACACCAGCAGTGTGTGCGCACACACAGGAAAGACCGTGTGAGGACACTGAAAGAAAGTGGCCACTGAAGCCAAAGAGAAAGGGCCTCACTGAAACTCAACCCTGGCACCTTAGTCTTAGGCTTGGACTTCCCAGCCTCCAGAACTGTGAGAAAATAAATCTGTTAAGCTTCCCAATCTCAGGGATTATGTCCCAGCAGTGCCAGCAGACTAAGGCAAGTGAGTGTTGTGGACCTGTAAGGAGGCTGGCACCTGCATGTGAATAGAAAGGTGCTGGCACCAGGAGCTGGTGGCACACATCCCCTTGCCCTTACAGAACCCAGCCTAGGCATGGAGTGAATAGAGGGAGGAAGAACTTCAAAGACTGGATAGGAACTGAGTTTCATAGTTTATCATCTGTACACTGGTCAGTGATGGGAAAGAGCAATATTTAGAAAAGACAAGGAATCCAATTCTAAGAATGAGGTTTCCAGAATTCTTTCTTTCTCTGCTGCAGGGTAAACAGAGACCATGCTCTTCCCTCTCTATCACCGCCTCGTGGATTCTATGGAGTCTCTCCAGTTATTAAGATCCCAACTACTCTTAACCTTTGCTTTTGTTTACTTTAATGTATGACCAATGTGTGTAGGGGGTGGAGGAGAGTAAAGGAGAGTTATAACTGGTCCTGTCCCAGAAACAATTTTGAACATTTGAAGATAAAGCATAGTCTATTTTTGCACAGCAAAGTTTTCTAATCAAGATCACTTATGAGCTTGGGCTTTCCCAGTGCCTAGATTAAAGACTAAATCACAACCTTTTAAAAAACAGAGGTAGATCCAATAAAATGTGTGAAGGTGACTGTAATATGAAGAAATTAATCAAGAGCTGCAAAACAGTGACGATTCACTTTTCACAATAAAAGCTAAAGCTGAATATCCTCCCGGTAATGTGATGGTTATTGAAACACGTGGTCTAAAGTGAAAATGTAAGCTCTTAAATCTACTGCACTCAATTGAAAATCTGCGAAGACCTAGGCTTCAGCCTGGGACCTTTAGCTTCCTTCTCTGTGAAATGGAAATAATAAAGCCTACCTCCTATGATTTCTGGAGAAGTGAGAGTGTTAACATTCTAGAATCTTCTCAATTAGTGCTAGAATAGGGGCTTCATAAATGTTATTTGATTTTCTTATTTCCTATCCTAATTCTTACTTCAACACTCTGGTTATTGAAAAGTTAAAATCACTCCAATTCTCAGTTTCCATACACTATAAACTACATTGCCTGGGGCCAGATGGTCGCTGTACGGGTGGTGAGCACAGCATAGCATATATGGTGGTTGAATTACTATACTGTACACCTAAAACTAATATAACATTGTGTGTCAATTATACTCAAATTTAAAAAAAAATAGAGAAAAAACATTTGCATAGGATTAAGACAGGATACACATTAATTCCTCCATAAAATAGTTGGTAACGTATCAAGTCCTATGATAACATTTGTTTATATTAAGTTAAAGTATGTAGGGATTTGGGCATTAATCCCCAACTAGGATTTTTTTCTCATACAAACATCTCCCTTTCATAAATAGCTGTGAAACTGAAGAAATGAGAACTGACAGAGAAAGTGTTAGCCCACTCATTTTAATTTAGTTTAAGCATCCATCACTAAGCAACATGTCACATGACTGTTTATGTCTTCTCCCTGAAGAGGAAGAAGTATGCCATGTAGGAAATGTGGAGCAAACTACAAAGGTTTAGTGCTACAGATTTGGAGTGATCACGTTACTTCTTTGAATGGCAAAGTTGCTAGCTCTCAGTTATACAAGACGAGATCGTAACAGACTTGGCACGTTAGGGCTGATATATCCGTGCATGTTGTAACAGTAAAGTGTGGGATGAATACACACTTCTGTCCACACACTTGGTACCCTTCACAATTCCCTTCTCTTTGAATTACTCAAGTGCTCTCCCAGCAGTCTCAATGAAACTAGACATACACTGAATTACATTCTCTTAAAACTGGAACAATCACACATCAACTTGCATTAAGTCCTTTCCCCGAGATCTAACTGGTACAGAGAGAACTGTGAAAGCACATTTTGACCTCCATTTGCTACTCTCACTTGTTTATTCTGGAATCAATTTGGTTTAATCTCATTATAATATCTTTAAATATACTAGATCTTGCATTAGTAAAAAGACACTTGAAGCTTTTACACTAACCTGTTGTTCGATCTCCAAGCTGGGCTGTCAGTTGGTGGTCTACTAGTCTGTGAATTACTGGCCTGCTACATTTAGTTAGGTGAAGCCTTGACACATGTTTTCAATGAGGAAAAAAAAAATGGACCTCCCTATTCCCTCCAAATGAGGAGTATATGAAGGACATGTTCAATCAGTGTTGGCCACTGTAGGTGTCTACTCCTACAATGAGTTATAATGACAGCAGTGACCCAGGTAAGAAGGCAAGAAGCTCTAGATTACCAGGCTGCCAGTCGGTAATGACTTCCTGGAGTACACATCCAGGCCCGAAAAGACTGACCACTATGCCAGGTGTGTGTCAGTGACCTTTACAAACTCTTTGCCTGGTTCTCAATAAAAATGAAAAAAGAAAAATCTCACACTAGTGAATAGTTGGCAATCACCAAAATTCAAACGACAACAAAAATATTTAAGTAAATTGTGGTTCATTTAGTTTACAGATATTTTGAAGTTAGTAAACTAGAAATGCTTATAAAGAATATTTAACATGAAAGCTTATGATGATAAAGTCATAAAGTCATGACTTCCCCATTCATTTCCATCAGTCACAGTTTCTGTCTTCTACTAATGACTGTACTTTTTCTATAATAAGATGTAAATCCCCTACCAAAAGGTGCTCATTCAAAGTGCATATCTCACCCCTCTTCCAGTTTTTGTTCCTTGGGGAGCTGAGGGAAAAAGTTTTGTATATTCACAAAGTTATGCAATGATCATCAATATCTAATTTAAATTAGAGCATTTAATCACTTCGAAAATATTTAATATTTATTTTTGAGAGAGAGACAGACAGACAGACAAAGCATGAGCAGAGGAGGGGCAGAGAGAGGGGGAGACACAGAATCTGAAGCAGCTCCAGGCTCTGAGCTGTCAGCACAGAACCTGATGCAGGACTGGAAGACACAGCCATGAGATCATGACCTGATTTGAAGATCAGATGCTTAACTGACTGAACCATTCCAGTGCCCTCATTCTCTCACTTCAGAAAGAAATCCTATATCCATTAGCAATCACTCCTCACTGTCTCTTGCCTCCAATCTCTGGCACCAGTAATCTACTTTTCATTTCAGTGGCGATTTTTGTTTTTGCCAGTTTGGGACGTGTCATGTAAAAGGAGTGATATACTACACAGCCCTTTGTCTTTACCCACTGTCACTGCCCATGATGTGTTCACGCTTCACACATGTTGAAGCATCTGTCAGTACTACATTCCTTTTTAGGGACAAATACCTTCCTATTGTGTGATGTACCATATTTTATTTATCCATTAGTTGATATACTTTGGGTTGTTTGTGCTGTAGGGCCATTATGAATAATGCTACTATGAGGATATAAGTATAAGTTTCTTGATGTAGGTTCACTTTTCTTAGGTATATACCTATGAGTAGAATTTCTGGATCATATGGTAACTATATCTAACATTTTTGAGAAACTATCAAATTGCTTTATAAAATCTGGACTATTTTACAGTCCCATCATGTCACTGACAAAAACAAAAACAAAAAAAAAACCCTCTTAAACAAAATGACCTTAAACTACCTAATGTTGGCATACCGTAACTATGAGGGCTACAGATTTTTGCCTTTTTAAAGAGCAAAGTCCTGAGTTTACAGTACTACTGTCTTATTACAGTAAGAATTAGACCTTGCAATTCTTCATTCAAAAAGATTATTTCTACTCATTGCCACTATGAATTTAAGCAAAACTGAAGACCAGAGAGAGAATTAAATCATTACAAGGCATTTAGGACCCAGAGAAAATAGACTAGGAAACGTAGAGAAGTAAAACAGCCAGGAAGCAATCAACATTAACTTTGCATTTTGATGTCAAGGAGGAAAAAATGACATTGAGATAAACAACCTTGAGATCAGTGAATTGAAATCAGTAGACTCCCACATTAGGAGGTTAAAAATAGGCTTTGGGATAAAAATTATATTTTTCCCTTTACAGACATTCTCCGTGCAAATAGAGGTAGGTAGAAATTGAAAACAAATTTCACTAAATGCCAGTGCTTCTAACAGCCCAGCGTGTGAAAATCCAGCTGCTCTTTTCTGCTTCAGACATTAGCAGGAATAATGGCAAACACGATGACTTCCGTATTTGCTGACAGTTGTGTTGATGATGCAGGAGGCAAAATAGCATTTCTCTTCTGGGCAATGTTAATTATGGAGTGCTGACAGGAGTTCAAAAATAAGTGCCAACCCTTCCAGTCAGTGCCCCACATCAATATGAGATGAAAAACGCTTAACCCACCGACAAGCATGAGGGAAAGGTACGTTCAACCTGCTGCCGCTTCTTTTTCAGTAAGTAAAAAGATTCACGGTAGATTTAAAAACCAGTAAGAATAATAGGTTATGTAAGAATAGCAATTTAGAGATCTATCTTTTATCTACCTTTTTTATTTATATTGTTCACTTGGTTCTTTGAAGCAGAAAGAAAATGTACCCTCATGCTCTCTTTTTCAGATGAAATCCCCAGGGTCTGAGAAATGACGTCACACAGGAAATAACTGGAAGAATGAGGGTTTTGTTCCAGGCTTCTGTCTCTTCATCCAATGCTAGAACTTTTCTGTCTTCCGGACCAAATTTTGGAATCCAGTCCAGAAATTTTAAAGTTATTTATATGGACAATGAGTCAGATTTTTTTTAAAGATTTGGGCCATATGATGCATTGTGTGTAACTACAGCACATAGGTATTTAGGCAAGCGCATTTCCTGTCAGAAATATATTAATTATGCCAACCCACAATATTTAGAACTCTGAATTTTTCTGCCAAGGTACCTAATGTCAAAAGTACAAGGGTGATTTAATAAGTTTTTATTAACCTCTACTATAGTTTTTAAAGCAGCACTTTAAGTATTATGATTCTTATTGTTTTTTGAGGCAAGATAGTAATAGTAATAAAGGTTTAGGCAACTTACCCCAGGTCAAATAACCAATAAATGTTTACATTTGGAATGTATCTTTGTTTGACCTCAAAACCCTACTCTTTGATAATGCTAGCTTGAGAAAATGTAGTTCAGCGCTAGAAAAGTGCTTTTCCTTTAAGCCTGTAATTTCACATCTAGAACAGTATTGTAAGTACATGAAGGGCATGTACTATGATTTAGCTAAAAAAAATCTTTATATCAATGTTGTTTACAGTTGCCAAAACCAGAAGTATCCTAATAAGGGCTCAAATAAATTATGTTCTTCCACATCATGGGACAGTATGCAACACTGAAAATGTTGTAATAGACTTATTTATTAGAAAAATGATATTACAAGGTATACTTTTCTTGGTAAACTCCACTTAAGTTGTAAAACTCAATTATGTATGACTTCTTTGGTGGTGTATCTTCACTCTGTTTCTCGTTCCAAATAAAACTAGGTTGACTCTCTTCTGTGTTCCAGTAAGTCTATACATAATGGCATATGGTAGTATGTTTAGTTATTTGGGTATCTATCTCCCCTTATAGGCCATGACTTCCCCAAATTCAGAGAATAAACTTCAGTCATTTTGATTACCACAATCATATCTAATTCACCGGTTCATACATAGGGAGGTATTCAATAGACACCCACAGAAAGAATAAATGAATGATTCTTTAGCAGTGTTCAACCTATTTCATGTTAAGGATCACACTGAAAATAAGACTTCTCTGACTTACTATGGAGAAGTGTCATGCTTGTTTGCAATGGGAGGAGAAAGATCTTGAGGTTTAGTTGTCCTTGACCTGACCTTACTGCCTGAGAGCAGAAGGGAATTAAGATCTCAGCACACATATAACCCATTCACAGCGCGGCATGGTCTTGTGATGTACTAACCGCATTGGTATGGCGATAAACTGACACAATGTGGGAGTTTTAATGGGATATCTAGACATTTCTATAGGATACATTAAAAGTCTTTATCAAATATATCTCTCAAAATTATCTTTAATTTTTGCAGATTTCATTTTGTGTATATCTCTATTTTATAAGAATAGAGTCCATTAGCATGCTTTACCAAAAAAAAAAAAGCCACTAGATCTAAAATGTTTAAAATTCACAGGTAGATGCTACCTTGTTTTTAGTATATTATTCTAGCTACAAATCATCTTAACTTTTAAATGTGTACTTCATTTGTTAAGTCAAGATTTCTGTTTTTGTTTTCATGTTGAGACCAGGGTGAACTGACTTTAACAAGGCCCATTAAAATGCAGTTAATGAGAGGATTTGTTCATTATTCTTCTCTTTACACATTATAGTACAGCAGAAATGCTTCCAACAAGATTAGACAAATTCCTCTCGGAATGAGAAAAAAAAGTTGCTACTTGGAGTTCACTGGGGATGAAGATCTCTTTCACCTTTGGCATCTCTACAGTTAGTATTTTCACATTACCTACAGA
>NC_043710.1:20512279-20795632 GCF_006229205.1 Suricata suricatta | reverse complement strand
TTAGTATGAAAATATTTCCCTTCATTTCTGTTTTAATAAATATACATAACTGAAAGCAATACATTCATATCCCAAGAAAATTCAAATGATTTAATAATTAATATTCATAGCAAAAGAGTCTTCATTACTTTCCATATTCAAATAATAAATATTTGTGGGGCTACAACTTTGCTCTAACTAGTATCTGTGTATGGGGTACATACAGCAATTAGCAAAACAGATCACAGTTCTGGCTTCAAAAACCTCATATTTGAAGTAAAGATGTTTTCAGTATAAAATTACTGACAATTTCTTTTAGCTCAAGCCATTTTATATTTATAAAGTTTATAGATTTATAAAGTTAAACTGAGGAATACTGGAAAGAGTAAACTTAGCTATTGAGACATGAACAAATAATTTTCAATGTAACAAATAACTCTGTAACCATATAAATGACACAGATGCAAGTTCTTAATATTATTAACTCTCATTCAGTATCTCCTAAACCTATCCACACACAACTCAGAAGTCACAAACTCTGTATTTGGACTCATCATTACCTCTGTGGAACCCTGCCTCTTAGGAATTCCCTGTCCTCATCCATCCTCTCACAAATCCCAGGAGATAAGCCATCAATTCCACTGTCAACAACATATCCTCTTTAAGTGACTCATAGCCAAATTAGATCTCACATTCCAGTGGAGCATAAGGTACCATGATGGTAAGTTATAAGGGCTAGACAGAGGTGAATACTACATAAATACTTCAAATTGTCCATGAGAAACAGGAGAAAAAAACATAATGCAGGAAAAGCATGTACGTTAGACTGTGATGCTACTTGCAATACACATATGGGTAGTTCTAGCAAGATCTTATTGCCCATTATTTAACACTGGGGACACTCTGGCATCAGACTAAAGTACTAGAATAAAAGTCTCACCACTTAATGACTACATCATAGCCAAGGATTAATTTTCCTGACCTGGATGCCCAGTAGTCAGGCGTCTTAGAGAGACATTTCCTACTTCCCCCTCCCCCTTTAAAGAGCAGGATCACTTCGAAATCAAAACCCAGAAGATATGTAAACCAGCTACAAATGAGTACTTCAGACAGACATCCTGATTAGACAGAGCTGAAGGTCAAGAATCTCCAACCCTATACAACCATCAACACAAAGGTTGGGACCTGGACTATGATCACAGTAAGGGATGGGATGGTGAACTCTCAGCTATAAATGCTGGGGGAGAAGATCAGGGAGGGAAGCTAGAAGACTGCAACCACAAAGTTTGGACCTCAGCTCCAAACCATCCTAGAGGGACGGCTGGCATGTCTCCAACCATGCAGCGTACGGGCCCCACAAATGAAGACCGGGACCCCTTCCAAGTCTGACGTCTGGTGTTCCAGTTCCCTGGGCAATTGCCATGGAGAAGATTGCTCACCTGCTACTTTAAGTTTTCCCCTCAGTGAAATTCTGCTCCCGGCTTCTGTGTGTGCTTTCGGCTCATTCACTCATGATTACTGGATATTAGATGATTTTGGACAAGTTAATGCTCTGTGAATCTCAGTATCCTCTTCATCAAATAGGGATAATGATAGTAAACACTTCATTTGGTTTCTGTGAGGATTAAATGAGATAATCTGTGTCAAGTGTTTATCACCGCACCCGCACATAGTGAACATCCCAAAACGCTAGCTATTATTAAAATTTAGGATTTAATTCCAGGGGATTATTAGTACAAATAAGGAGATCATATCACATCTTAAAAGGAACTAAAAAAATAAACTTGAGGGCTTTCATTAAGAGACAGAGAGCGTTTGTTCTATAATGAGTGACTCTGTTACCAATGTGATAGGGATTATTTGATGACTGAGTTAAGTCTGAGTTTCAGGTCAGAGAAATTTATCATGAAGAAGAGACAAAGCAGACTTCAGCTTAGTCACTAGATACCTTTCAAAAAGGGGAATAGAGAGGCGGTGTGAAGCAAAAATAGCCCAGTGCCTAAACTTTCTTCATAGCTATACAATTATTCATTTATGTATTCATTCATCTATGCATTATCTCCTTCCCCCAAAGTTATACACTACAAGACACTGTACTAAGCATAATGGAGAACTAAGAAGACAAGTCAGGCCAAGATTGAGAAGAATTGGCTCGTCCAAATCTTGAGCCCTGCATGCCAGTCTCCCAAAGGAGGATCTGGCCTCCTGCAAAGCATGTGAACTGCTTAAGCAACAAATTCTGGACAGATGCCAAGGTAGCAGATTTAACCATGGTCAAATATGTCAAGGAGCTGGAACTCTAAGGCTTACCCGCCAGCACCCCGATCCGGTTGGAGAAGAGGCTTATGATCTCACAACTATGGCTGTCCAGTTTGGCAGCACAGGACCTGGAGCTAAGACTCAGCTAACACAGCTGATGGATTCCAGCTCGTAATCATGCCAGGGGAGGGGCTACTGCTTTCCTAATTTATTTCTTAAAAGCCTCCTGGACTCCAATGCTTACATTTGCTAGAACCTTGTGTGCTGCCCCCAAAATACAGTGGGAATTGAAGAGCATAGACCCCTACCAGTGTGAATGTCTCCAATATAATGGTCTCTTATCAGTCCCACTGTGTCAGCTTCTGGTCTGTTCCAGTTTGATCAACATACTTGTTGTTCTTAAGAAGCTCGTTATATAAAAGAAAATGAGACTTTTAAGTATATTAAATGATTACAATTAATAGAATGAGATGCTATGGAAAAAATAAGGATGTGCCATGTCCAGGAGAAATCATCCATGTCTTTAAATGATAAACATTCATCTCTCTTGGAAGTGTTAACTAGAAGTCAGTCCTAAGGCCCTGATCATTTCCCTCCCCACAATAAGAGGAATGGTCTATTGTATAAGATCTGTGCACCTGTACCATCTATTCTAGAAAGGTAAGAGGCAAGTTCTAGTCCTATATCCAATTAACTGACTCTATACCTATACCTCTCACCATGTGCCCCAGGGGCCAGTTTTAGGGGCATGATAATAACTCCGCTTTGGCCTTATGTACAAGGGTATTTCTCAGTACAGCTTTACTGATAATGACATTGATATTTGAAAGCCCAAGGAAGTCAAAACTTCCTTGTCCATTTTTAATAGATTTCAAACTTGAAAGAGACATTAAATTCAATGCCTCTTTTAAATTTCATTATTTAAAAATTCAGAACTGAATTTGAATCCCAATTGATATTGGAAAGATTGAATTCAATCGTGAAATGTCAGTTACACTTATTTCTCCATGGCCGAATCTATCACATTGTGAGCATTAACTGAGATGATGCATAGTAAGTAGTCATAATTCTGCTTGTGTGATAGGAATAAAGAGAAGATATAAAGAGAAGTCCAAACAAAGATCCTTGAGAGATAAAAGGTGGGGGTTTGATATGAAAAACATTTAGTATTTTTTCAGTGATTTTAAAAACAGGAAATACTATTAAAAGTTGAACAAATGACTAAAAATATGTTTTGAAAACTTTACTCAAACTTTGACATCACTATTCAGAACCAAGAGTTTGACTATTATAGCAATACTAGAGAAGTACACTTAATAAATCACTGTGAAAGTAAAACCTCAGTTCATGCCACTCCCCTCCGGAGGACATTGCTCTCCATGTGTCATTTAAAATGCAATTCCCTTCGAGTGGGCACAGAATAGTTCTATTACCAGACATGACTGCTTTTACTACTAGCAGTGGTTTAATGATTTTATGTCATCACAATAATAGAAACATGACATTCAACTGTGACTACAGCTTGTATGAGTCTATTTTTGGAAAGCTGATTTTGTAGAGGACATGGAAATGTGGAGTCTTGGCTCCTGTTTATTTCCCAAAAGGCTTAGCCACTAACATTCACACATCATCCCCTCTCTGGACCTTTCATGACTTTCTGAAATGAGTATGGTGATTTGAAGTCTCAAACAATGATTGTTCACATACAAAAAGCCTCCTTTAGTGAAGAATTGGGTCTGAATCCAATTGTTCCATCCTATGAAACATCCCTCATGGAATATTTTAATGCCCGAGTTTCACTCTTGATAAGAAGAACCACACAAACAACAACAACAAAATAACAAAAATGTCACATTTAACTTCCTCTAGTCTCAGAACAAGTGATTCTTTATTGCTTACGGCCAACTCTTCCATCTGTGTTCTTTATAGCAATCACTCCTCTCCCTTCTAGGACTTTGATCCATCAATGTTCTACCTTTGTTCCTATTTTCCCACGTTGCCCCCCTCTACTGGATTTCTCCTTCCAGTCTGTTAACATGCCCAAATCCTTACTACCATCTCACATACACACATGACCCTCCATCTACCTCTAGTCACTGACCTATTTTCCTCCATGATCAAACTACTTAAAATAGTTCAAGTTTGCAGTCTCCAAGTTTTAAATCTGTTTGTTTCAAACAACATGTTGCAAGCATTTTCTTATTTACTCTCCTCTTCAACCCATGCCTGAAGTCTTCCGTTCTCACCGATGCCCCTAAACTGCTCAGAGAAACTTCATCAATGACCTTGGTAAGAGTTAAATCCAATGGTCAATATCAGTAATTTGAAAGTTTTGCTTAGATATGTAACAGATGGTACCTCCTTTTTCTATTTAAAAACTCCCTTCTCCTTTGGTTTTATGCTGCCGCTCCCTCTTTATTTCCACCAGATGCACTGTTTTCTCCAAGTACTGTGCCATACACTTGTACATTGTTAAAACAGCCCAGAAGGTAGAGAATACTGTATTATTGTACATGTTTAAAAATTAAGCAACTGAAACCTAAAGAACTTGAAGAACTTCACCCATGTTACACAGTAAGTAAAAGATATGGTGTAAGAACACTGTTTTATCTGATACCGATATACATTGTTGAAACTTGCTAACAAAATTACGTAAAAAAAAAAAGATAATAAATATACCAAGTCATTACTACCAATAAATCTCAGTGATCCACAGATTTAAATAATATTTATTATTTTGCTTTGTAAGATTATTTTCCCCTAGGATCGCTATGCTGCTAGAAAAAATAGAAGCCCACTTTGCAATCCTCGCCAATTTTACTCTTTCCTCCCAAACAAAACAACTGTTCTCTAGTTCATCTATCCTTCATGTCCACATCTTTATCCTATTAAATTGACACAATCTTCTTTATTCTTCCCTCCTTTCTCCTTCTGTCTAGAAACTACATATCCTTTTTCTATTCAGTTGGTATTCACACATAAAATCTAGACATATATGTTTAAATGTTTACCAATAATCAATATGTTTCACCTCCTCTCAAATCAAATAGGGTTCATTCTAAACTTCTTCCTTTATAACCACATTGTCTTTTTTGTGCCTTGTTAAAATACCTTGTTTTAAATGACCATGAAATTAGTAATAATATCATCCATCATACATCATCCATGTTACTTTTATAGCCCAAGTTTGCTTCCATTTACCTATATATTTCTCAAAATAGTTCCTCAGCATCCTATCCTTATTTTGGATGGAATGGGTTCAACTTCCTCTTACTGATATTTTTTTTTGAGTGAGAATTACTCTCACAGTATGCTTTATAGTGAGCATGTAAAAAAATTTTTTTTAAATCCACTCCTGAATTATAGTTTGGTTGAGTACAAAATTCTATCTTAACATTTGCTTTTAATCCACCATTTAAAGTTCTCATTCTACTATGTTTCTTGTCCCCATATAACTGTGAAACAGCTTCTGTAACTTTAGTTTTCATTCTTTTGATTGTAATAGATATTTCATTTTTGATTGCATCTAAGATTTTTTTTTTTGAGTTCTGAAGTTTCATTGCAATACATCTAGGTGTAGATTTGTTTTAAATCATCCTGTCAAGGACATGGTATACTCAGGCATTCTGAAAACTGGTATCCTCTCTCAGTCTTGGAAAATACGGAGCCATCATGTTTTCATTTCCCTCTATTCTCCTCTTCTGGAAATTCTCTTGTATATTTTCCATAGTATGCTGTCTTATTTTCTTATTACCTTTGCACCTCTGCTGTATGTCTGGCTAATTTATTTATATCTATTTCCAAGTGACTAATGCTTGTTTACACTTATCTACATCTTTCCCACTGTGTTTGCTCACAATCTCCACCTCCTACAGCTCAAATACTCCACAGCTCAAGATCAGGGTCTTTCTCTGGGTATGACTTCTGTGTTTTTTTTTTCCTTTATTTAAACATTTACACCTGTTTTTTCAGGTCTCCTTAAGATCTATTATCTCTAGTTCTAGACTGTGAATTCTGTGTGTTACATTTTCTGGCTTTCTTTTATTATGACCTTCTTATGACTTTAATCTTTGACACTTAAGTCATCTTCCTGGGGGATATGAACTGCATTGTTCCCTCCACGGAAGAGATAATTAAGGTTAAATAATGTCATATGGTTGAGGGGCTCTAATTCAATGGGACTGGTGTCCTGATAGAAAGAGATACAAGGAATATGTGTACAGTCAAAACCTCATGTGAAGTCACAGAGTGTAGGTAGCCAACTGTAAGCAAAAAAGAGAGGTCCCACTAGAAACCAAACCTGATCCGATTGCCAGGCTGTAGAAGTGTGAGAAAATAAACGTCCACCATTTAGGCCACCCAGGCTATGGCCTTTTGTTAGGGGAGACTGAGCAGACTGACAAAGGGGTATTTGCAGCAACCCCCAACTGAGTACCAGTTCATATCCCCTTCTTTGTTGCGTCATTCCCTTCAATGTGTTTATATTTGGATTTCTGTTAATTTCTCAACTTGCCATTCTTATACTATATAAGCAAGAGACATTTGGAACTCACAAGTTTGGTTAGAGCTATTTCATATTGCCAGTTTCTCCAAAAGGAATAATTTTCACTTATGGCTAGTGGTCAGAGATTCCTAGCTCTACTTTCAAGGACATAGCAGAATAACTCCCTGTCTCAAAACTTTAAGTAGGTAATACACATCCAGTCTCCTTGTGCACAGAGCCAGTGGCCCGGGCTAAGTGTCAGAGCCAGCACTCAGAGCCCCTGTCCCAGTTCTGGTAACTCTGTGAGAATACGGACCTCCGATTATTGCTACTGTGTTAAATTTTTCTTCCCTCTGGAATCTAAAGAGTACTCTTTTTAGATTCTTTACCCTGGCTAATATTTCAAAACTACTTCCTTCATGATTCATTCAATTTGGAGTGGAAATGGAATTCTTCTGCATCAGCTTAATTTCACATATTGACCAGAGACTCTTATGCTCTCATTATGCCACCTCGACTGTCCCCATCATACCTCTGACTACTTGTTATAGAACACAAATGCTATTTTCTCTTTCTCTACTTGACAATTAAATATTAGTATTTTCAGAGGATCAGTCATCTCTTCTGACAATCTCCTTGAACAAACTAGTCTACTGTCATTGTTACAAGTAACTCATTTTTTTAAAATTCTGATTCTGTATCTCAACTCCCACATTTAGTGCAGAGGCAAATTCCATCCACTAAGCCTTCTCAGCATTTCCATTATACAGCACTACCATCAACCCAACTTCTAGCTAGACAGAGCAGCCTCTCAGGACATTTAACTTGCACTGTGATTAATTAACATCGATGCCTCTAATCATTTTGGTTTTCATTTAGTCTTCTCTTTGCTGCCAGAGGTATTTTTCTCTATTAAAAATTAAACTAATCCACTATCTTTTATACCTTGGATCTTTCCAATAAATATGTTTTACCTCTAAGATAATGTCTAAACTCTTCAGCTTGCAAAAATGCATTGAGCCTTTGACTACTGGTCTAAATTTACTATTCACAGGGCACCATAACACCACTTTGAACTTCAGTTTAATTAAGGCATTTGTAATGCCACATTGCCATAACTTTGCTAAGCTATTTCTTCCTCTGAAATGATTTCTCCTTCACCCTCATACTCCCTTCAGCTCTACATCACATACTCAAATCTTTCCGTTTTTTTCTAAGGGAAAGTTGACAATATCTTCCTTTGGAGCTCTACCACGAGTAGTCCTTCTTGGTACTTATAATCTTAATTCCACTGATGTAATAATATGTGTGCCTCCGACTCTGAGATCTAGAAATCTTTTAAGGCATCGTTCTTCAACCTCAGTGATAGTGATACATTAGACCAGATAATTGTTTGTTGTGAGGCCTGTCCTATGCATTGCAGCATATTGAGCTGGTTCCCTGTAACCACTGGTTATTAGTCCAGCTAACACCTCAACAGACAAGCTGACCCAAAATGTTTCCAAATATTATCCAATGTCCATGGGGATAGGGGGTAGGTACATAATCATGCCTGGCTCAGAACCAATGCTTTAAGATAGGGACCATATTTTGAAACTCCTATGTCTAAGACCATCACCTGTTTTCTGGAAATATTAGTTGGCTGAGTATATAATGAACAAAAATACTTTAGTGAGCAACATAAAGTATGTATGTATGTGTATATATACATATATTATGTATATACATACACATATACATGGAGAGATAGAGTGTGTATATAGAGAGACAGACACACAGGGGTTGAGATCTTCTCCTTCTTTGGTATGTTAGTATAAGTTATACTTTAACTGAAACACATAAAATATTTAACTTGTGAACAATACTTTTGAGTAGCTTAGAGAACTGAAGTTTAAATCATATTAAAAGGACATGAGATTGACTATATATACGCATGTCATACTGAATGACCAAATGCCAACTAAGATACACAGTCAAGAAAGAACAATCAGCAATTTTGTGAATTGGCTGCCAGTTCAAATTTATTTTGCCAAGGCTAATGTTTAGTTAAGTCAATTTCTGCCAATTATAAGAGCCTTCATTGAATGAGCTTATGTTTGAATTTCAACAACTCTGTATTTAACCTGAAGGAAATATAATCTCCTGGGCAATTGTCAAAACAAGTGACTGTTGACAATGAGTCCTGGAAATAAAAGCTAAATAAAAGAACAATCATATTTCTTAACTGTTCTTCTTTTAGACTTTAACAAATATTTACAGAATACTTAGAATGTGCTAAATATTTGAAGGAAATAAAAAATATATTCAAAATCATTTTACTCCTACTAAAAGAAATAATTTATGTGTTGCAAATAACCTAAAGAAGTGGAAACAAAAGGTTAAGAATGTTCAAGTAAAATAACCATTCCTCTCTTTTGGAAATATCATGGAAAGAATCATATGAAAGGCATCATGGGATTTCAGCCTTAGGGGAAAAGGTTTGTTAATATCAGACTTATCTATAATATTGCAATAAAAAACGAGAAAAGTCTTAACATTTAATATTAGCTACAATTAATTCCATTTAAAATTTTTAGTTTCAAAAACCACAATAATAGGTAAAACTATGCATTCTATATTTAGATGATAACTTTAGGAAAACAGAATTTTGCATTCAGTTTGTGTTACAAAAGACTGATGTGTAAAATGCATTACATAAGGACCAAAGCCTGGAAGAAAACAGACCACAATGTTAATGATTATTTCTGAAATTGAAGGACTGACGGGCAATATGACTGTTTTTTTAGATACCTCAGATTTTAAACTTATCATCAATAGCTATTTTATTATTTTATATAACTCATAAGTGAAGCAAAGTTTTGTTCTGTGATTCTTCTCAAATTTGAGAATATAGAAAGGCTTTCCTTTTCAAAATTTACAAGTGTTAATATTATTCTGACAGAGTTTCAGATACCAGGAAAGAAAATTCAATTGTGTCCAATTTTATCTCTATACTTTGCTAAATGGTTGTAGATCACGACTTAGTAAGCAAGTAGAATAAATAATAAACTTGTTCCATGTTAAAGTTGTTATAGTCTTCCCCCTCCTTTAAAATTTACTGCTTTAAAAAAATTAATATTTATTTATTTTTGAGAGACAGAGCATGAGCAAGGTAGGGGTAGAGAGAGAGGGACATACAGAACCCAAAGCAGGCTCCAGGCTCTGAACTATCAGCAGAGTCCAATGTAGGGCTAAAACCCACAACCTATGAGATCATGACCTGAAGTCGGACCCTTAACCACCTGGGCCACCCAGGCACCCTTAAATTTTACTTCTTAAAAATAACTTATTTATTTATGTACCAACCAATATATCTGCAAAATTGATGATAAATTGCATAAGCAAATTGCAAAAATGGTATAAAGAAGACCAAATATTAAAAAGCTTAAATTCTTCCTCTTTCAAGAAGACAAGTATCATTGGAATCTATACTGAAATCATCCTTATTTAGATGATTCATACCACCTCTCTCTTATATGGCAGCTACATGTATAAACGTTCTGCCTCCCAGTGGAGTGTCTTAAGTATTCAGAAGGAATCGTTTATTCCTTTGATTCAATCCCCTTGAGCTGAATGCATTTTCAGGTACTATCTAAATTCAAGAATTAACAAATGTGCAAACAGCCAGTGCCTGGTAAACAGTAGGTATTTAGTAAATATTTGAAACAATGTATTTACAGACAAAGGAAATTGGTTACAGAAATAAAACAATAAAAGGCAATAAAATAAACTGTGTGGTCTCAGCATAATTTGGAGTTATAGCTAGAACAGCATGCTACAGACTTGATTTTATTTCTTTCTCCATGATTTAGACTTTCCCAAAAAGTTTTCCCAGAGGCTTTCATTGAAAAAAAAAATTGTTTTTGTTAGTTGGACTCCAGCCTTCCCAAACACACATCATGTCTAACCCGCCTCTACCTTGAAACCGTAATTGCTATTCTCTGCAGGAGGAGGATTCCCCAGATTATCACATAGTTTGTCCTTACATTTGCTCAGGTCCCTGCTCAAGGGTCAAAGGTTGCTGGCTATTAGTTTCTTGAAACCTTGAGCAACAATCTCCCTGAACCCACCTGTAAAAGAGATGGGTAAGTTTGCACATTTGCTCAAAGGATGTATTGAGATAGCAGTTTCATGTAAAGCCCCTAACACTCCGATTATCATTTGCGATCCCATGGTCCTGCAGGAAGTATTACCCATCACTGCCAAAGATGATACTTCCAGTGAGGAAGGCAATGATTACCTGAGAACATGAGACTGAAAGGGAGATTCACAGTCCCAAGTGTTTTGTTTATTTTTCCATTTGCTTTTTAGCTTTTGCACCATTTACATTATTTCTAAAGTTAGATTTAGGGTCTAGGTGAAGACTTGAACTAGAGAAGATAACCTTACAGCTGAATTTCTTCTTTTTTTAAAAAAGATTTTTATTTATATTTATTTTTGAGAGACAGAGACAACACGAGGAGGAGAGGGTCAGAGAGAGAGGGAGACACAGAATCTGAAGCAGGCTCCAGGCTCTGAGCTAGCTGTCAGGACAGAGCCTGATGCGGGGCTCGAATCAACGAACTGTGAGAAGCCGGAAGCCAGACACTTAACCGACTGAGCCACCTAGGCGCCTCTCTCCTTTGTCCTCCAAAGATCTACACCTGTTTGCTGGGCTTACCGATATATTCTTAACAAGACATTCTCTATTTGCTGTTCCTGAACACCCTCACATTCTCTCCCTCCAAAGGCCTTTGCACCTGCTGCTCCCTTATCTTGGGATGTTCTTCTCGGAAATCCACATGGCTTGCTCATTTTTAACCCCAGTGGTCTCTCATCCAAGGTCACCTTAATAAGGAGAAAACTTAATCTTCGCCTGTGTCCCTCCCTCCCCCCAGTGCTTTCTCTAGCTTCTTCCTTTCTTTTGATGCTTATCATTATAATCACCTGAAATATTCCAGAATTTTTAGCCTACATTTCACCCGTGCACACAGCAGACAATAAGCTTCACAAAGATAGAGACTTTGTTCATTGCTGTGACACTAGTTCCCAGAAAAGTGCTAGAAACCTAAGAGCAGTTTAATGATAATTTGTTGAATGAATGAATGAAGCATAAAATAAATGCTAGTTATGTACATAAAACTGGAAACAAAAACACAGGGAAGGCACACAAACACCATCACTACTCCCAGAGAGTTTCCAATACAGTCAAAGGTAAGATACTGAATAATTACAAACGATGAGTTTACAAGCACAGATTAAATATTCTAAATGACAGTCTGGTATCTCCAACTCAGTCTGACTTCTCCCAGATATCCAGGGCCTGATGTTATCAGATGAAATGAAACTATGGGTAGAAGAATTAGTAGAAGAAATGATTGAAGGTACAGGTAAAAGAAAGGTAGAATTGCTGAAAAGTCCTAACTATCTCAGCTATGGTAGGGGGAAAACAAAGACCAAAACCTCCCCACCCCCCCCCCACCCAGCAAAGGATGTAAGGGCATATAGATAAACTAATTTATAGGTAGGATGACAGAATATATAAATAAAGCCTGTCGGTAAAGAAATAAAAGAGTTAGAAACCTGTATGTCTCATGTATTAGCTGGGTGACATCCGCATGTTATTTAAACTCTTTATATATCAATGGATACAGTGGTAAAATGAAGACAAAATTAGAATTTACTTCATCATGTTTGTGAAATAATAAAATGAGACATTTTAGGTAATATATTTAGAACAGTAATTCAGTAGATGTGAGCTATTAGTGCTATTATTTAGTAAATTATTTTTTAGATATCATCTGCTTCAAAAACAGATTTTAAGAGGGGCACCTGGGTGACTCAGTCTGCTAAGAAACCGGCTCTTGATTTCGGCTCACATCATCATCTCTTGGTTCAGGGATTGAGCCCTGCATGGTGTGGAAGGTGGGTCTGGCTCTATTTCTCAGTCTCCTCTCCAGGTAGCAGTGGCTATTTGATTAAATTCTAGTCAATGAAATAGAAGTGGAATTTTCTAGATGTAACTTCTGGGAAAGCACTTTGAAAGAATGGGAGTTAACTCAACTTAAATATGACTTTTACCTCTAAGCCTTCTCCTACCTTCTTCCGGAACATAGGCTGCCTAGATGAACCCTCACCATCCATCTACTAACCATGGACTAACCTCAAATATGGAAGCTCTGACATGAGAACATCAGAGCACAAAGAGCATGGCTTTCTAATGATATGAAGGAACTATCATGTCAGCCTGAACTCTTACCCCGTGATTCTTCAATAAGGGGAGGTTGGCTACGTTTTGTTTAATCACTTCATGAATCTCTGCTTCTCATGGCCAAACAAAATCTTTAACGAATAGAGGTGAGATAATTATCCCAAATAATAAAGAGCCAAAGCAATCTATTACATGTACATACAACGTAAGTTGTTAACTTTCCAACAGCCATTGAAAAGGAATGTAGTGAAAATAAAACTAGGAAAGATTATAAAATTCTCATTAATAAAAAAATCAAAGCCCAAGTTGCGAAATTTATTGCAGTCATTAAAATCCAAAAGATCCATTCAATTGGACTTTATGTAGGGGGAGCACAAGGTATCTTGATTTGTACATTTTATACTTTTTTAAAGATAAAAATTAATTGTCGTGTTTATTATAGTGACTTTGACAAAAGAAAAAATTTAAATTAATAAGGACTGTAAAACATTGTTTTCTAAATGTATTGTTTTCTGGATGTATGGCTTGATTTAGAAGTAGAAATTTAAGAATATGAAAGAAAGGACATTTTGCATGAATCTTACACTTTTCCAAAATGAATCAATCGAGCCTTCCTACACACAGAGCTAAATATCAATAATTTTGACGTTAACATTGTTTTTGAAGTGCCTGAAACACTAGCATGATTTTAGTAAATAAAAGGTGACAACTATTTGTGCTCTAATTTGGGAGTGCAGTGACAACTGTGGCCATTCAGTTATAAAAATAAAGTGCTCGCTCAGGAAAAGGACTACGCCAGTGTGAAGCCAAATGGCTTCTGGAGGTAAGACAAGGACATTTATCAACCATCAGTTTGAAGTTTACTCAAATGCTTTAATAAATGCTTAAATGATCATCAAAGAGCATAGCACCCAAAGCATGGAGATTTGGGCCTATTTAATTTTGAGACCATAAACTACAGCTTGCTAATCTTGATAACCACAAATAAGTGGGCTTATGGATGACAATTTAATAATCTACTATTGACAACTCAGAGTAGTATTGGAGAATCAGTATCCAGGTCTGAAATACTAAAATAAGAAACAAAGAAATGTCAACTGTGCATTCAAATGATGTTTTGCTAGTTAAAGGGAGATTTTCACAAGGGAAAAGGAGTTCTCTCGTAAATATGGAGAGCAAGGGAATTGAGAATAGAAAAGCTGACAGAGATAGGGCAGCCTTAATTTACATGTCAGCTATAGCTGCCTTCCAAGACTATTTACTCGGTAACTCGATGGCATTCCTTAAATTAGTTACCGTAGCAACTGCCACATGACACATCAGCCTCCAAGACACAGAACATCTTCTGCAAGAAACAAAAGCACCATCAATATCTCAAAGGAACATTACCATTTTAAGGAATGCTGATGGTGTGAAGGAAAGGTGTTAGCCTGATTCACTGTGATTTTTTTTTAATTTTCTACATTCCACTAGAGTGTCAACAGGGCTTTCAGGATTTTTTCTCTCTTATTTATCACTTCACTGTCTTTTTAAAGAATATTAATTACCTAAATATTAGCTTTCATTTAAGGCTGCTAGAAAGCCTCCCACAAATCAAACTCCAACCTACTTTCACAGAAATCTCTTCCAGGACTCTAGATGTAGTTTAGTTTTTCCCAAATGGTATTTCATAGATCACCAGTGTCGGTCATTGTGATGCTTTGTTAAAACATGTAAATTGTGAAGTGCCTGGGTGATTCAGTCAGAGAAGTGTCTGACTTCAGCTCAGGTCATGAGCTCACAGTTCGTGGGTTCGAGCCCCACATAGGGCTCTGTGCTGATAGCTCAAAGCCTGGAGCCTCCTTCAGATTCTGTGTCTCCCTCTCTCACTGCATCTCCCCAACTCAGTCTGTCTCTATCTCTTAAAATAAATTAAGGACATACAAAACTTTTTTTCAAAAAAACATACAAATTGTTTTTGGTGCCAACCAGACCAACTGAGTCAGAATGTTTGGGGTGAGATGTAGAAATGTGCATTTTTGGTAATTTAATTTATGAAGTATTCTTTATAAGACCCCAATTTTCTTACTCTGCTTCTTTGCTAATATTGCTCACCTTGTACACCCCATTTAACCCCAATGTATAAATACCATCAGCAACTCATGGCTTAGCTTAACTGTCACTCTTTCTCAAAAACAAAAGTCTATTTCTCATCAACAAATTACAAACTCTACTACTTTTTTACTTCTCTAATTTTTCTAATTCCTACTTTATTTTGAACAGTAAATTTGATGTGTTAATATGCATTTAAGGGCCATTCTCTCTTTGCATTCTTATTGAATTTTGTGTAGCTTTTTATTACAATTTAGCTAATGTATTACAATACTGGGATGAGGACATTTCTTTCACTGGTTAGGCTCTTCTGAGCATGGGGACAATTCTTACTCATTAATGTGTCCAAGTGCCTGGAACCATGTGGATGGCAACATATGCTTACTTAAAACAACCTATCAAAAACTTGCATAAGATTGTTCAGCTCTAATTCATTCCAATTTCAAAAGAGTTATGAACTGGTTACTAGTAATACTTCTATTTTACAAATGAGGAGACAGAGCACAGGACAGGTCAAGCGACCTGCCTAATACATACAACTAATAAGTTACAGATCAAGATTTAAAAATTGGGCTGCAATAGGAACCCAAACATTAGCCACTAGGTATAGTGCCCCTTTTGCTTAAGAGACCATGAATTAATAATATTTAACTTCTTTCTTATGGTCAGGGGTTAGAATACAGATATTCAAGAATATAGATATGAAACAGATATGTCATGCCACAAAGGTTTAGCCTTAACCTCAACAAGTTAAATCAACATCCAGAACTTTCTGTTTTCATGCCTCTTTACAATTACCATATAAAGATCCAGGGTTGTGTGTAACAACAAATAACAAAATAATTAGCACTCAACTACATAGTCTTGCACAAGCCAAATTCCCTAAGCCATTTCAATACCTATAAATAGAACACTTTATTGGGATGAGCACTGGGTGTTATATAGAAACCAACTTGACAATAAACTATAAAAAAATAAATAAAATAAAATAGAAAATCTGAACTGCATGATCTCAATCTGTAAGACTCACAGAGATAGAATTCTAGGGTTCAGAATGCCTCTTCTCCATATTACATATTTTTAGGTTTAGAGAGGGAATGTCTCTCCACCTTGGTGGACCATTCTAGAAAAGTCTCCCTTGCCTATCAGAATCTTCCCATATTTATCTATTTTACTTAGAGCAATTGCCAAAATAGTGTTAAAGGTCTACAAAAACTCACCCCTACTTCTCATCCATCTCCCCTTTTCTAATACTCCATTCCAAATACAGAGACCTTGCTGTTATGCTTTCAACTCAGAGGCTTTGAACTGACTATTTATTCTACCCAGAATCTCTCCTCCTGTAGAATCTCTTCTGTAGAAACAGAGGCCTCTTTCACATTTCCTTCAAATGTTATCCTCTTACTGAGACTTACTCTGGGCATCCAATTTAAAACTGCATATCTACACTCCATGCATGGGCTATTTTTTCTTATAATTTTTCACAAACTTAACTTCTTTTTCTCTTTTCCATCTGACCACAACATGAGCTCCAAGATGAGGAACTTCTGTGTGTTTCGTACCTTGATATATCCCCAGCATCACGAACAGTATCTCATACAGAATGAACCCTCAATATTTGTTAATTGAATGAATGAAAATGTATTCATCTATTCTTCTTTTCATCCATTCATCCAAATAACTTTATTAATTGAGGACATCTAGGCCGAATTCTAGTTGCTGTAAACTTAACAGATTTTGAAACCTCAGAACCTCACACAATTCTGCCCATTCAAGCCACTAAAATGTGTCCATATGAAAATGATATTTTCAATTAGTAAAGAGCACGTTGTTACTTAACAGAAATCAAATGACAAAACTTAGACTATGAACATTTACTCCAGCCTTAAAAAATGTGTCCTTGAAATCAGTCTTATGTTGGCACAAACAACAAAGAAAAATGGAAAACTTTAGGTTTCTGTATATCATGAGATTTTCAGGCTATTAGGCTAAATTAGTCCTGGTTGCCTGAAGGATGTCTTAGGTAATTGCAGCTTTCCCCCAAGCATTACCGAATCTAATTCTTGATGCCATGCTTTGGGGAAAATATAAAGAAATCATAGAAATGCAGAGAGCCCCTATCACAATGATAAAATGCATGAGTATACCAGACTGTGAGAAAGATCAATCAAAATAGAAACATACAGCCTGAGAAACCACAGATCACTGAAAAAAAGGTTTCTTTTCTGGAAATATAAAAGAAAAGCAACAAAGAGAAAGAGGCTATTATTTCAATTATGTAATGGAATACTGTTTTTATTTTTATTTTTTCTAATAGTTTATTTTTGAGACACAGAGAGACAGAGCATGAGTGGGGGAGGGGCAGAGAGAGAGAGAGGGAGAAACAGAATCTGAAACAGGCTCCAGGCTCTGAGCTGTCAGCACAGAACCCGATGTGAGGCTTGAACCCACGAACTGTGAGATCATGACCTGAGCCAAAGTCAGATGCTTAACCGACTAAGCCACACAGAAGTCCCTGGAATACTGTTTTAAAAAGCATTTAGATTGTATACATATGAGAATCTGCATTAAGCAAGACTGTCTTTTCATTTCTAGGGAAAACCAGCGTTAGAAACCAAAAAGGATTTCTCCAAATCATCATTCTCCATACACGGATTTCTAATTGATATTCTAGGAATCATGAAGAACCCTGCATAGGGATGACTTCACTGTTGAAAAATTGGGGTATATGGCATTCAGCTTTTATTGGAAAGATGGTTGGAGAAAAACATACCAAAAAGTGTTCAAATCTTTGGATACCAGAGTAAAACATGGAACTTTATTCTTCTTAGATGGAAAACAGTCCCCAACAATGTATGCATTGAGATCTGCTCTCTTTGTTCCATAACTATTGGCTGGGAAGCTAGAACGAGCCACTATGTTTCTGTGCCAATGGACTAGAAGTCATGGAACCTGCGGCTTTGCCCAGGTTGTATAATTACCTTCTTTTTCAATTTCTGGTAAGTCTTTAACTTCTGTGTCCTAAGCTGTTAAATGGGGTTAGAGGTTATCCTAAGTACCTTAGCATTGATGGTATTGGATCTGTTTCTCTAAAAATGAGTAAGGATATTAAAGAAGTCATTTTTCCCCAAAGTAAAACATTATTCAATGCCTAGTTGGTTTTAGACTTCGGTAGCTACCCAACAGGAACAGGTGGTTCTCCGGGATCCATCATACCCTGGGTTTCAAATCTTCCAAGAGATGTTTCCCAGAATGACCAATCCATTATTTTTTGTTGGTTTTGTTGTTGTTGTTGTTGTTGTTTGGGGTTTTTTTTTGTTTGTTTGTTTTGTTTTTTAACCAATCCATATTTTAGAAGCAGTAACACTTTCCAATAAAGCCTGATTTTTTAAAGCTATTTCTTTATTTATTTTCAGAGAGAGAAAATGATCAGGAGAGGGGCAGAGAGAGAGGGAGAGAGAGATAGAATCCCAGGAAGGTTCAGCACAGAGCCCTATGCAAGACTAGAACTCACGAACCATGAGATCGTGATCTGAAATGAAATCAAGAATTGGACACAACCGATGGAGCCCCCAGGTGCTCTGAAGGCCTCTTTTTAAATGTAATCATGCATTATACAGAATGTAAGAAATGTGGATAAAGAAAGATAAACTCTAAAGGTGTGGCCAGATCAAAAGTACATGTTTATGAGATCACAATAGGAAGCCAAACAGCTATAATACACAGGGATTATCACCAAGTCAATAGGAAGCCAGGAGTTTAAGGACAAGATGTGATTGTAGGATCAAAGGGTATAGGGATAGGACATAAACGTTGAATGGCTCTGGGTAGTGTGAACAAACCGCCAACACCTGCTTCTTCACTCTACAAGATGAACATTGCAATGGTGATGATGTTTGATTAGACTTTTCAGAAAAGCTTTGTAGACATCACTTTTGGCAGAGCTCAGAGGCATTTGATCCCAACTCTGTTCTCCCCTTCCTTTTTTTCTATATGATCTGTGGAGAGGATCTTTCCAAAGGAAGAATGACTTGTTTTCTCAGTTGTGCTCAGTGTGGCAACAGCCAGTGAAAAGGAAAGTGAGCTACTTCATAGCAGTAGGGATCCTTAAATATTCCAGATTAACTGGGTGTCTTTTATTTTGGTCCTGCCATACCAATGCCCACCTTTGGCTAGTGAGGAAACAGTTGTTTAAATGTGCCTCAACTTCATCATTTTCTGTCGCTAAATTTCTCATGAATTGTTTAGTCCTGAGAATAATCATCCCCCCTTTCAAAATTATTCTTGGGAGAAATCATTCTGATCTAATTCTCTAAGATGTAGTATTTTGTTTTTTTCAAGTCATTTCTTTTACTATTACAGAAATTTTAGGTTGATACAGTAATATAATGTAATTTTTCTGTTTTTGATTTCTTTCTCTTAGCCATACCTATAACCTTAGATACTGAATTATTATTTCCAGGGTACAACCACTTTTCTAGATCATCTAAATTTTCCATGCACTTTCTAACATATTTTAGTTTTATCTATATGTATTTTCCTCTTTCCTTTGAAATGTGTCATAAGAATCACACCACTTATTCTACAGGCATGCCCTGTGTCTGCTGACCTATCTGCATAGAGAAGTCCACAAGACTTTGCAAAAGATGCATAGCACCTATACAATGCCAAAAATCTAAAGGGCAAGATTCTAGATACTTCATCTGTTAACAAGTCAGATAGCCTGAACAAATATTGGTCAAGTATATAGTGATGATCAAAATGAAATATAAATTGTCACTTATTGAGCATCATATAAATAATATTCTCGAACTAATATAAAATGTCCATGCTATCTTTGTCTTTATTACTTTATCCTTGACCTTAAAGGCAGAAATTTACTATTGCTGAGATAGCCACTTACAATTAGTCCTATTTTACCGATGAAGTATTGAAATAAATCTCCACTATATAGAATGTCTATGGGAACAATACCTAAAGTGTCACATGCTATTCTGTAGATCCTAATATATATTTGTAAAATACTAATGCATTATATTTGTATAATAATATTTTTCACTATATACACAGATAACTATCTTGGTTTTTCTTTTTTTAATTGAAGTAAAATTATAATATAGCATTTCTCTGTTATAAAACATAATTTAATATTTGCATACATTATAAAGTGATCGCCACAATAAATCTAGTTACTATTCATCACTATACATTGACTTCCTTCACCCTATTTGGACTCCCTAAGCTCCTCCTCCCCTGATAGCCATTAATATGTTCTCTGAATATATGGGATTTATTTTGTTTTTGTTTATTTTGATTTTTAGATTTCACACATAACTGAAATCATGTGGTATTTGTCTTCCTTGATCTGAATTATTTCCTTGGTATATTACCTTCAAGATCCATCCAGTTGTTGCAATTGGCAAGATTTACATTTTTACAGATAAATAATAGTTGTGTGTGTGTGTGTGTGTGTATATCACATCTTCTTTATCCAATCATCCATCTACTGGCACTAAGGTTGTTTCCATGTCTTACTATTATAAATAATGCAGTGAACATAGGGTATGGTGCACATATCTTTTCTCAAATTTTGCTTTTTCTTTGAATAAATACTCCAAAATGGAATAGCTAGACCATATGGTAGTTCTATTGTAAATATTTTTGTGAAATCTCCATACTGTTTTCAACAGTGGCCGCACCAATTTACATTTCCATCCATAGGGTATGAGGGTTCCCTTGTTTACACCCCGGCCAGCCCTTGTTCTTTCTTGTCCTTTTGACAATGGCCATTTTAACAGGTGTGAGGTGATAGCACATTTTGGTTTTGACTTACATTTCCCTGATAGTTAGTGATATTGAACATCTTTTCATATGCCTGTTGGCCATCCATATGTCTTCTTCAGAAAAAAAAATGTCTGTTGAAGACAGATGCAGAGATGCTCAACATTGCTCATCATCAGGGAAATACAAATCAAAACCACACTGAGACACCACCTCATACCTGTCAGAGTTGCTAAAATTAACATCTCGGGAAACAACAGATGTTGGCGAGGATGTGGAAAAAGGGTAGCCCTCTTGCACCGTTGGTGGGAATGCAAACTGGCGCAGTCCCTCTGCAAAAGTGTGGAGGTTCCTCAAAATATTATCAACAGAACTCCCCTATGATCCAGCAATAGCACTACTAGGAATTTATCCAAAGGATACAGTATTGCTGATTCATAGGAGAACATGTACCCAATGTTAAAGCAGCACTATCATCAATTATGGAAAGAGCCTAGAAGTCTATCAACTGGTGAATGGATAAAAAATATTCAGTATATATACACAATGGAATATTACTTGGCATAGAAAAAGAATGAAATCTTGCCATTTGCAACAATGTGAATGGAACTGGAGTGTATTGTGCTAAGTGAAATAAGTCAATAAGCGAATATCATCTTTTCACTCACATGTGGAATTTGGGAAACTTAACAGAAGACCATGAGAGAAGGAAAGGAAAAAAGTAGTTACAAACAGAGAGGGAGACAAACAATAAGAGACTCTTAAATACAGAGAACACACTGAAGATTGATGGGAGTGGGAGGGCTGGGAGGGCAAGAGAAATGGGTGATGGGAATTGAGGAGAGCACTTGTTGGGATGAGCACCGGGTGTTGTATGTAAGTGATGAGTCATGGGAATCTTTTCCCAAAGCCAAGAGCATATTGTATACACTATATCTTAGCTAACATGACAATAAATTATTAAAAAACAAACAAACAAAAAAGAGTCACATGCTCTCCCAACTGAGCCAGAAAGGTACCCCTGTTTGTTTTAATTGGTGCCAAATTAACATATAAGAATGAAGAGGTGTGAACATAGGTCTTGATTGGTCAAGGATAGGAAAATTGACTCAAAGAGGCCTATGTTTTCAGGGCACCTGGCTGTCTCAGGCAGTTAAGCAGCAAAATCTTGATTTCAGCTCCTATAAAAGTCTCATTGTTCATGAACTTGAGCTCCGTGTCTGGCTCCACACTGACAGCACTGAGCCTGCTTGGGATTCTCTCTCCCTCTCTCTCTCTGCTCCTCTGACTTCAAACTACATAAACATTTAAAAAAGATAAAAGAAAGAAAGAAAGAAAAATCCTCTGCCAGTTTTTTAATCAGGCTTTTGTTTTTTCTTTAGTTATTGAGTTGTTTGGGTTCTTTATATAACTTGGATATTAACCACATATTAAATATAGAATTTGGAAACATTTTCTCCCAGTCAATAGGTTGCCTTTCCATTTTGTTGATGGCTTCTTTAGCTGTGTGGAAGGTTTTTCAGTTTGATATAGTTCTGCTTCTTTTGCTTTGGGAGTCAGGTCCAAATATTCAACACCAAGACCAATGTCAAGATTTTCTCTTATATTTTCTTCTAAGAGTTTTATGATTTCAGGTCTTACATTCATGCCTTTATTCCATTTTGAATTAGCTTTTATGTATATCACAAGATGATGTTCTAGTTTCATTCTTTTGCATGTGACTGTCCTGTTTATCCAACACCACATGTGTGTGGGCTTATTTCTGGGCTTTCTATCCTGTTCCATATATCTATTGGGTTTGTATTCATGCCAATGCCATAGTCTATGGATTACTACAGCTTTATAGTATAGTTTGAAATCAGGAAGCAGGATACCTCCAGTGTTGTTCTTCTTTCTCAAGGTTGCGATCCCTATTCAGAGTCTTTGGTAGTGCCATACAAATCATTAATTTGTTCCACGTCTGTAAATAAAAATCCCATTGAAATTTTTATAGAAATTGCATTGAATCTGTAGATTGCTTTGAGAAGTATGGACATTTTAACAATATTATTTCAACCCATAAGAACAGAATGTCTTCCCATTTATTTGCAACTTACCCAAGTTCTTTCCTCAATGTCTTATAGTTTTTAGTGTACAGGTCTTCCACCCCCTTGGTTTATCCCTAGATATTTTATTCCTTTTGAAGCAATTGTAAATGGCATTATTTATCTGCTGTTTATTAGGGTATGGAAATGCAACAGATTTTTCTATATATTGATTTTTGTATCCTACAACTTCACTTCACTGAATTTTTTTATATATTGATTTTTGTATCCTACAACTTCACTTCACTGAATTCATTTATTAGTTCTAGTAGAATTTTGGTGGAATCTTTAGGATTTTCTATATATCTAACATCATTTCTATGACTCTACTATTATGTCATCTGAAAATAGTGACAGCTTTACTTCTTCCTCTCCAACTTGGATGTCTTTTATTTCTTTCCTTGCCTAATTTCTCTGGCTAAAACTTCCATTACTATGTTGCATAAAAGTGACAGGAATAGGCATCCTTGTCTTGTACCTAATCTTAAAGGAAAAGTTTTCAGCTTTTCACCATCAAGTATGATGTTAGCAATGGGTTTGTCATATGTGATCTTTATTATATGCAAATATGTTATCTATACCCATTTGTTATGAATTTTTATCATAAATGAAAGAATTTTAACAAGGCTTTCTCTGCATCCTATGAAATGACCATATAATTTTTTACCATTTACTTTGTCAATGTGGTGCTTTGTGTTAATTTATGGATCTTGAACCATCCTTTCTATCTTGAAATAAATCTTATGTGATCATGTTATAGCATTTTATTGTATTCTTCAATTTGGTTTTCTAATATTTTTTGAAAATTTCTGCATCTGTGTTCATCAAGAATATTGGTCTGTAATTTTCCCTTTTTGTGGTGTCCTTGTCTGGTTTTGGTATCAGAGTAATGTCAGGCTCTTAAAATGAGTTTGGAATTGCTCCCTTCTCTCCAAATTTTTGAAAGAGTTTGAAAAAAATATATTAATTCTTCTTTGAATGTTTGGTAGAAAGCGCCAGTGAAGCCATCTGGTCCTGAACTTTGGTTTGTTGGAAGGCTTTTCAATTACCAATTCAATGTCCTTAAGAGTAATCAGCCTATTAAGAGTATTTTTTTTTAATTTCTTCATGTTTCAATCTTGGAAGATTGTTTCTAAAAATTTATCCATTTATTCTATGTTGTCTAAGGTTTTTTTTTTTTGGTCTATAACTTGTTTTCTTATAATTTTTGTATTTTTGTAGTATCAGTTGTAATTTATCTTTTATATCTGATTTATGTAATCCTTTCCTAGGTGAGTTAAGCTAAAGGTGTGTCAGTTCAATATATCTTTTCAAAGAACCAGCTCTGATAGTTTCATTAACATTTTATACTCGTTTTGTTTTTCTTTTTGTTTTGTTTTTTTTTAGTCTCTAATTTATTTCTGTTCTGGTTTTTATTATTTTATTTCTGCTACTAGTTTTAGGCTTTGTTCTTTTTCTAGCTCCTCTGGATATAAAGTTAAATTGTTTGATAGTTTTCTTATTTCTTGAGGTGGTCCTGTATTGCTATAAACTTCCCTCTTAGACCTGCTTTTGCTGCATCCCATAGATTTTGGACTTCCATTAGTCTCAGCATGGTGTGTGTGTGTGTGTGTGTGTGTGTGTGTGTGTGTGTGTGTGTGTTTTCTCCTTTGATTTCTTCATTGACCTATTGGTTGCTCAGTAGCATGTTGTTTAATCTTCACATATGTGTGATCTTTCCAGTTTTCTTCCTGTAACTGATTTCTAGTTCTTTAACATTGAGGTCAAAGAAGATGCTTGATATTTTTTCAATCTTCTTAAATTTATCAAGACTTATTTTGTGCTATAACATGTAATCTATTCTGAAGACAGTGTCCCCTGTGCATTTGAGAGAAATGTGTATTTTGTTGCTTTTGAATGGAATCTTCTATATATATCTATCAAGTCAATATAGCTTAATGTGTCAGTAAGGCCAATGTTTCCTTACTGAATTTTTGTCTATGATCTGTTGATTTAAGTGTGATGTCAAAGTCCCCTACTATTATAAAATTGGTGTCAATTTCTCACTTTAAGTCTGTTAATATTTGCTTTATATATTTAGGTGGTCCTCTGTTGGGTGGGTAAATATTTATAAATGTTATATCATTTTGTATGATTGACCTTTTTACTATTATGTAACCTCTTTGTCTCTTATTATAGTCTTTATTTTAAAGCCTACTTTGTCTGATATATAGTTATAACAGCTCTTTTCATTTCTATTTGCATGGAATATCATTTTCCATCCCTTGACATTAAGTCTATGCATGTCCTAAAATTCAAAGTGACTTTCTTATAGACAACACACAGATGGGTCTTATTTTTATCTATTCAGCCATATTATTTCTATTGATTAGAGCATTTAGTCCATTAACATTTAAAGTATTTACAGGTATGTACTTATTGCCATTGTGTTTTCTTGGTTTTTTTTCTTATATATTATATGAATCAGTTTAACATCTGTCCTTTCTAAGAACAAGATAGATCTGTTCGTGTTTTCAGAAAATAGAAGACTATTCTATCAAAGATTATGACCCCATGCTAGCCTTGAAGAGTGCCTATTTTCAACCAAAGTTTATGTCAAATTCCTTTGATGTTTCATTTAGCTGTATTTCATACACATCACTGGTCCTCTTATATACAATTATCCCTTAGCTCTTGTTTCTTTAATATACAAGCACTTATACATAAGCATTTATAAATCCACTCATTACAAAAGAAACAAACATCCCCCATTACAATTATTTAGTCCTTTTAATCCTTTTAATAGTTTCCAAATCTATTATATTGTTTGAACTAAAAGATACATATCAGAATACAAACACATTTCCGTAAAGATTTTCACGTTGTTCTTTCAGTTCAACTTAAAAGATAAAATCATAGGTACTATCACCATCTGTGGCAGATACTCTTGCTGCCTATCAGGAAATATTCTCTCCTTCCTTAGAATTAAGTAGCCCAAGTTTTAGCTAGGTCCTTTTCTTCCCAAATAAATGACATCCCCACTTATTCCTTCTCACAGCTATGTGTGGCCATCTGACTAACTGTCCAGATGCATGTGATTTCTCAGAAATTGCCTTAAAAGTTAATGGAGACCTGCCTTTTTAAATCCTTCTCTATAACATGCTGCCTAGAGTGGGGTGTGATGGCTGGAATTTGAACAATGATCCTGGCTCACAAGGATTAGAAGCACAGCCTACAGATGAAGGAGCAGTGAGCTGGAAAGAGATAGCTTCCTAAAGAATTTGGATAACTACATTGGAATGCATACATTTTGACTCAAAATTTTGGTGATTTACATATATAATGCTTTAAACCTGTAACAGCACTTAGAGGTAGCCATGAATATCTGTATTTTACAAAGAGGGTTATAAGGTTTCAGAAATATTAAGTGATTGACAGAGGACATAACAAAATCCAAGGTTTTGAGTCACATGTCCTAGTACAGCTCCAGATGTTTTCTATTAAATAATGGCTCCTATAAACCAGCCTATTTACCAAGCTAAAGGGGACCCTATTTAATTAAGCACTCCATTTATAGTCAGGTTATGAGAGGACAATGCATAATTCCACTAACAAGGCCAAACTGGATAATTTTAAGAGTTTAGTGGCCATTTAATGTCAGCATGTTATTTTCAAGAAACTCTTTCTATTATAAGAAAAAAAAGAGGGAAAAGGAGAAAAAAAAAACAACCCAAAGCTTTTAAAGTGTCAAAAAGTTGGTGCCCTGAACTACCTGGAAATTTGTAAACGTGGATATAAACAAATAGAAAAAGATATGATGCCCTTTATCCCAAGAGTAACAGAAGTAGAGTCACATTTCATTGGGAAGGGACATCTTTCTAAGAGTAATGACTATGTTAAATGAAGTCAAAGAAAGTGAAACAAAGGTTAGTTTGAAGCCAACTAAGAGGTTGACAGAGCTACTGAGGCCGAAAAAAAAGTAATAACCCCTCAAAAGAAAAACAAAAAAAAGGTTTTAAATGTAGTTACAAAGACAAAGGGCAATAATAAAGAATAAAGATACCAATTTTATCAAGGGCAAGAAAACCGCAGCGGAAAGGTCTTATACTGTTAGAATTAAAAAAATTTTTTAAGTTTTTATTTAAATTCTAGTTAATTAACATGCAGTATCATATTAGCTACAGGTATATAGTATAGTGAGGCAACGTTTCCATACAACACCTAGTGCTCATCTTCCTGATTTGGTCATTTTTCACTTAAAATTATTAGCTAATTGCCTTATATTCTTAATATTTGCTTCCCTGGGTTGTACCTCTTCTATTTGTTGCCATACTGGCCTGCTAAATTGTCACAAAATAGAAGATGATGGGATAGCAGAATTCCATCAATAATACTTAGCATCTGTTAAAGACCTATGACATGCCATGAAATTTGATTACATTATCTTAAGTTCTCAGGGTACTCATTGGGGTCAGAGTGTGATTAAAGGAACAAACCTAAGCTCCAAATGCCTGGTTTAAAACCTAGCACAGACACATCCTACTAGTTCTAAGATCTTGCAAAGGTTATTTATCTTACCTATGCTTCAGTTGTTTAATCTACAAAACCAGGAGAAAATTATACCCACCTATCTGAGCTGTTGATAATTAAGTTAGATAATAAAAAGCATTTAGAGCAGTGCTTGACTATAGCCTTATGTATTGGTGACTGTTGTCCTTGTTGTTATCCGTTCTCCCATTGTACTGAGAAGAAAACCAATGCTCAGAGACTTAACCCAATTAATAACTTTCAGAGGTAGTATTAAACTCTAGGGCTGCAAACACTCAAGTCAGTCATTACTCCAAGACACCCTTTCATACCTCATTCTAGTAGTGTGATGATGTTCAATATGCAAAAGCAACTTTTCAGAATGTTCATTCATTCCTCAAAACTCATCCCTGAAAATATCCTTCATTGCAAACTTGAACTTTTGCCCACCCTGCAGGGTGAAAGGAAGCTGACCCGCCTCACCCTCTCATCACAGTGCTCATTACAACTGGGGTACAAGGCAAAAATGGCTTCTAGCAGGCTAACTAAATTATTAAGGGTTATATGATGTGGATCTGAGTTATGAGTGGCTTCATGACAATCACAAAATAAATACAATTAGTTTTTAATCTTTGTTAAGAAATCTCTTAGTTTAAAAAGACAAGAGACTCCTGCTTTTTCTTTGCTTCAATCTCTTTGCTCTTCCGAAAAAAAAAAAAAAAAAAAAAGCCCTCCCAAGCTAGCAAAAACCCTCTCAGTCCAAGTCAAAACACTGTTTTGAAAAGACACCACCAAGGTGGTCTCAAACTGAGAGTCATTTGAGGAGAATTTTAATAAACTTCTTTCCTTTCTTTCCGCTTTTCAATGTCTACTTAAGGACAAATACAAAGTCAACTTCAATGCTCTTTATAGTTTAAGCCCAATAAAAAGACATTAAAATTCCAATAAGCAATAATGTCCTTTTACTGCACTTTAGTACTAAAAAAGTAAGTGGTTCTAAGACCACTGTGGCTGTTAGTACTTAAATGACCAAATTATCTTAATTGTCTCAGAAGTGGTACTAAAGTTTGAGAAAGAGAGAGTGAGTATGTGAGAAGGAGGGGAAGTGCCATTATTATCCTCACTTTTTTAGAAGGAAGCATTTGTTTGCATTCCAGTCAACAGCAAGCCACTTCCTACTAAATCAAACCCCAAAGAGGTGCTGGTGGTGAAATTATATGGCATGTGCCACCCTTGGCTGAGCTGTAGTAAATTTAACTCCATTGTGCAGAAAGCTGCTGTGCAGAATTATGAGTCCATTTGATTCCAGTTTAATCAACTTCAAGTTCCAAGCTGGCCTATTTTGAGGCTGAGGGGCACGGCATCACAATGCATGACACATATTTTGTTTGTTTGTTTGGCAGAAAGCTTTGGCAGGATTCTTGTTGCCTAACTCAGTGTCAAAAGATGTCTCCGAGTCCTGGGGGTGTGAGGAGCTAGGATGTACTTCTGTTAAGGTGGATATACTGCACTGAGAAGAACCACTTACCCGAAGGCAAAGGAAAAGAAGGCAATGGCAGAAATAATAGTGTCTAGAACTAGATTTTCTTCGTGTTTCCTAAACTAATTATGTTTATCTCTGACAATTAATTATCCTTCTTTTCATACCAATATCTTAATAAAAATCTCTCTTCCATCATGTTTCCCAACAATATCCGCAGCATCTGTTTTTCCTCCTTACTGACAATTCCTGGAAAGAGTCATCTATCCAGTTTGCATGTCCCTTCTCTCTATTCTCTATGACCTACTTCTAACAGGTATTTGTCCTCTGATTATATACAAATAATTCTTAACAAATCACCAATGAATGATGTCTAATAATCATCGCTTAGTCCTCAGCTTCCTTGATCTATTAGAAACACGGGAGAGAACTAATTTTTCCCTCTTTCTTAGAAGGTGTTCATTTGGCTTCCAGGGTGGTCCTTCCTATTGATTATCATCCAAACACAAATGGTTCTCAATAGTTGGGTCTGCCTCTTGCCTACCCCACTGTCCCCATCTGCACCTGCTGAAATATTCCAGGACCCACCCCCTACAAACTTACTAGGTTGTTTTCATCCAACAATACGGGTTTAAGTTCCACCCACATGCCGATGACCAAATTTGCATCTCCAGTCTCAATATGTCCTGTGAAATCCAGACTTTATATTCAGTAACTACAACTAAAAATATAATAACTATCTTACAACTAAAGCTTCCCAAATACACATGTAGTACATACTTGTTTCAGCTCGATGTCATCTTGTCTTCTCTACCTCATTAACTAGCAATTCTATCCTATCACAACCAAAAACTTTCTTTTAGCCTTTATTTCCCTTTCTCGCATTCCACTTCCAATGCGTCAGCAAATACTATTGTTTTACATTCAAATTTATTCTGAAACTGCCCACTTCTGGCTATTGCCAGTGTGACCTCCTGGTCCAGGGCACTGTCTTCTTATGCTTGCGTTCCTACAAGAGACTTCAAATAATTCTCCCTATTATCACATAGGCTTTATTCAACATACAAATATCATAATAATTCTTTAAACACTAACTCAGATCAAATCTTCCCTCTATTCACAGCCCATCTATGCCTTCCTATCTTTATTCAGAGTGCAAACCTGATAAATCATCGTAACTTTGAGCACCCAACTACGTCTTTCACTGACTGTGCTTCTACTACTTCCTGAGTGCCTATATTAGATCCTCACCAAGCCCCTAACTATTCCTTACAGCCCCAACATGTTCTTTTCTCAGGGCCTTTGCATCTGCTACTCCCAATGCATGGAATGTTCTGTCCTCAGAACACTACTTCTCATGCTTCTTCTAGGGCTCTGAACAAATGTTTCTTTATCAGAAAAGATTCCCATGATTCCTGTAATATAGCATCCTGGGCCAGTCACTGTTAATCCCTTTGTCCTGCTTTATTTTCTTAATAACATATTTTTCATTTGTCACTAGCTCTCTTCCCTCATTAAATCTGAATGTAATGTGGACTCTCTTTTGTTTACTTCCATATCCTGAATGAATAGAATAGTTCCTGGCACATAAATTACTTCACAATGAGTAGAATCAACAAAATGGATTGTCCTCACCTGATTTAGAAGAATACTTAAAAAGCCATTAAGAATGACAAAGTTTGAGAACTCTTGACTTTCAAATATATAAAATTTGTGAGGTAATCTCAGCAGAGAGAATGGGGTCACACCAATCACACCTTGTGACACTTTGTAAAGGTCATGCATATTTGAAATAAAATTTTCCCTGACATAATATAAAGTGAGCCATGGTATAATAATTAGGAAATATTGATTTGGGAAATCCGATGGCTCAGGCTTTCTGAGATACAGGGACAGAGAGCCAAGGATCACATGCTTATGATGACTTGGCATATTTTTATCTTGCTTCAATCCATCTTTAACTTGCATGAATCCACAGGGCACAGGCTCAGTACATCTATCTGAGTGTTCTGGCCCTAATAATGTTTCCCCATAACCATTAACATAAAACCACCTCAAATTAATATCTCTGCTAAATTAAACTTGACGTGGTTCAAAATGCAAGCCAATCTGTTTTCAATTCCACAATCACTCATCACTGTCATTTTCTTAATTCTAGAGACAGAAGAAGCTTCAAATGTATTAACTTTGTTAAACAAAATCTGATTTTATGACTCAAATGTCAGTCTTCACAGTTCAGCAAATTCTTTTAAATATTCTACAGCATTTCCTATATTACTTCTATGGACAGTTATAGAGAACTTTAATTTTTTTTAAAACAGGACAGAGTTGGAAAAAAAAAGTGCCAAATTTTATTCACCTCTACAGTAGCTATTAGTCTTTATCTTCACCTTAGATTAGACTGGAAAAAAAAAAAGAGAGAGACAAATCAAACAATAAAAATTATCCTCAAGATCAGTTAGCATTCATTTCACAAAAGAATTTTGGTTACCCTTTGAATAGCAACTTGACATATTACCACCTTTGAATTCAAAATGTCTTAAGGGAGTATTTCAGCTCTACCATTAAGAAAACAGTTTCATTTCATGAGATGCAACAAATAAGGACAAAACAGAATATGTCACAACATGAACTCTCTTCTAAACCTCATCACCAACATCTAATTCTTTTTGTACAGCTCACTACCTGCACCTACCACCTGAGACTCTGATTATTCTACATTCTTTCTCCTACAAGGTACTATACTTTGTCTTCCTATTTGTCATCTCCTAATATGTCCTTGTATAAATGGTATATGCTCATTAGTAGTGAAATATCTGTCCCGTTACCCCCTGCTTATCACTTATTTCTCTTTTTGTATTATTCCAACTCATTTAGCACTCACAGCCTAATACAAGTATTTTTGGAAACAATATCCTCAATAATATATAGCCAAATGTGCATGATCACATTCTGTAAGGGACAATTAAGGACCGTGAAACAGCCTGAATTAATTTAGAGCTAACCTACTAGAATTGACTAACAAAAACGAACATTAATTACCATACTCTGTCTCCTTACTACAGCTGAGCTTCATTTTCATGGCTTTAATATTACCAAAATAACACAAAAATGAATACACTCTTGCGGCCTTACCATATGATAATAAAGGCTGAGCATTTGAACAAACGCTGTAATTGTGTGCTGTTACCCTGTTTAGCTAACATTTGTCTCAAGTAGAAAAAAAAATAATGCAGGCATTATATTTAAAGAGCATCTTGTGATAATGATGACCATTATGGAGCAACACAGAAAAATGCTTAGGATAAATGAAAATAAAGATGTAGACCCTCTTTGAGTGTATGCATGCCATATGTTTATGGAAAAAGATGGAACAGGGATAGGAAGAAATAAAAACAGTGTTTCTTGTAGGGTTGAAGGATAGCAAAGAAAAAATGCATTGAGTGAGAAGCAGGGCAGGGAAAACCTTGTTTAAGACTATCGTGCCTGGGTGGCTCAGTCGGCTGAGCGTCGGACTTCAGCTCAGGTCATAATCTCATAGTTTGTGGGTTCGAACCCCACATAGGGCTCTGTGCTGACAGCTCAGAGCCTGGAGCCTGCTTCAGATTCTGTGTCTCCCTCTCTCTCTGACCCTCCCCTGCTTGCACTGTCTCTTTTTGTCTCTCAAAAATAAATTAAAAAACATTAAAAAAAATTAAAAAGAGAGGAGAAAGACTAAACTCAACTCCACTGAAACAAAAGGTAGGAGAGCTTTTAAGCACTTGGGTGGGCCAGTGGAAAAGTACTGGAGGACATTAGAGGAGAGGTTGGAGGGTTTTGGTTTTGGTTTTCAACTTGAAAGATTTTAATACACTGTAAACTAGTGTTCCTGGTACATTTCAACTCCTTCACTGCCAAACCCAATAGCACTGGTTGCTTAGTTTCTCTGCTTACTCTCCCTCTCTCTCCCTTTTTTTAATGTTTATTTATTTTTAAGAGAGAGTGGGAGAAGGACAGAGAGAGAAAGAGAAAGTGAATCTCAGGGAGGTTCTGCACTGTCAATGCAGAGCCTGACATGGGGCTTGAACCCAGAACTGTAAAATTGTTATCCAACCTGAAATCAAAAGTCAGATGCTTAACCAACTGAACCCCCGAGATGTCCCTCCACTTTCTCTGTTCATGGTAACCAAGGCATAAAGGTATATACTCATCAAACTTTAAACTTCACATTATCCTTATTATCAATCTATCTCTACTAATGGGGAGGTTTATGATTAGAACATGTGTTGGCTATTTGGCACTCACTGATGATAGACTCCTACCTTTCCAGCGAAACTGGGAGATAGAGGCATCATCTTTCTTGGTAATTATATTTTAAAGGGATGGTCCCATGGCCCTCGGAAAGATACTTCTGGGCTATAAAACTGGCAAGAGTCGGGGCGCCTGGGTTGTTCAGTCAGTTAAGCATCCAACTTCAGCTCAGGTCATGATCTCACAAATTGTGGGTTTGAGCCCCACATCGGGCTCTGTGCTGACAGCTAGCTCAGAGCCTGGAGCCTGTCTTCGGATTCTGTGTGTGTCTCTCTCTCTGCCCCTCCCCTGCTCACGCTTTCTCTCTCTCTCTCTCTCTCAAAAATAAATAAAACATTAATTTAAAAAAAATAAAATAAAACTGACAAGAGTCTGGGAGAAAATTTATATCCCAAAAAGGTAGAAAAAAATTATAATTTCAAGTTTTTAAAGTAAATGCTCTAAAAAAAATAAGGAGTCAGGGGCCTACAGTCAGTAGGAAACCTGCTTAAATCAGTCAAGCTAAGGGGAACATTAAGGTCTTCAAGGTCAAGGATTATGGATAATATTTTCCACTGCCTTTATTTTTTGTAACACTACATTATTTTTATTTTTATTTAGATTTTTTAAAAATTTAATGTTTCTTTATTTTTGAGAGAAAAAGAGAGAGACAGAGCATGAGCAGGGGAGGAGCAGAGAGAGACAGGGACAGAGAATTCAAAACAGGCTCCAAGCCCTGAGCTGTCAGCACAAAGCCCTGTGCAGAGCTTGAACTCAGGAGCAGTGAGATCATGACCTGAGCTGAGGCCTAACCAACTGAGTCATCCAGGCACCCCACATAATATTATTTTAAAAAATTAATCTTTATTTATTTTTGAGAGAGAGACAGAGTGCAAGTGAGGGACCAGCAGAAAGAGAAAGAGAGACACAGTTCCTGAAGCAGGCTCCAGGTTCTGAGCTGTCAGCACAGATCCAGACCCAGAGTTCTAACTCACAAGCTGTGAGATTATGACTTGAGCGAAGTCAGATGCCCAACTGACTGAGTGACCCAGGCACCCCTATATTAATAATACGGCTTTAATTAAAGTCTAAAAATCCACAAAAATTGCCTCATCTAATAATTCTGAACCTGCCAAAATGTTCTTTTGGGCAAAAGCAGTTAAGCCTATCACCTATGTGTCTATTCCTCAAAAGAATCTTGTAAATGTGGTAAGAATAACAGTCCCTACTGGAGACCAGCTTTCAAAGCACTAATGAACCAAATCTGAGTATTTCCATTGCCACCATTTTTAGCTTTCTAATTCCTCAGAAAGTAAAATATCAGATCGCTGGATGGCTCTGAGGTACGTTGTGATCATTAAAATCAAGGCAAGAGACCACACAGAAATCTCTTAGCTGGTTCCTTTTTATTTCCTTCAATTATCTGTCCTGTTAAAATTTCTGTTTTTATCGAGTAAGCTCCTGTCACCCTGAGTTAACTGGAAGTATTTAAACATACACTTCTGGGCGCACCTGGGTAGCTCACTCAGTTAAGTGTCCGACTTTGGCTCCTGTCATGTCTTGTAGTTTATGAGTTCAAGCCCCGCATCAGGCTCTGTGCTGACAGCTCAGAACCTGGAGCCTGCTTCAGATTCTGTGTCTCCCTCCTTCTCTGCCCCTCCCCAATTTATAGCCTGTTGCTCTCTCAAAAATAAATAAAACATTAAAAAAATGTACTTCTGAATCTATAGGAGTTCAAGTTTACCCAAATTGTGAGTCTGGCAGTATAATAGAGTTATCACATGTTTTCCCAGGACCATTTCAGCTAATCTGAATTTAATCTTCCATGAACAAATGTGATAATAATATATAAGTCTTGACCAAGCAATAAGGAGGGCTGGGTCTTGTCCCAGCTCCACTATGAAATAGGTATATAGCACTGACCTACTATAGTCACATCCCTGGCCAGTAACATGAAAAGGTTAAGTTCCAAAATTGCTAAGATCTCCTCCACCAAAATCTCATGATTCTGATTCTACTATCTTGCAAGATCATTGTGAAACAGAAATCTGTTCAAATTTTTGGAGAAATTTACAACTAAGCACCCCACAAGACATATGAGAATAATGTTAGCAGGCAGGTTTAGAACAAAGATCTACCATCCCAGAAAAAGTACTCAATAGACAACCAGCCACAGGTAATATTAACTTTCCTAAGCTCCTTCTATAGCAGTTTCTAGAAATGATCATGTTACCAACCTCAACTCATATACTAACTGTTGAATTTTAAGTGTCATTTTAATTTGTTTCTATAGGGGCCAACAAACTCCGTATTTAAAAACAAGAAAGCAAAACTCCTGCAACCTCATAAAATACCACTATCCATTTATTGAAAAAATATTTAGTGAGAGAAGATACTGTGAATATATTTATAGTAACATTTTATGCATTGTGGTAACATTTTTACATATATGAACGATAATTGAAATGAAATGCATAGGAAGCATGTTACCGAAGTGGTATATAATACCTGGTCTGCACATAAAAGGAAGAACCACTTTATAATAAATCCCCAACTATCCCCAACTTTTCCATTTTCCAAATCTGGGAATAACTACTTAACATACATAGGTCAGTCCTGACTTTGAGTTTTTCTTGGTGGGGTGGGGGGGTTAGGTTTCACAGTTTTAAAATCCTGTGTAGCTCAGATCACTTAAGAGCTGGGCAAATATAAATGCAATAACCAAACCTAAATGAAATGGATCATTCATCTCAAAAGAAGTAAATCCTCTGTGATTTACCCAAGAGTCAGAATTGCTCCAATGACAAATCATAGTTCATGAATTGTGCTCTTAGCTACCCAAGGGGATCATAATATTTCCCTTTAGAAATTTGTGTAACTAACCACTCAGTGTTTACTGAGATGAAAGAAGGAACTGATAGAAGCATGCACGGTGAACAGTTAACAGATTCTATAATTCATCATTTTTAGTCCTCTCTTTACTGTAAGACCATCTACTTCTAAGAAAGAATGTCTTAGAATTCTGGCTTAGGGTTGTTTGAAACAGCCAGGACTGAGACCCGCCAGAGAAAACACTGACAATTCCACATGCACATGGCGTAGAATTCTCCTCAAAATGCAGTGTCTTTGGGAATGGCGAGGCCTTTTTCCCTAGAATTGCTTTTAACCATTCTGGCTTTGCCTCAGCATACTGTTGGTTATCGATAAAGATTTTATCATCCAAAGCTGCCAAATAAAATGTACCAAGCAACTGATTGTATCATGCTCCTCATTCCTCAAGTGAAAAACCAAGGTTGTAGGACATCTGAGCCCGGGAACACTTCGGAATGTGAAAACAGTTGGAGTAAAGCTACTCTGTGTTTAGTATGCACAGGAAACTGCTTATTTTCCTGAATTTGATGCGGGGGTGGAATTAACCCATTAGAAACTAAGTATGCAAATGCAATGCAAATTAACATACCATGCCATTCCTTGCAAGTTCAGCAAAGCTTGGCCTTTTCTTCCCAACAGTGTTCCAATGAGCAGGACATCTGGACACCTGCCATGTTCATGGAACACAATATAGAAAGGCCTCCCCTTGTTTACTGAAGTAAATGCCTCTAGTTATTTGCCTTTGACCTTGAAAAAGCTTTGTGCCCTTATCAGCTAAAATAATCTAAGCTGGGTGGTACTTAAAAGCAATTTTAAAATACTGTCAAGTAGTCAAAAACTACATACTAGTGACCAGAGCTCAAAGTAATGGCTGTAGTAGCTATTTGAAAGAGAATAGTCCCAGGGGAAAACTAACAGATCTTGGTCCATTTATCTGAGACAATAAATCATGACCTAGACAAATTGAGGTATATTGAGACTTGATTGCTTAATGGATAATCCATTGCCCTTTTAATCTCTTGGATCCTTTTCTGTATTCATCTTTTTGTGCCAGGCAGCACACCACATACCAGGCAAAATTGTTGTTTTAGCCAAATGTGAGATTGTGGAAGAGAATATTAGGAGCTCGGCAGCTATTTTCCCCCCATTAGTATTTCTTCACTCCTCCTGATAACTTTGAAAACCCATAGATGTGGTGAAAGAGAATTCTAGAACACAGACTCAACAGCCCTATTGAATCCCAGTGTGTTACTAATTAGGTATAGACTGGGCCAATTCCAAGCAATCAGTTGACATTAGCAACCTGACTACGGGCAGCCAATGTAATTTCTTTCTCTGCTTATAGAAGCAGAGTAGCTTGATAACATCAATGATACCAAATTGAAGGCCGATTTTAGGGCAAGAAATGGAAGCAGCCCTTTGGAGTACTTGTAACAAGGAGCAAAGAGAAACTTAGAAGTCCAATGCTCTGAACCTGATAAAATATAGCTTAAAATAAGAAATTCCAAATGGTAGGTTAGTAGAAAGTGGCTTGATTTTTAAAAAGGCTGTCTCCTGTATGTTTGTTTCTTTATCCAAACTATTTTCACCTTACACAGGAACACAATCTCATTGCTAACACTCCTGCATAGCCCAGTCATCCTGGGTGAAAACATAACTAAGTACTATGTACAGAACAATCAATCAATCAATCAATCTAGGAAAATGAGCAAGTCTCACCCAGCAGGCTCCCACCCTAGGGAAAATAACACACTATTGTTTTTACTCTATCAAACTCTAACCAAATCAGTAAACCAATCAGTCCATCTACCACCAGTGTGGGTAGATTAAATATTAACTGCATTGTTTAGTCAACCATTCCAAACATCAAGTGGCATCAAGACCTACCACATTATATAAGGCCCCATCTGTTCTGTTGAATTGGGTTAGAAATCCAAAAAAAAAAAAAAAAAAAAAAAAAGGATAATGAATTCAGCAAACCCAAAGATTAATAGAAATCAGAGAGTGGTATTAATATCCTAAGCAGAATTTACCCATACAAATTAATACATAAGTAGAAATGATGTTTATCCAGTTCTGGACAATATAGAAAGATCTGACTAATGTTAAAAAACAACAGCTCTTCTTTTTATAATTTAGCTCTTGTTGATAATGCTGCTATAAACATTGGGGTATATGTGTTGATTCAAAGCAGTATCTTTTTTAATTTTTTTATGTTTATTTTATTATCGAGACAGAGAGAAACTGAGTGTGAGTGTGGGAGGGCAGAGAGAGAGGGAGACACAGAATCCAAAGCAGGTTCCAGGCTCTGAGCTGTCAGCACAGAGCCCGAGCCAAGGCTGGAACCCACGGACTGTGAGATCATGACCTTAGCTGAACGTGGATGCTTAACTGACTGAGTCACCCAGGCACCCTTCAAAGCAGTATTTTGTAACCTTTGAGTAAATATCTAGTAGTATAATTGCTGGAACATAGTTTTTGAGTTTTTCAGATGTAAGTTTTTGAGGAACCTCCATACTGCTCTCCAGAGTGGCCGTATTTGTTTGCATTCCCACCAACTTGAAAGAGGATTCCCCTTCCTCTGCATCCTTGACAACACCTGTTGTTTCCAGTGTTGTTAATTTTAGCCACTCTGACAGGTGTGAGGTAGCATCTCACTGTAGTTTTGATTTGTATTTCACTGATGATGAGTGATGTTGAACACCTTTTCATGTGTCTATTAGCCATCTGGATGTCTTCTTCGGAGAAGAGTCTGTTCATGTCTTCTGCTCATTTTTTAATTGGATTAGGATGGAACTAGAGAGTATTATGCTAAGCGAAATAAGTCAGAGAAAGACAACTACCATATGATTTCACTCACATGTGGAATTTAAGAAACAAAACAGATGGAAATGGAGGAAAGGCACAGCGGGAAAAAAGTCAAACCAAGATACGGACTCTTAGCTATAGAGAACAAACTGAGGGCTGCTGGAGGTGAGTGGGTGGAGGGATGGGTTAAATAGGTGGTAGGAATTCAGGAGTTCATTTGTGAGGAGTACCAGCTGTTGTGTGGTAGTGGTAAGTCACTGAATCCCATTGCTGAAACTAATATTACACTGTATGTTAACGAACTGGAACTTAAAGAAAATCTTGAAAAAATAATCACACTGGCATGTGTTGCTTTACAATGAGAGGAACCGGTGAAAGTCTGTTTAGATCACCCTGAAAATCCACCACAACTTAAGCTTACAGACCATAACATTTTACCGAAGAGAAAACTTCTTTATGGAACAGATCATAGAATTAAAGTCCAAAGGTGACTTCTAATAGTCATTCAGCTAGTTAGTGGAAGAGTATGTATATATAACTCACTCTTCATTACACCAAAAAATTTCAAAAATTACATGGGTTATTGACATCTTAAACTTTCCATTAAAAAGCTGAATACAAGGATAGATTATTCAAACGTTGAGATAGAGGTAGAGAACAATGTATAAGGGACATTCATCATTAAATATCAAAGTGTCCAACAACCATGAACACCCATGATGTGTTTAGGGCTTATTGTTGCATTGGCGGTGCCGTGGATAGAACAGCCCTGATGAGATGGAGTTTTCTAAGTGAGCTCAAACAACCAACAAACCCTCCAAAATCAAAGAACAAAACAGTGTACGGATAACAAACTGCAATTACTCAGTAGGGAAATAAGTCGAAAAGGAATGAGAAATAGAATGTGAAAAAAGATAAATATACTAGTAAAACACTGGAGTGGCGGTTAGCAATAAAATAAAGTTCAAAATGCAGAGTCTCCATGGGGCTGAGACTCAATCACATTTCCCACAGGAAACAGACATCAGAGGTAAATTTGCAATGTAGTTAATGAGGGAATGTTTACAAAGGTGTAGCCAGGTGCAGGTAAGCCACTCAGTATGGTTCAGTGCCCAGGCTAATAACTGCCTGTATGGAAGAACACTAGTTATCTCCCATCGGTTTGTAGAACACAAAAGCAATTCTATCATTTGGTGAGCACTAGTTTATCCTCATCTTGCTCCCCTCCTCTCCTTCTATTTCCTGCAAATGGGGCTGTATACAGGGAAAAACCAACAAAATGCCAGAGGGCACTGAAGCCAAAAGGTGGAAAATGGATCTGTGGAGACAAAAAGAAGACACTGTTCACATATACTAAAGACCATTTCCAAATGTTTTTCAGCTGCTGAATCCCTGACGTTGCTTATACCAGAATATTTACTCTTGCCACCTCCCTGTATCCATCTCAGCCTTCACCTTCTCCATGAAACCTTACTGACTTCACCCCTTATGAAATTAGCTAGTCATGACCAGCCCTGTAAAAAGTATGCTATAAGTATAAATTTCCTTTGTTCTATCTATAAACCAACTTGATTTTTGGTTTGTGTCATTAAAAAAATTGTATTATTTGGAAAAAGAAGGGGAAGGCTTATGTTCTACAATAGTTATAAAACAAAACTTCTGGACAAATCAGGAAAGGCTGAATTGGGAACTAAACAAAAAGCAGTCAATATCTAAAAATGAACAACAAAATGCAGATTTCAGCCCATGATCCTGATGTCTGATATGATGTCTAAGTTTTGGTGGTAACTTTAACCCAAATATATATATATGTATATATCCTGCTGTCACAGGCAGTTATTTAAAATATAATTAAAATATAATTAAGCATTTGAAAAAATCAATGTATTTTCCTAAAAAATATTTTGAAATGAGTTAGTATTTTATCTGTGGGAATGGGGCTGAGAAAGACCTATTATATCTGCAAGAGAAGGAGACACAGTGATATGTTAGACCCCACAGATCTTTAAGAAGTTGGCAGTCCTGTGTAGTGTTATTCAGCCTTCTCTTTGGGTAGGGTAGGCCAACAGGTGAATAAACAAGGTCTGATACATCTTTAAAATATTTTAATATCTATATTATCTAATAATACAAGGAAAGCAAATGAAGAGCATACGCTATTATATCTTAAAATAAGCTTTTATCTTACTCTACTTAAAAACTTTTTTATTACATTCATCTATATTGCACCTGCTAGAACATATAACCATTGAAGGCAAGAACTATATAGCCCAACAATAAAATGTTCCTTATATAAAGAAGGAGCTCAGCCAATGTTCACTAAACTGAATTAAGTAAAAACAAAATGCGATAATGTAATAGACATGAAAATCAACCAACTTTACTGTGATTTAATAAAACACGTAACTAATAAACAACAACTTTGAAGTTTTCCTGTCAACATAATGGAATATGTCATATATTCGACATGAAATTAGGATGCCCTGATGCTAGCGTTAATATATCTTTGCCTCACTGAGCTGAGTTGTATTGGGACTGGCTATATTACAAATATCCCCATTGCTTCTAGTGCAAATCACCTAGAAATTAACATATCTCTCATTTCCTGGGAGTTGTGAATAAAACAATATAGTCCAGAACTTGCAAGCTCACCATTTATATAGAGAGAAGTGATACTTCTCTACAGCAATTCATTTTCCAAGAAGCATCCATAGGAGTGAGATATAGCCTTTCTAATCTCCCCATCATATACTGAGCACAAAATCAACGAGTGGGAAACAACTGATTATGTTGAGGGTAATGAAAGTTTATAGGAAAAGGATCTTGAAAGTCTGGGGAGTTCTAATTTCTCAAGTAGACATAAGTCAGAGATCCTTTGTTGGTCACAAATCCATCTTACCTTTCCCTTATAAATATTATTTCCAAATCTACCTCCCAGTACTTTGTATTATATTTCTCAATAAAAAACACCAGTACATGAAACTTAACTTTTGTTATTTCCTGGCAGGCATAGTTGTGTTGTTTAACTATCCAGCAATTACATTATTCTCATAGTGTTTACTTCCCTAAAGATTTTGGGAACTTGTACATAGACTAATTGATTCTTATTGCTGGGTACCTTTTGCTAAATAATTCTATCCAGAACCTTGACTTATGGAATGACTGGATTCATTTATTTTTCCCTTCAAATTTTATATCTTAGGTCTGACAGTCTGGGATATAGAAGAGGAAAGTGTTGGTTACCCATGCAGTCCAGACTCTAAAATACATTATTATATACCACACTGGACATATTTTATGATTTATGAGGTATAGCCTATTTTGAGATTAGCAGAATGTTTTCAGGATGCTAGCCAAACATCCTGGGTTTGAGACTGGTCTCTAAAACTTACTGTGTAGTCTTGAACTATTCACCCATCCGTAAAGTTCACTTTTCTTCTTACAATGTGTAATAAGTCTCTTGTTTCACGGTGTTTTTAAAAATTCAAATGGGAGGCGCCTGGGTGGCTCAGTCAGTTGAGTGTCCGACTTTGGCTCAGGTCATCATCTCACGGTCCATGGGTTCAAGGCCTGCATCAGGCTCTGTGCTGACAGCCAGCTCATGAGCCTGGAGCCTGTCTTCAGATTCTGTGTCTCCCTCTCTCTCTGACCCTTCTCTGCTCATGCTGTCTCTCTTTCACTCTCCCTCAAAAATAAATAAAACATAAAAAAATTCAAATGGGATAAAGAATACATATGCTTTTGTTTTTTAATGTTCATTTATTTTGAGAGAGAGCACAGCAGAGGAGGGGCAGAGAGAGAGAGGGACAGAGGATATGATGTGGGCTCTGTGCCGACAGCAATGAACCTAATGCAGGGCTCAAACTCATGGACTGTGAGATCATGACATGAACCAAAGTCAGATAAGTAACCCAGTGAGTCACCTGGTACCCCAAGAATATATATGTTTTTTAAATGGTTAAATGTTAGTCCATTATAAACCTATAGGCCTCTATATGTTTCATTATTTCCTTTTATTAATATGCAATCTACCAATGATAGAATCCAATGGTAATATCAAAAGACTGGATACTTTGATATCTAAAACAAATACAATGGGGCTCAAACCCCAGGCTTCTTCTTCCAGTGTTATGTAAACTTCGGCAAATTTTGTACCCCGCTGGAGAGCAGTTTTATCATGCATTAATTGGGGAGAATATAATGCCTTCCAGTTAATGGTGATCCATCTACCATTAACTATTGCCCTTAGATTGTACCTTTCTTAGATTGTTCTCCTCCCCTAAAATACATAATTCAAAGGAACCTTGCCTTTTTCTAGATATTAAAACTTAGAAACTAAGGACAATTCAGAAAATTTCATAAGAGTAACAAATGGCTTGGGAAATACTATGTGTGAAGGAAGCTTAAGGAACTGGGTCATTTGAAACAGTAGAAAGTGAAGAGGGAAACTGAAAATATCTTTTTTGGAAATAAAGATAAGGAGATGGGATGATGATCACCTCTTTCCATTCATGAAGACAAGAGACAAGCAGAAAGCTAGAGAGAGAGCAACTGTATGGTTTTCCAGTTAAGTTTGTGGGGTAGAGTGCATGCATTAATCCTCTGCTTCTTCCCCAAATCCACCATGAGTGCAATTAAGGAAAATATGATATACAAAGTCTTTTCTTTTTTAAAAGGCAATAAGCCACCAAGAAAAATGGAACAAGAGATAGTAAAAACAATTAGGGATTTTGGAAGCTAGAGAGCAGAGAGACATGTAGTAATTGACAAGCAGACTGAAAGGCTGAACACTATGCCTGCAGAAGGGGTAAGGATCAATGACAACTGACTGACACTACAGGACTCCCTGCGGTCCAGATGCCTCGAAATCTGAATGCAGTGAATAAAACTAGGACAATGAATTCAAAGCCTGTGGGAAATGCTAGAGCCTCCTGTTGTCACCACAGCCTAGCGACTGTCCTTTCCCTTCACAAGCAGAAGACTGGGCATCTATTATTTTCCCAGCAGAAAGAGAGTCTCTGCACTGGGAGATACCAGTCACAGTTGGTAATGGAGGACCAAACTGGAGACTGAGGGATTCAGTTAACTGAGTTACATGGCTTGGAAAATGTGATTTGTGAAGGGAGTTCAAAGTTGAATGAACTCAGTGTTGAGGTCAGCCAACTTTCTTCCTCCACCTGACTCCTAGAGAGGATGACCTTATAATTTGCCACACAAACCAGGACACTTCTGAGAAAGAAAAGGGGGTGCTTAATCACTTTTGGACCACATTATAAAGTAGACATCTCCCAGGAAAAATAGGGTTTATGGAGTTATGGGTCTATTCCTGGAATTCTAGTAGCCAGACATAAATCCCCCAAAGAGAAGGCAGAGGAGTCTTCTCTAAGGGACTCTGAAGGACTCATGAGTAAAAGACATAAAAAGGTAGATGTCCAAGATTCCCCAAAGAAACAGCATTATCCACTAGCTCTGCAATTAAGACCAATCTCAACACATTTCAGCTATGAATAGGATCTATAAACCAAAAGAATGCCAAATAGATGTAGATCTTGCTAAAATGATAGTAAAAAAAAAAAAATTGGAGAAATGGAAGTGTGGATATCAGAGGTGGGTTGAAGAAGCCCCAAAAGAGAAAAGTCAATAGATGAGGACTAAAAATTAAAGATAAAAACTTAGACTATAAGTATCCTATTTCAAAATACAGAAGTTAAGTTTAAAAAAAATCGTTTTAAAAGGAATACCTGGGTAGCTGAGTCAGTTAAGTGTCCGACTTCGGCTCAGGTCCTGATCTCATGGTTCTTGAATTCGAGCCCAGTGTTGGGCTCTGTGCTGACAGCTTAAAGGCTGGAACCTACATAGGATTCTCTCTCTCTCTCGCTCTCTCTCTCTCTCTGCCCCTCCCCTATTCATGTTCTGTCTCTCTCTCTCAAAAATAAACATTAATTTTTTAAATGATACTAAAATAAGAGAAATAAATAGATTCTAAGGGCTTCCATAATAACTATTTGATCTTCTAACACAGGGGTTGGCCAACTACAGCAAGCTAACCCAATGTGTCTGGCAGTCTGCTTTACTTACTTAAGAAAAGATAAAAGTTATCTAGGGACATATTCACACCCACTTATTTATGTAATTCTATGGCTGCTTACAGAATGCAACTGCAGAGCTGAATAGTTGCAATAGAGAAAATATGGCCAGCATAGCCTCATATATTTATTATCTAGCACTACAGAAAAAAATTCTGACCACTACTATAAATTATGAAATGCATAGTGATTTAAAAAAATTTTAGAAACATAGTGGTGTCAAATACTTTTTCAATAATGAATGCCTCTATTCCCTAAAATGATGAGTTGAGCAAAATTCAGGGCTTCCCTTTCTTGGAGCTCTGCATTGGCACATTTTCATCTTCTAAATCACTGTGGATTATCCTTTTTGAAGCCAAGATGATGAAACAGTTGGTATATCCAAGACAGTGGCTGGTCTGTGCTTCAAATGAAGCAAAGCATATCCTTAGTGCTATTAGTATTGCACTTCACATATTCAGACAGGTTTTTCTCAGTTGTCTATTTAGTTCAAAATATACAATATATATTTTCTTGAAATGTTTTATAAGAAACAGTATCTGTGCACACCTACATAATGTCTCTAAGCAAGAATGACATAATATGAGGTAAAAGCCTTCCTAGAAATGTGGCTCTCAGAGGACCTTAGTCACAGAGCCCAGGGCTCACTTCTGAGCCTGAGAATTTAAATGTTTTCCTTGGGGAAAATGCTATGTGATATTCTATCATGCATCTTTCTTGTTCGATTACCTTTGTATCACATTGTGTTAACATATTGTACTGTTTCTTGGGGTCATGTTTTAAAAATGGTTCCTAATAAACTGCCTAGATTAAAGGAAAGAAAAAATAAACTTCCCATTTGTTTTGGTCACACAGAAAGGAATAGCTTAAGAGGTCAACAGATTTCCATTTTTCAACTCCACCTAAAGTTTCAACCATCAGGTATGGCAGAAGTGAAACTGACTCATCCACACTGTCGGGTTTGAAAATATGTTTTCCAGACCAAGTGACACCTAAACTCTTGGGAGTAAATATGCCCTTCCACATCAGCATTTATTGTTAATTCTTTGTTCTAAAAGCACTTACAAGAGAATTAGTATCTATACCTTAAGCAGTATTAAATCAAATATATAGTAGATGAAATATGAATGAGTGAGTGAGGACCCTCCCAACAAAACCAGGCAAAAAATGAAATATTTCTTTTCTGAGAACAAAGTCTGATATTAGCTAGAATAGAACCCCTCTTTGGAGCTATGGTAAGAGTGTGTTTTATGTAAAGTCGTATAACAGAAGAAAAAAGAAAAGAAAAGAAAAAAGAAAAGAAAAGAAAAATACTTCTTGGCTTGGGCCTTTTGATTATTCTGGATCTGTTAAAATAATCATTCTCTGCTAGGATGTGTAAAGGAATGAAGCTTAAATGCAAGGAAAAGGAGATGCCTAGGGGCTGGGGACAGGTGAACCAATAGGCGATTATTCATTCAGGTAACAGTCAACCATTTGTGCAAAGAGTACCTAAAAGTACTTATTTTATTTTATTTTATTTTTGGAGCAAAAGAGCATGAACAGGGAAGAGGGGCAGAGGGAATATGTGTGTGTGTATGTGTGTGTGGGGGGGTGTCTGTGTGTGTGTGTGTGTGTGTGTGTGTGAGAGTGAGAGAGAGAGAGAGAGAGAGAGAGAGAGAGAGAGAGAGAGAGAGAGAGAGAGAGAATATTAAGCAGCCTGCACACTTAGCATGGAGCCCGATGTGGGGCTTGATCCCAAGACCCTGAGATCATGATCTGAGCCGAAATCAAGAGTTGGACACTCAAATGATTGAGCCACCCAGGCACTCCAAAAGCACTTACTGACTGAGACCGAACATAGTGCTGAAGACATATTAGTCACTCAATAAATGTTGAATGCATGAATGAATGAATGAATCAATGACCAAATCAGTGTGGACAAGAATGACTGAATAGAAGGGTGAAGAAATGCAACAAACCAGAGAGGCAGACTTAACACTTATGAAATGAGCTCAGAGCTTAGAAAGATGTGATGTACATAATCCTCATGTAGTTTTCTCTATCATTCAGAACCTACCTATGTGATAACTATATTTAATGAAGAAGTATAATAATACAAAGATAGTAAAGTGTTTTATAGTTTCATCAAGATGGCAATTTGAAGAGATATATACACCCTTATGTGTATTGCAGCATTACTGACAATAGCCAATATATAAAAGCAACCTAAGTGTCCATCAGTAATCGCAAAAAGAATATGTAATAATGTGCGCACTGCGCTCACACAAAATGGGTGGGGTATTACTCAGTAATAAAAAAGAATAAGATCTTACCATTTGTTACAACGTGGATAAACCTAGAGGGTATGATGTTAAGCCAGAAAGAGAAGGACAAAAACTATTTGGTTTCACTTATATGTAGCATCTAAAAAGCAAAACAAATGAGCAAACAAACCAAAACAGAAACAGACTCATAGGTACAGGATACAAACTGCTTGTTACCAGAGAGGGGAGGAGTTGGGGGGTGGGAGAAATAGGGAATTAAGGCATATAAACTTTTAGTTACAAAATAAATTAGTCATTAGGAATGCACATATGTCACGGGAATATGGTAAATAATAACTTTGATGACAGATAATAACTACACTTATGGAGCAAATTTTGTAATACATAAAAGTACTAAATCAGTATCATGCATACTTCAAAAAATAAGGCATTTATACCAATTTTATACTTCCATTAAAAATTAAAAACAAATAGTTTCAGATACATATAAATTGCTCTGTTACAAGTTGCAAATTAATAATATGAGCCTAGAATAGAGTCAAATGGCTCAAACTGTTGATATACAGAAATTAATGGCAAGGAATACTGCTCTCAGATAGAACAAGAAGAAAGTCATGTATACAAAGCACGTACACATGGACCCACATCCTCATGCTCAATGTCTCGTGACAGGTTAACAAAACTCCTTAGAGTAATATCACTACACTGGAAAGAATGGTATATGAACTGAGAATACTGATGGGAAATAATCAAGCAAGAAATATTACTCTGTGTCAGAAGCTCGGCTAGTCATTCCAGGGGGGCCTGGGGTCGGGACAAGGACTTTACATTATTCTAAGACTTTGTCTTCTGCCCTCAAGGAGTGTGCAATCTAATCAGAAAGAAAAGACAGATACAGTTTTAGAACTGACAACAAATGCAAATGATGGTACACTTACGTGCTCCCACACATAAGGCATAAGATTCCAAACCTTTGTTATGAAAGAGAACAGTGAGATGATATAAAATGGCAGATGTGGGAAGCTCAAGCTCACAGAGACTTGTCAAGACAGCAATGAGAATACAAGTCTGCTCTCTCCTGGAGTAGTCTGTTTTCCTCACACTACCTGGTAAAAGAGCAGGTAAATATCATGAAGGTCACGACATAATTCTGTTTATCGTTTGCTGTTCCCCTGCATTTGATTCGGGGAGTGACATAATGTAAAGCTCCATAATTCTAATGAATGGACAGAATAAGCAAAATATGACTGAATACCTTACAAGGAAGAATGTGTAGAAGACCATTTTAATCTTTTAAAACAGTGTCCTACACATTCTTCCTTGTAAGACCCATATTTAAGGCAACCTCTGCAGCAGAGAACACACAGCTGACTGAAGCCAAGGCAAGTGGTGAAAAGAGAAAGCAAAACTGCATAGAGAACCTTCAGGCCAAATCAACAATTCTTCCCTCATGGCACCTGGGTGGCTCAGTCGGTTAAGTGTCCAAGTTCACCTCAGGTCATGATCTCACGGTTTGTGGGTTCGAACTCCAAGTCGGGCTCTGTGCTGACAGCTCAGAGCCTGGAGCCTGCTTTGGATTCTGTATCTCCCTTTCTCTCTGCCCCTTCCCTGCTCTCATGCTCTGTTTCTCTCTCAGAAATGAATAAACATTTAAAAAAATTAAAAAAAGAATTTTGCCCTGAAAGCACAAGAAAACAGGTAATCCTAGTGTAAATTCGCAGAATACTAATATGGGAAGCCGCAGTCTGACCAATTTCTAGTTCAACTTAAGTGACATTTACTAGCTTTACTGAGGGAAAAGAGAGAAAGGAAGGGAAGAAACAGAAAAAGGAGAAAAGCCTAGTTGTCAGAAAATAAATAACATACATTTTTTCATCAGCATAATGGAATATGAAGGGCATTCAACCTTTCAATAACATCCTGGAATCTAGATCAGGTCCGTCCCGGCTCACAGCAGTGTGGAAGCCATCATACCCGTGTGTCACCAACAAGTTACAGTTTCAGCTCGGGGCTCTGCAAAAATTCCCGACTGGCATCCGGCATCACCCACCATCCTGAAAATAGCACTGCATTATTGTTTCTGGAAGCAGAGATGTAGCAGGCAGAGGGTTATTTTGTCTTGTTTTGTTTTTGCTTTTGTTTTTACTTGTAAGGTTCTTCAATGGTTGATTGTTCTTTTACAAGGTTTGGGGTAGGAGGTACAAGATCTGAGAAAATCAATTACTTTCCTATGGCTTTAATTAGTTTATATCACAGAGTGGCTGGGACAAAGAGTTAAGAAAAATGATAATAAAGTTTATTATTCATGAACTCTACATAAGTAATATAATTTCATTAGGACAGTGTTTAGTTTGTAACTAATTTCTTTCACATCCTTATGAATTCACGACAGTATCATCTACAATTAAGACTGAAACTATATAAATAAACTTAACATGTGGGAACATTATCAAATGCAGGGCTTATTTTAATTAGCCCAGGACAAATAACCTCTGACACAGGGTTTGGTTGCTCAACACTTTGCAGCTTTGCTGAGATCTAGTACGTTGCTGGGCCCCATTACAAAGCTTACCAATATCAGCAATTCTTAGAAACCCAACAAAGGATATAATCCCAACCTTCCCACTTTTATTCGGGAGTGGGGAGTGTTATTTGCTCAAAGGGAAAAAAATAGAAAAAAATGGGAAATTTCTATTTCTTTTAATTATTCACAAAGAATAAATGTGACGGAACAATTAAATTGGAAGGTAAATAGACAAAATTAAATAAAAATGAAATGTGATTAGGTGTCCTTTTAATATTCTACTGGTTGACTCATGATTTATTACTAGAGACAGAGGTGCGTAAGAAAAAGCTTTATCTTGATTTTAAAATCCTCTTAATGTAATTTGAATCTCTTGCTTTAAGCCGTACATGGCAAAATGCAAATGACTGCCTTCTTTTAGTGCCAAAAAATCAACCTCCTTATCCGTGTGGCTTATAGGCAACAAGTCTCCTCTCTCTTGTTTTCCCTGAGCCTAATAATGATCTAATTTAGGCAAGTGCATGACTGAATGAAAAATGAATGATCTGAATTGTATGCATGTTGTTGTGTCAGTTCAAGGAGAATTTCACCTCTTGGGAAAGAAAGTGGAGTACCATTTCTGCTCAATAGTTTAAGGACTATACAAAGTATATATAAATAGTACAGTAAACAATCCAGAGGCTAATCCACTCAGCAGTAACTGGACCAGACCTGAAATTCCATTTGTTTTTGGCTTTTATTCTGCTTTTCCTTCAGCACTCAAAACGGGAGCACAGAGCTACAAGTACAGAGTACTTTTACACTGAGCAATATAAAAGAGAGGGAAAGAAAGGGACTTGCACTAAAATCCCTGGAATTTAGTAGTATGTGTTGATAGGCCTCTTCCAAAGGACATGCCTGTCAGTTCTGCATGGGAACCCAGAAAGGGACCTGTTATTAGAAGCCATGATCCCCACAAGTGGGTTGGAATTTCTTTCTCTCTGCTACTATTTGGAAAGGGTAGCCTGATGAAGTGTAAAAACATGCAGGTAACATTCAAATGTGCTCTCTGTCCTTAGAGAAGGGACACTCTCTCAGACCTCAGCTTGCTCACCCAATAAGGGGAATCCCATTAATATCTCCATTGCTGGGCTGTTGCATATACCATCAATAGATGTAAAGGGCCCAACATGATTTTTCTGTAAAACCTATTGCTACCAACAGCTCTACTTTTAGAGTCTGCCAAGAAATCTTCTGGAGTATTTTTTTTTAATGACACTAAATTTCTATTATTTACTTATTTATTTTTTGTCATGATACAGGTACAGATTTGCAGTATATTCTATTTGTCAAGTATAAATAACTTAGAGTCCCAGATCTACCCTCGCTCCGTCTGTGATCTTAGTTGCAGAATGACCTCCGTTTACCTATGAATAGAGGGTAAGAATAGTACCCTTATAATTGGGCCTTTTCAGGATAAAATAATTAATAACTAAATGTCTGGAATGATGTAATTACCTAATACTTTTAGTTATTTTCATTAGCAGGAGGAAGAGTAGCAATACAAATAATATTCATATACTCCCCTGCCACAAATTGGGTTCCTAAATTAGCACTTCCTCCTTCACCACGGCTATGGAGACTAATGTTTATTTTTTTCACTTGTACTATGCTAATGCTGAATGGCTAGCTGCAATACGCCATGTCAGATTTCTTAGGTCTGTGCTGTGATTTCATAGAAGGTGAGGTATATGGAATTCTCTTAAAGAACCCGAAGCTTGCTAGGGGCCTGCCATGAGTTAGAGTCATAGTTTCTGCCTTTCTCACAATGTGCATTGATCTTGGTCACTACTTAAAAGTAGATCATTTCCCAGTCGCACCTTACATGAGACCTCAGCCCAGAGGACACCTTGACTGCCACCTTCTGTAAGGCCCTGAAGCAGGGAGCCTGGCTCAGCTCTGTCTGGATATTTGACCTACAGGAACTGTGAAACAACCAATGTGTGATGTTGAAGCCACCATGTGGTTATGAAACAGTAGATTAATAAATACCACAGAATTTTATGGGTTAGTACATATTTACTTAAGTCAATCAGACTCTATATATAGTAAACTATTTATTTATTTTAAATTCGCCACATCAGCTTGTAGAGTACTTGATGCATATACCACTTCTTTTTTTTTTCCAGGACTAATAGGGTCTTTGACTCTCCTAATTCCATTATTCACATAACTACTAGTAATAAATAATTTTGGTGTAAAATGCCACTTTTAATTTACACTAACAAATCTTACTTGGTTAGTAACAACTAATTCAGAGTTGGGTTTACTGATGTAATTGATGGCACGCAAATGCACCGGGGTATTCCCTAAATGCTCAGTGCCTGATACTGATGATACTAAGATCCGTCTACACTTTGAAAGAGTCTGAAAATGCTCATGTGATGCTTGTTTTAATTACAAATACCTAAGAAAACCCACAGAAGGAAGAAAAAAAATACTCAGAGCTAGGCATGCATAAAATATCTTGTCTTACAAAGGAAATTGTTATCTTATGTCTACTAACTAGGTTCTCGGCAGGGTCAATCATGGCCAAGGTATGGGTCATAAATTTGTTCTCTTTTAATCCAAAGAAAACATACTTTGGGACCAAATTAGTAGGATAGGCTAATAGTACCAGGCAACTGGAAGAGGTTGAAGCCTGATGCTGTCTTAGAGGCAAAAGATAAAACAATATCTAAGCAATTCATCCAGGAGTGCTTTCAAACTACTTGAGTCCAGAGACCGTGCTGCTGAATTTTTTTCATGGCCACATTACAGTATGTAAGATCCAAAGTGCTCTGTGAGAATCGAGTGGGCAGAGAAGTGGGTCTGGCTCTTTCCATCCCTCCCCTTTAAGAAATGGGTTCATTACTCCAGGGGGTTTGGCTCTTTTCACTCTTGATCTAAATTGCTGTGCCCAGAGCCAGGCTGAGAGTTCAAGCCACAGAGATGAAAAGGGGATGACCCTGTCTGACTTGCAAAAAAAAAGAAAAAAAAGAGAGAGAGAAGGAGAACAGAACAGTTTATTGAAACCAACTAGAAAGAGAGCAAAGTGCCAATCTAATTAGCATTGAATGACTGGATTCAAGTCATAACAACAGTTCTAGACAGCCAGGAAAAGGCTGGCTTGGAGGGAGAGAAAATGATTAGGAAAGACAAAATGGCCAGTTCTACTAGTCTGTCTCTTTGTGCCAGTTGTAGGAGTTAGGAAACTATGCTGATTTCCCATTTTATTTTATTTTTATTTTCCTTTAGAAATCAAGGAGGAATGACTTTCCCTCCATTCTCTGTGATCCTGGTCTACAACACCGTGGCCTAAATGCCCCACAGGCTCCTGAGAGACTAGAGTATCATTCTCTATGAATTGCATGATCCTTATCACCCAAATTTAAGTAGTAGCTTTCTGCCCCTCAAGGAGGACTATGGCCCAATTATTTTGGAAGAGTTGTGATAATCCGCAGATGTACAAATCTTGGATTCAGTCAGGATTGCATTCAAATCATAGCTTACTAGTTACTAACTGGATAGCAAAATATACAAACCTGTCTTATGTAATGATAAATACAAGGTAGGTGATCGGCTGGATCTCTCTAAGCCTTGGCTCTTCCAACTCTAAAATGGAATTATTATTTGACTTTTGGGACTATTGCAAGATCTGGACTTGGCTGATGCGACAGCTACAGCATAGGAATTAGCACACATTAAAAAAGTCGATGTTAACTCTCTATTATTACCTGAGAAATGTCAAGGGCAAATAATGGCCCAGTTCTGAGATCACCTCCTCTCAAATACAAAATATCACTCTGTACTCATCCAACTGGTAAGTGTCTCCTTGCCTACTGCAATTTTACAAGTAACTAAGGTAAGTTCTTTGTGTAAAAATGGTTCTCCTTCAGGATACTCATTCCCAGCTATTGCTAGCAATATTACCCTATAAAAAATGATAAAATAGTATTAGAAGTAATTATGTCACACGTAAGTGAGAACCTTGGCTGAAATTTCTACTTAATCCTTACAGAGCAAGGTTAAGGGTTGGGAGAGAAAGGAGAGGCTCCCTTGGGAATAGAAAAGACCCACTTAAAGAAGCAGAGTCTGTTCACAGGGCTTGCTTTGCAGATGTCCTCCACCACAAAGAGAAGATTTTCAAAGTGTGAGAAACTGACATTCCCGCCAAATAAAAACACACCTTTCTAGTGAGGCTTCAGGTGACAGTTTTCTTTTTCTTCAGCCTATCCTACCCCTCTGTGGTCATCCATCCAAAAGGTTTTTTGTTTTTTTGTTTGTTTGTTTTTATTTTTTTAATGTTTTTTATTTATTTTTTGAGAGACAGAGAGAGACAGCACAAGCAGGGGAGGGTCAGAGAGAGAGGGAGACACAGAATCTGAAGCAGATTCCAGGCTCTGAGCTAGCTGTCAGCACAGAGCCCAGCGCAATGCTCGAACCCATGAACCGTGAGATCATGACATGAGCCGAAGCCAGAAGCTGGACACTTAACCAACTGAGCTACCCAGACTCCCCTCCAAAAGGTATTTTGGATTTGTTCCTATAAGCGATCTCTTGGTTGCTTATTAAGTTTCCTAGGGCTACCCTCACAAACTACCACAAACTTGGTAGCTTAAAAACTTCAGAAATTTATTCCCTCAGAATTCTGGAGGCTAGAAGGTAAAAATCAAGGTGTTGACAGGGTTGCCTTTTTTGGAGTGGTTCATTCTGTGTCTCTCTCCTAACTTCCAGTGGCTGCTGGAAATTATTGGTGTTCTTTAACTGACAGACCTATCTCTTTGTCTCTGCCTCCATCATCACATGGCCTTCTGTTTTGTAGGTCTCTGTGTCTTGATCCTCCCCCTCTTTTCTCTTTTAATTCCAATCAGTGGATTTAGGTTCCATCTTAATTCCAAAAGGAGGTCATGCTGAGATTCTTGTTTCAATTACATCTGCAAAGACCCTACTGCTAAATAAGGTTACAGTTAAAGGTATGACGGATTAGTTATAGGACACAGCATTCTGGGGGACAATGTTTAAACCACTACAGCTGCCTCATGGACTAACAAGAGAGGTCATACCAGCCTCGTTATTTCTGGCCCTTCCATAGTCCAAGCTCAGCAAGTCGAACCTAAGGATCTTTAAAAATATAAGGGTGCCTGGGGGGATGAGTCAGTTAAACATCCAACTCTTGGTTTCAGTTCAGGTTATGATCTCACAGTTGATGAGGTTTGTGGAGTCTGCATGGAATTCTGTCTCCCTCTCTCTGCCCCTCTCCAACTTGTACTATCTCTGTCTCTCCTTAAAATAAATAAGCTTTATAGATGTATAAATGTGATCATATCACATTTCTGCTCAAACTACCTCGAAGGCCTTTCACTGCAGATCAGAATAGTGCCAAAAGTCCTGTTGTACAAATTAAGGTCTATACGATCGAACTTTTGTTTTCCTCCCCACCTTCCTCAACTGTCTTTCTTTCTTTCTCACATTCCCTCTGTTCCACAAAAACATCAAAAGGCTTTATATTTTCTGTTCATGGACTTCTCTTCACCCACAATGACAACAGGTGGTTCTATCTTATCATAGGCATGGCTCACACGGCCTATGTTTCAGTTCAGATATCACTTCCATAAAGAAACTATCCCTGACCAAGCTACCCAAACTAGCTCCTACTCAGCACAGTCATTCTTCATCCCAGACCAAGCTTTGTATCCTTCAAAATATGTCACAATTTGTTGGGAGCCGCCAAGCTTTTGGCTGCCTCTGGCAAGGATATTTGTTCTCCAGGGAGTACCAAAAAAAACAAGATTTGCATCTGGAGGCTAGGAGAGTGCCATTTCCTGCTCTAAGATTTTGGCGACAGTCATGCTGGGCCAGACGTAGAATGGCCAAGGTGCACAAAAGATCAAACCGCATTTTGGATTATTCAGCACTAAGCTTCCCCTCCCCAGCATTGCAGACGCTAGTCTGAGCACTTCCCTTTCTTTGATGCTGTGTCCGGAATTTGGAGTTTCATTTTCATTTTTTTTCCCCTTTCTCTAATATTCATTTGACTCTGTTACCTGGCAACCAACCCGGGTCAGTTCCCCGCCCCAAACCATATATAAGATACAATGTTTTCTGCAAAAAAAGAGGAAGGAGAGGAAGAAGAATAAAGAAGAGAGGCTTGATGAGAAATATGTGTGTGCTGTCTTCACTCTCTGCGCCCCCTTTCCTGCCCTTTCTCTCCCTCCCTCAGGAAAAGAACCCAGTAGGATTCTCCACCCTGCAGGTTGGGGCAGACGAGACAGGTACCACCTAACACCCGGGAAGTGCGCGCCAGGACCTGGCTTCGGCTAAGACAACAATCTAATATTACCTTCTCTATCTATTACTTTGCACTCTCCTCACTAGAATGTAAGGGCCACGATACATAGGGACAGAAACACCAACGTGTGAAACACTGTAGGTGCTCTAAAGCAAATTGTTTAATGAATGAAAGAAAAACATCATTATGTCTCAAAGAAAATAAGGGCAGAGAGGAAGAAGTAATAAAACTCATTAACAGACTACAATCTGCTTAATTATCTTCTTTACATATACTAGCTCATTGAATATTCCCACTGATTATATGAGTAGGTTCTATATTTCTCTTGTATTTAATGGAGAGAGGCTAAATGACTTTCCCAAAGTCACATAAGTAGGAAAATGAAGATTTCACCTAACCCAGATCCACCTGACTTTACGGCTCAAGATCTTTCAACTAACTCTATTCCACAGAGAAGAGCAGAAGATAACAGGAAGTTATAAGACAGCATCAAAACATATTGGAGAAATAGCTTCATGATAAAAATGTCATGGCTTTTTAGTCAAACTCTTCTCAAGTGTTTCTGAAAGCAACACTGATCTACACTGAACTCCTGGTGAAGCTATGGACTCCCATGGATTTGGGGTGGGGGAAGTGCTGGGTGCATTAAAACCTAACCAGTATTTCAGCAAGTTAGCTCAAAATAACTGGGGTGGGTGTTTGCTTTTCACATGGGTAAATTTAATTAGCTTTGTGGGTGGCTAAGAACTGATGTAGACCTCCTCTGGCTGCTGTACAAAATTATCCAGGGCTACATTTAGCATTTCTCAAAACATGCCTTTGATCTCCATCACACTTGCAGGGAAATAGGGTCTCCGATCCCTCAGTCGGGAGAATGTTGAACCAGCACAGAGAATAAAGTTAAATTTAAGATAAACAGAATACAATATTCTCTCAAGTCTATATAATCCGTGGTTAGAAAACTACCATCTTTTGGTACATACAGTGACAACATATTTGATTGAAAAGCCTTTCAAGCCACATTAAGTTGCTGTGGTTTGTTAGTGAAACACACACACACACACACACACGCATACGTCATAGCAGTTATAAAAAGGAAAAGAATGCCGAAACAATCAATGTTTTAAAGAATTAGAATGAAACTACTCTCTTGAGAAAATATATGCTTTCTGCAGTCCTGTTTCGAAAGAGAAGATATGCTTATTACCACTTCCCCTCCTCTCCTCCTACCTCATTTCTGAACATTTGTGGCACACTTAATCAGAAATGGAAACAATTTGCAGGGCATTTGTTTCCTAAACCATTATTTAAGTGTCAGAAGCATGACCCATATTATTCAATGCCCATGTATATCTGTGACCAGATGAGTAAAGGAATTAAGGTCAGAACCTGGCTGGCCTTGAATCTGAGACTCACACTTTCTTGCACGTATGCATACACTCATCAAATATTTATTAAGACTCTCTGTGAACCAGTAACTGGCTGAGCAGTAGATACAAAGTACCTGCACCGCTACAGCTCCTGTTTACTAAAGGAAACAGATAAAACACACACAGACACACACACACACACACACAGACACACACACACAGACACACACACACACACACACACACACAAGTAAATAGAAAACACAATTCCAGGTAGAAGTTGACACTCTCAAGAAAAAGTAAAGGAGGTACGGAGATGAAGAGTGATGGTGAGGGGCCAATGTATATCTGAGCAGAGATGGGGAAAGGTGAGGAAACAAGGCCTACAGATAATTGAGGGAAGGCAGAGAGAGGTGAGACAGGAAATATAAATTTCCTAACATGGCAGCACGCTTGGCGTGTCCAGGAAGAGCAGGGAGGTTGGGAGGCTGCGGGCAATTAAGTGAAAAGAGAAATGAGAAGTGGTGTTGGAGAGGTAGTCTTTTTTAAAAATTTTTTAATGCTTATTTATTTTTGAGTGAGAGAGAGACAGAGAGACAGAGAGACAGAGAGAGAGAGAGAGAGAGAGAGAGAAGGAGAGAGAGCATGAGCAGGGGAGGGAGAGAGAAGAGACACAGATTCCAAAGTAGGTTCCAAGCTCTGAGCCATCAACACAGAGCCTCACAAGGGGCTTGAACCCACAAGCTGTGAGATCCTGACCTGAGCTGAAGTCAGACACTTAACTGAGCCACACAGGCGCCCCGAAAGGTACCCTGTCTTAGAACAGCTAAGGCTGGGGTAGGCAGCAGAAGGCCCTAAGACTTCATTCCTCCTCTGAGAGAAATTCAAGGATGGTTTTGAACAGTAGAATGACATTCTGAAGCACAGGCATAGCCTCTGTGTCAAAAATAAAACAAAAAAGAGGCAAATGATCAAAATGGTCATTGTTATGGTCCAATGAGAGTGGCTTGGGAAAGGGTGGGAATGCCAAAAGGAGTAGTAAGAAGCCGCCAGAGGAGATATGGTTCCTAATGGATCGGATGCAGAGAATGGACAACGAGAGAGAGGAAACAAGGGTGTCCAGATCTTCAGTCTGAAGGACTGAATGAAAGGCAATGCCATTTTCCTAACAGGAGGTATTTGCCACTCGATGAAAACAAAAATAAAAGAAAGAAAAAAATTCATTGAATGACTGCTTTCTCCCTGCCATTACTGTGCCTTCATACATAGAAGCAGAACAGTGGTACATATTTTAGTGTGTGTGTGTGTGTGTGTGTGTGTGTGTGTGTGTGTGTGTATTAATTACCCTACATTGCTCAGGATGAGTTTAAGGTAGCTCTCTGGGAGTGTGAAATATGTCAACATAGCATAAATTAGAAATAGAACAAAAATAGCCTTTGGAACTATAGTTTCACTGTTAGGAATTTATCCCAAGGGGAGACATAATGTATTGTGTGAGGCTAATACAAGGATGCTCACTGCTACGTTGTTTGTTGTAGAAAAGATAGGGAAGGACACAGTCAAATTAGTCACTGTACATTATTAAAGTCACTACTATGAAATCAGAAATACTAGTATTACATGCAATTGATATAGGAAGTTTTCACTTTACACTATGAAAAGCATGTAAAACGTCATTCTCTCTATAAATATATACCTGTAGAGGAAACATATCTGTGAGACTATATACCAAATTATTAAAAGTGATTATCCAGGGCTTAGAAAAGGGTGGGATAGCTTTTTTTTTTTAAATCCTGACTTTATAAGGAAAAAAAATGATCAGTTCCATGACAAAATGTAATTTTTAAAGTGGAGAGGTGAAAAGAATAAAGAAAAAAAGTGTGTACAAAGGAAAGCTAGAGGCCTAAAAATATAAATCAACAGGATGGGCTACCCACCTGCTACAGGTGGAACTAAAATGTAAGAACAGCTGACACTGAGACATCTTCATAACAACAAAATTCCCAATACCCAGAAATGCAAATTAATATCCTCAGGATAAGTGGTGTAACCCTGGATGCATTTCCGCCACCTGTGACTTGGTGCCCCTCCCTCTAGAGACTCCCCAGGGGCCTCTCTGCCCAGCGAACCTGCCCAGGGGTGGACCAGGCTGTGTTTCAGTCCCTGTATCTGCCAACCTTGTTGTCAGGCTCCTGGCACGGGTTCTCCTCTCAACAGTCTTCCCCACACAACTCAACTGGTAATCAGGCCTTCTCTTCATGTCAGAATACATTTTACTTGATCACAAAAGAATCACTTCATTCTCCCAATAAGAAATGATACAACCTAGGACTCATTCTTAGCACATATTGAAATCTGTAACTGTATAGTAGTTTGCATGACAGTTTTGAAATCTCCTCCGTTAGGTGGTGTGGTCAGTACAATACTGCTCCTTCCCCTCAAGGTAAATCCATAGCCTAACCCCTGGTACCAAAGCATATGTTACTTCCATGGTAAAAGGGATTTTTGCAGATGTGATTCAATTACAGATCCTGTGGTGGAAGGTTATCCTGGATAATCTAGGTGGACTCAGTGTAATCCCAATAATGTGGATAAGGGAAATAGGAAAGCATGAAAGAGAAGACAATGGAGTGGGGTGGGGTCCCCAAAGCTGAGAAATGTGGGCCATCTCTAGAAGCAGGAAAAGGCAAAGGAACTGGGTTCTCCCCTAGAGTCTCTAGAAGAAACCCAGCCCTGCTGACATCTTGATTTTAGTCAGGTGATCCATTTTAGATGTCTGGCCTCCAGAAATGCAAGATAAAGAACTGTGTTGCTTGAATCAAGTTGATGGCAATTTTTTATAGTAGCAGGAAACTAACACAGAAGATGAGCATCTTGAGAAGCAGCATCTTTATCCAGTTTGCTTTCTAATATATTCACAGCATCTAACAAGGGGCCTTTCACATAGTAGGCAATTTATAAACACTTGTTGAACAAGTGAAAGTCTGAATGAAGTAGGCAGCAAACATGTTTCCCAATTAAAAAGGGAGAGAAATGCTGAACTGGTAAATGACAAAGCATTTATAAAAACAAACATTCTGTGAAGTCATTAAATCATGTATGTGAATTTTCTGAACTATCTTGTATAAATTAAATATCACTTGAAGTTACACTCAATTTAAAAAAAAAATCACTCCAAAACGCACACACAACTTTAAGAACAATATCTAGGTATATCATTTATTTTCAAAGATCCTCTAGAACATCTAGGGAAAATATTAGAAAATGTATTTCTACACCACTAGTCAAAGGCGAAGATACTAAATCTATTACCCCTTACATTGCCATTTTCATCCTATGCTGGTAATCTTTGCTGCTGCTCTGATCAATTTACTAGGTCATTTCACCAATAGCCAAGCTGGGTGCACAGTGTGAGCCCAGATACTGATGACTGAGCTGAGCTTCAGAAGAATATCAAACATCAACAGACAATGCAAGGGATAATCCCATACCTGCAAATTCTTTTGTGATGTTTAAGATGCTGCCCATAATTATATGAATCATTTTTTAGAGACCTGGAAATCTGGCTTCTATTGTCTCTCTTTGTTGATAATCAAAGGCTAAGGTTTAATGAGGAGTGTGCACTTTCTCCCAGACATTGTATTTTATTAATTAAAATTTTTTTAATATTTATTTTTGAGAGACAGACAGGGTATGAGCAGGGGAGGGGCAGAGAGAGAGAGGGAGACACAGAATCTGAAGGAGGCTCCAAGCTTTGAGCTGTCAGCATAGAGCTTGACGCGGGGCTTGAATTCACAGAATGTGATATGACCTGAGCCAAAGTCAGATGCTGAACCAACTGAACCACCCAGGCACCCATCTACCAGACATTTTAAACACTTCCTGTAGTACAATGGTTCTCAAACTTGAAGGTATAGCAGAATCACCTGAAAGGCTTGTTAGACTACAGATTGCCGGGCTCCATCCCCTGAGTTTGGTTCAGTGAGTTTCAGCAAGTTTCTGGAACTCTCATTCCAAGTCTCCTGGTAATGCTGCTACTGGTCCAAGGGAATCCATGTGGAACTCCAAGCTGTTGGTGTCCCACCCAGATCTCCATTATCGGCTGCCATGTAGCAGCTCTCTTTTCCGTTTGTTTTCTAAAAGGATTCTCTGGCCAAAGGAAGCCACCTTTCTAGGAGGCTACAGAACTACTTCCCTTTCCATTCCACACCCCCCCCACACACACATACACAAATACACAAACAGATACACAGGTAATGGCTACTTTAGATGGGTATAAGGAGGCAGCTTCTCTGCCCCTCATCTATTTCTGGGGTGTAATTCAAGCCCAAGACCTTCCAGCAGTCTAAAGCTCAGCCACAACTTTATCTCCTTTTTCTCTCTCATGAGGTTTCCCTCACTCCTGTTTCCCCTGATGAGCTCAAAAATGTTCATCTCAGTCTTTGCCTCCATGGAACCAGACCTCTGTCATTTCCCTTTTGGTCAGATGGCTGCTTGGCTCAATACATTAATGACCAGCTGGCTCCTTGGACACCAGAATTACAATAAATATCTTGACTTAGTAACATAAAATGAGTAAAATGTTGTCTGTAGAACACTGAGACCCTTGATGTAGAAAATACGACTGGCCATAATAATTTCTTAACCCCTTCATCCTTTCTGACAAAAACATGTTTTTAGAATCCTTCAAATCTGAACTCAAATATTATTTCTTCAGAGAGGACTCATTTTTTTCTGACCCCTTTGTTTAATACTGGTTTCTCTATTTAAGACTGTCATAATTTCCAATGTCTCAAGAGCATTGCACTTATCATGGTTTTCAGTGAATATTTGATAATATGTTTTAACTTAGTATCTGTCCCCCTGCTAGACTGAGAGCTCCAGATAAGTAAGAAAGAACTTCAGTGTTTAGTATAGGGCTTAATATAAAGTATGGGCACAACATTTATTTGATGAATGTATAAATGTTTAATGAAATGGCTAGTTTTGAAAGAATGGGAGATGTACAAGTTTTCACCATATATGTCAGACTTCATCATCTAGTGAATGTGGCCCAGATGTACAGTGTGGAGAAATGTGAAGAAGTGGACCCTCAGCTCTTACACTACCTGGAAGAAGAATTTAACTGCCCGAATAGTCAAAAGTGAGAGGAGAAATGGGAAGTTTTGAAAATGTCTATTTACCCAGAAGACTAATTTGCAATCCTACCTTCATGATTCTTGCTAATGTCTCTTAGTATAGGTTTGAAATTAATAATACCAAATTATGACTTTACACCACAGGCATGCTCAACCCACTGTGTGCATTGAACCTGAAAAAATTATGTTGTGTCCACCATTGTGTTTATTAAAAAGGCATCTGAATATCACAATGGGCAAATTTTCCATACTTCATGCTATAATGTGCAATTTTTAAATGGTTCTATATTTGCCAGATAATCAAAGGCTAAGATAAAAGGATGCATATTATTGTTGTCTCTATGCCCTTCTAGCACAGAAATGTCAAATGATTACATTACCACAATAAATCTTGACACTTGTCTCCTATAAAAATCTATTTTGATCTTGAGCATGAGAAAGATGGAAAGGCAAGAAAATATAATGAATAATTGTTGGAAAGCTAACTAAGTGGAGAAAATGCTAAGCAAAGACATTAAAAGTCAATTTAGAAACAAATAGCATTTTGTCAGACTTAAGAATTATTCATTAGGGGTCAGAGGTATATCCTCATCACCAAGGCAACATAGATAATGAGGCTTAACAAAAATAATTAACAATTAGCTTAGTAATTTCTTTGTCTTTTCTATTATATTGTAAAAGAATCTTAACTACAAACCCTCACATACATGCATGCAGACACTCACATACCCATACCATGTAGGCATTTTCTTCCTGGGAATAAATCAAGTCACCCCCAGTAGTACTAAAATCCAAAGTGCCATGCTGGAGAGCATTAAGGAATTTACTGAAATGGAAGCGAACTGCCTCCTTCTCTGAGTCATCAGGTTTTAAATAGAAATGAGATAGTAAATTTCTGCCCGCATCACACTGTGTGTCTTCTCTGATTCACTACTCTCATTCATCTTGCTGTTCTCTAATTTGTAAAGATGCAGGCAATGTATAAATATTCATGGCAGCTCTGGAAATAGACTGCACAGAGCTCAGTCTTCCGTTAGAAATGGGCAGAACGTCAAATAGGACTGGAGACGAGTCTCAAAAATGATACACTTGGCTTGTCAATGGAGTAGAAAAAAGAATGGCATGATTATGTCAGAAAGAATTTCACAGCTGGACCCGTTAGCAAGCCTCTTGACTATGGCTGGGGTCAGGGGTTCTCAAACCTGCCTCCCCTCAGAATCACTTAGCCACTGGCATTTTAAACAATTTTCTAAATGATCCTCATATTCAGCCTGGATCAAGGATTACTGGTTCAGTTAATGGCAGCAGAGAATAATCCACTCCAACAGACTTTAGTTTAGGGCACCACAAAATACAAACAAAACACAACACAACACACACACACACACACACAAAGTGGCTGAAAATACAAAAAGTAATCAATCAATTAATTAAAATCCTGCAATCAACATGATATAAATATTATAATAGACCATTTTCTAGGTCGTTCTATTTCCTAGAATGATCCTTAAAAATCTTCTCAAAGGCACTGATGGATATTTGTGTAACAGGTAGCTGGAGAGGAGGAAAAGTGGTCACGCAAAAGGAAATTTCCAGCCAAGAATATATCATGTTCAAAAAGATGTGTCTACTTCAAAGAAACTGGAGCATCTGTGAAATGTAAGTAGACGGACATGGGTAGAGAAAGCCCCCTTTCCCTTGGTAATTTTGTAAAATAGACAACTCGAGCCACCAGACTGACTAAGTATGCTATGAAAAGTAAAAAACCAGCTCTTTTGAGATACAAGGAAGATTAATTTCCCATGTGAAATCATATGGTTATAAAAAAGAAAGGAAGTTGCTTCAAAGGATATCAACTAATTAAATTCAATACTTAGGTATTGGAGAATATAGAAAGAAATTCCTGTTGAGTTTAAAATATCCCCTTGAAACATCAGAACTGCACTTATAATTTAAAGTCTTATAGCTTCATTATGGTGTCAGCATCCATGAATTCCAGTAGGGGAAGGGCCAGCTTCTGGAAGCCTAAGAACAAACACATACTCATTACTTCACAAATCTGAATCTTTATGTGGAGAAGTACTCCCAACAGGTATATGGAAGCTTTGGGATATTTGTCCTATGGTATGGATCAGTTTGCCTCAGTCTTTCTACACTTGGTCCTGACTTCTTACATTTAGCAGCAGTGACCAAGGTACTACAGGAGCCTATTTAAGGCACAATGTTAAGCAAGTACATATGGCCTCTAAGAAGAAATGAAGAGATAATGGTCTCTGAATCCCAGGCTTCTATAGGGAACAACCAATCAGATAAAACTCTGCCTCCTGAAACTATAACAACCACTATCCAGTTGGGTAGCATTCAGTCTGTCTTTTCATTTTCACTGGCTTTTTCCTTTATTAAAAAAAATTTTTTTTAACTCTTAATAGAGAGAGGGAGGGAGGGGCAGAGAGAGCAGGAGATATAGAATCTGAACAGGCTCCAGGCTCCAAGCTGTCAGCACAGAGCCTGATGCAGGGCTCGAACTCACAAACTGCGAGATCATGACCTGAACTGAAGTTGGACACTCAACCGACTGAACCACCCAGGCGCCCCTTCACTGGCTTTTCAAAGCAATAATGGAGTACCTGGGTGGCTCAGTCAGTTAAGCGGCTGATCTTGATTTTGGCTCAGGTTATGATCTCCAGGTTTCTAAGTTCAAGCCCATGTAGGACTCTGCACTGAGAGCATGGAGCCTGCCTGGGATTTGGGATTCTCTCTCTCTCTCTCTCTCTCTCTCTCTGTACCTGTCCATACCCTGCTCATGCTCTCTCACTCTCTCTCTAAAAATAAATAAAATAATAAAAAAAGGATCATGTTAAAAAATTAAAAGCAATACTAATACAATGATATATGTCAATTATATCTCAAATATTAAGAAAAATATTTAGTTTAAAATAAACAGAAGGGGTAAAATGATTGCTAGCACCATTGTCATCTAGTGTCGTACACATCAATTGGCACCTGGAAAACCACTCCACTTCCAGGACTTTAAGAGAACTTTTAAAAGAGAGACCTAATGGAGAACCAGGGGGAGCAGAGGAGGGAGAGTGAGTTGGGGAGAGAGAGGGATGCAAAACTTGAGAGACTACTGAATGCTGAGAATGAACTGAGGGTTGAGGGGGCAGGGGGAGGGGGGAAAAGAAGTGGTGGTGATGGTGGAGGGCACTTGAGGGGAAGAGCACTGGGTGTTTTATGGAAAACAACTTGACAATAAAATATTATGGAGAAAAGAAAGAGAGAACTTTTGGCATTCTCTGACTTCAAGTATATGTTATTTAATGAAAATAATAAAATACCACCTATTTAATGCTTTAAAAAATAAACATTCAAGAAAACAGACACCCTTCTATCAATTTGGTTTCTAAGAAAAATCAAATCAAAGCCAAAAGGGAAAAAAACAGTGTTTGTCATAGATAAAATTGAACAATACTCAATTAAATTTATAGTTTTAATTTTTTTTCTCACCTACCAATGGTTTGTTATCTTCAGATGCAATATGAACAGAGCACTCTGAGACAATATAAATTTTAGAAAATTTCTCAGATGGATTTTCTTAAATATGATTAAGGAAAATACTGGACTGACTTAACTCATATTACCTTATATTGAAAAATATTTTGATTTCCATAATTTCAAATACATTATTTTAATATCTACTCAACTGCAGCAACAACAAAATATGCTGTCTTTTTAGAATAGCTGTAGGAGAATATGTCGGATATCCCTGATAACTAGTTGTTTTGTAGTGAAATTCACGAGTAATCGAGGTATTCATATCCTCTGAGCATATCAAGTCTGGAAATGCAGCTTAAGGAAGTACAAACCTAAAGGGAGGGGAAGATGATGGCAGAAAAGGAGAACCTGGGGCTTGCCTTGTCCCGTAAATACAACTAAATAACTATAAAATCATCCTAAATACCATAAAAATTGGTATGAAGACGGCAGAACAAACTCCGCAACTAAGGTAGAGAAGAGGCCACACTGAGGAAGGTAGGACGTGTGAAGATATAGCTTGGGAGAGAAAGGATCCTGGCTACTCTGGTGGTGAGGGAGTTGCGGCCACAGAGAAGGGTGAAAGGTAAATGAGTACTACACAGTAGACCGCGTGGAGAAAATGAGCCCCAATAGCAAATTTGCTTAGAAAGAGAGAGGGTCCAAATTTCTTGAGTTGCTATCACCAGTGGGGTTTAAATCCTGGAGTTTTAAAGGTCAGTATGCTTGACTCTGGGAGAGCTCCAAGGACATTGAAATGGCTCTTGGAGAAAAGGCTGGGTAAACGGCTTGTAGACATAGTGTGGAAACAGCAATCTAAAGAATACCTGGGAAACACATTAGGGAAGTTAGTTGCTTATTTCAGTGTTTCCTAGACATGCAGAGTTCATAGACAGAGTCCATCAAGAACAGAGGAACGGGCAGGTGCCATTTCCCTCCCCCAACCCCTTCAAGATAAACACTAAACTATCCGTGGGAACCAGCACAGTGCCTATATTTCCTAACTTGCCTATACCAAGACACCCACATATGCCACCCCCTCCCAGATTCTCTCAAAAAAACCAATCTTTTCCATCATATTTGCTTCAGCCTTGGTATGATGGGCCTTTCCCCAAAAAGGCCAGCCCAAACCTCTACCAACACCTCATCTCTTGACCCATTAGTTTTGGGAGGTTTTAGTTCTGGTGGAAGCAGTGACAGGTCTCATTTCACAAGAAGACCAGAGCAGACCTAGTTAAATCATGCTACATTCAGGCCACAAACCAAACACTTTCTACAACAGTAAAAGAGTGCCTCTACGGATGACAACCTGAAGAATTAAGTAACGAGGACACAACAGTAGAGAACACACAGCAAACAATGGAGACACTCCAAGAAGGGGCAGGCCCTGAAGACAGAAAACACTACACTGCAGGGCACAATAGGACTTCTTTTTCAAAAAGCAAGTTCCCCCAAGGACAGAAGATATAGCTAACTTCCCTAACACAGAGAAGCAGGCACAGAGACTTAGACAAAATAAGAAGAAAGAGGGATGTGTCCCAGGTTAAAGAACAGGACAAGAGGGGTACCTGGGTGGCTCAGTCAGTTAAGTGTATGACTTCAGCTCAGGTCATGATCTCACAGTCTGTGGGTTCGTGCCCTGCATTGGGCTCTGTGCTGAAAGCTCAGAGCCTGGAGCCTGCTTCAGATTCTGTGTCTCCCTCAATCGCTCTCTGACCCTCCCCTGCTCTCTCTTAAAAATAAATAAAACATTAAAAAATTAAAAATAAAAGAACAGGACAAGACTAAAGCCAGAGATCAAAGCAAAACAGATATAAGTAACATGACTGATGGAGAACTTAATGCAATGATCATAAGATACTCACTAGACTTAGAAAAGAACAGAAGACATCAGTGAGACCATTAATACAGAGAATAACATAGCAGAGATAAAGGGCTCAATTAATGAAATGAGAAACATGACTGATGGAATCAACAGCTGGATGGAAGAAGCACAAGGATCAATTAATAACCTAAAACATGGAGTAATGGAAAGTAATCAAGCTGAGTAAAATTGATTAAAAAAGAGTTACACAAAAAAGAATAGATTAGGGAGCTCAGGGACTCCATGAAACATAATAGCATTAATTTACAGAAGTTGAAGAAAAAGTCAAAGGTGAAGGTGAAGGAGAAGGAAAAGAAAGAGAAGGAGGAGGAAAAGGGAAGGGAAGGAAAAAGAAGAAGGAGGAGGAGGGGGAGAAAGGAGAGAGTAGAAAGGACCAAGGAGAGGAAGAAAGAAAAAAAGACAGAAAATCCACACAGAATTTATTTGAAGAAATAAAAGCTGAAAACTTCCCTGATATAGGGAAGAAAACAGATACCAGATCCAGGAGACACAGAGAACTCCCAACAAAATAAACAAAAGCATATCCACATTAAGACACATTGTAATTAAAATTGCCCCCCAAAAAAGTGTGTTAAAAATAAATTAAAGCAGCACAAGACAGTTACAAAGGAAACACCATACGGCTATCAGCAGATTTTTCAGCAGAAACTTTTCAAGCCAGAAGAAGTGTATGATCTATTCAAAGTCCTGAATTGGAAAAATCTGCAGCCAAGAATATTTTATTCAGCAAGGCAATCATTCAAAGTAAGATGAGAGATAAATAATTTCCCAAACAAAAACTAAAGGAGTTCATGCCCACTAAATCAGCCATTCATGAAACATTAAAGGGCACTCTTTGAGTGAAAAGCAATGACCAAAAATGACAATATGGATGTAGGAAACACAAAAGCAGCAAAAATCATTATTTCTGTAAATATCAGTCAAGGAACTCACAAAATAAAAGGATGTAAAATGTGACACCATCCACCTAAAACATGAAGAGGAGAATAGTAAAGAATGGGTTCAAACTTAAACAAACATCAACTTAATATAGACTGTGATATGCAGAAGATATTACATACCAACCTCATGGTAACCACAAATCAAAATGCAATAATAAATACAAAAAGTGAATCAAATAAATACACAAAAACAAAAACTCAGGACCAGATAGCTTCACAGGCAAATTTTACCAAAAATTTCTAAAGAAGAGTTATCACTTAGTATTCTTAAACTATTCCAAACAATATTAAATGAAGGAAAACTACTAAATTCATTCTATGAGGCCAGGATCACCCTTTTTCCAAAACCAGAAAAATACACCACAGAGAGAGGGGGAGGGAGGGAGGGAGGGAGAGAGAGAGAGAGAGAGAACTATAGGCCAGTATTTCTGATGAACACTGATGCAAAAACTCCCAACAAAATACTAGAAAACTGAATCAAACTATACATTAAAAAAATAATTCACCATGCTCAAATGGGATTTATTCCTGGATTGCAAGTGCGGCTCAATACTTACAAATCAGTCAACAAGATCATCATCACATCAATAAGAGACAGGATAAGAACCATATGATCATTTCAATAGACACAAAAAAAGCATTTGACTAAGTATATCATCCATTTAAGATAAAAGTACTCAAACAAGTATATTTAGAGGAATGTCCCTCAAAATAATAAGGGTCAGGTATGAAAAACTCAGAGCTAACATCATCCTCAATGGAGAAAAACAAAGAGCCTTTCTGCTAAGGTTGGAAATAATACCAAAAGTGATGTCCACTTCCATCACTTTTATTTGGAATGTCGAGTCACAGCTATGAGACAACAAGAAAAAATAAAATGTATCCAAATCAGTAAAGAGGAAGTAAAATGATCTCTAGTTGCAGATAACATGACATTATATCTAGAAACCTCAGAAGACACCACCCTAAAACTGATAGAACTGATTAATGAATTCAGCAAAATCACAGTATACAAAGTCAATGTATATAAATCTGTAGCATTTCCATACCCAGTAACGAAGCATCAGAAAGAGAAATTTAAACATCCCATTTACAATTATAACAAAAATAATAACATGCTGAGAAATAAACTGAGGTTAAGAGGTGAAAAATCTGTACTATAAAAATGCTAAAACACTGATGAAAGAAATTGAACATGACATAAAGAAACTGAAAAACATTCCATGCACAAGGATTGAAAGAATATTGTTAAAATATCTATACTACTCAAAGCAACCTACATATTCAATGCAATCCCTACCAAAATGTCAATAGCATTTTCACAGAATTGGAACAAACAATCCTAAAATTAGTGTGGAAGCAACAAAGACCCCAAGTAGCCAAAGCAATCTTGAAAAAGCAAAGCAAGCTGAATGTATCATAATTCTAGACTTTAAGTTATATTACAAGACTGTAATAATCAAAACAGTACAGTACTGGCACAAAAATAGATCAATAGAACAGAAGAGAAAACCCAGAAACAAACCCACAATTACACGATCAATTAATCATTAACAAAAACAGGAAATAATATCCAAATTGTAATAGACAGTGTCTTCAATAAATGGTGAGAAAACTTGACAGCTATATGCAAAAGAATGAAATTGGATCACTTCCTTATACCATACACAAAAATAAATTCAAAATGGATGAAAGACCTGAATCTGAGAACTGAAACCATAAAAACCCTAGAAACAATCATAGACAGTAATTTCTCTGACATGAATCATAGCAACTTTTTTAAAGATAGTTCCCCTGAGGCAAGAGAAACAAAGTGAAAATAAACTACTGATACTATCTCTAAATAAAAAGCTTCTGCATAGTGAAGGAAACAATCAACAAAATTAAAAGGCAACATATGGAATTGGTGAAGATATTTGAAAATGACATATCTGATAAAATGTTAGTAGTCAAAATATATAAAGAACTTATACAACTTAAAACTAAAAAAAACAAACATCCAATTTAAAAATGAACAAACATTTCCTTAAAGAAGACATCCAGATGGCCAACCAACATGTGAAAAGATGTTCATCACTTTATCATCAGGGAAATGCAAACTAAAAGTATAATGAGAAATCACCTCACACCTGTCAGAATATCTAGTTCAAAAACACAAGAAACCAGTGTTGGTTAGGATGTGGGAAAAAAAGGAACATTCATGCACTATTGATGGGAATACAAACTGGTGCAGCCACTGTGTAAAACAGTACAGAGTGTCCTCAGAAAGTTAAAAACAGAACTACCCTAAGATCCAGCAATTGCACTATTGGGTAGTTACTCAAAGAATACAAAAACACGAATTCAAAAGGATACATGCACCTCTGTGTTTACAATAGCCAAGATATGGAAGCAGCCAATGTGTTCATGGATTGATGTATGGATAAAGAAGAAGTGATATATATGTATGTGTGTGTGTGTGTGTGTGTGTGTGTATGTGTATACACACATACATACATATATATATATATATACATATATATCCATGTATCACTATATCCATGTTTTAATATATATGGAATATTATTCAGTCATAAAAAAGAATGAACTCTTGCCATTTGCAACAACATAGATGGAACTACAGAGTATAATGCAAAGTAAAATAAGCAGTTAGAGAAAAACAAACATCATATTATCTCATTAATATGTGCTATCTAAGTAACAAAACAGATGAGCAAAGAGAAAAAAGAGAGAGATAAACCAAGAAACAGACTCTTAAATATAGAAAACAAACTAATAGTTACCAGAGGCCATGTAGGTGGAGGGACTAGGTGAAACAGGTGATGGGGATTAAGAAGTGCATTTGTGATGTACGTGGGGTAATTAACAATAAGAAAAAGAAAGTATATACCTAAGAAAATATTATAAAATAGTAAAATTTTTATCCACAAAAATACTGATCATAGCATCATTTAACTTGGTAAATTTGTCTTTGAAAAAAATTGTTTGAAATAATAAATACTGAAGCATTGGAGATGCTCTCCTGATGGTGGATAATGGATCAATGACCTAATGAAGGTATCCACGCACTAATATCAGCAGCCTGGCTTTGTTTAGACCTCAAGTTAAACATAGTTTTAACACTTTAAAATAGTAAAAAAAAAAAATTTAAATATTATATTGTGACCCATGAAAACTTCAGCAAATTCAAATTTGCAGTCTCTATAAAATTTTATTAGGACACAGAAATGCTCATATACCTATTATATCTTCACTTATAGCTCGTCTGCAGTCATATTTCTTCAATAGCATAATGAAATACAAACCTTCAAATATTTACAGAAAAAGTCTGCTGACCTCTGATCTAATGTACAAGGTAAGAAATCATGAATTTTGGAACTGGACTGTTTGGTATAAAGTACCAACTCTGGGATTTATTATCCATGCAACCCTAGGAAATATACCTTCTCAATGTCTCAAGTTTCCCATTTTAAAGTGAAGGCAATCACAGTATCTGCTTCTTAGGGTTGTTGTAGTAATTGAATCATTACTAGTGAAATAGTGAAAGTTAGCTAAAGGTATAACATTGCTAATAATTGCTCAAAATTTCTCAAATGTTAGATAGAAAATCAGATAAAATTGCAAATATGGTATGAGTACAACTGTTAGTAAATTTCACATAAGAACTGCCTGGTAGAAAATATGCCAAGATATAAATAATAATTATCTTTCTTTAACTGGAGGGATTTTTATTTTCTCTTCTGCTCTTCCCAAGTTTTACTAAATGTACTCAAATTATCTATATAATGATAAAACAATCATGAATATAAAAATGATGGAGATTGCTATAACTATGGAAACAGTTCTGTGAAAGCACATTTTATATGAGGAATGAATACACAAATGTAAGTAATGAATATTCTGTGTTCCTTCATAGATTTTACCACATCTTTCACAATATATTTTTTCCTACCAAAGGGTAAGAGTGATATTTATGTACTTCACCTTTCACCTGTGCTGCTGGTCACTTGGAAGTGTCAGGTGACAAGTTTACCCAAGCTCATCTTATTATACATATTGCTAATTACCCCTGACTTCCAGTGACACCACACTTCATTATCCACATTGAAAAATTCATTCCCCAGCCTCTCTGCTCCAGGCACTTGTCTCCTGCAGCCCTCCCCATAGACAGTTGCATTTTTATTCTCTATTAAATTCTCTTCATTACAATGAATCTGTCAATACAACAAAAAGCTTTTAGGTCAGTTCAAGGTGTGTGACTGAAACCTGGGGAAGGGATTTGGATATGTGTTAGTTGACACCAACCTTTAGTCACAATTTTTTTTATGTGTTTTTTTTTTTTTTTTGAGAGACAGAGTGAGAGAGCATGAGCAGGGGAGGGCCAGAGAGAGAGGGAGATACAGAATCTGAAGCAGACTCCAGGCTCTGAGCTAGCTGTCAGCACAGAGTCTGACATGGGGCCAGAACCCACAAACTGTGAGATCATGACCTGAGCTGAAGCTGGAAGCTTAATGGATGGAGCCACCCAGGTGCCCCTAGTCACAGTTTATTAAAACCATTGATTTCCTCCCAACACTGTGTTGTTGGAAACACAATTTTTGTGCTTCATTTCCTATTTTTCTTTAGTATACCTAAAAATAGCATTCAAACACAAAATATTATGAATGTCTAGATAAGTCAGCTCTGTTAGTGTGAACTCATGGCAAAGGAAGGAGATTTGAGGTTTAATAAGACATTTAGTTCCACCTAACTGGGAGGGTATTTCTTTCCCAAATGTCAGGTTATACTTCAGAGCTTATGTTGAATGAATGCAAGAAGCCTCAGGAAAAATAATCAGATTGTCTGGTCTAACTCAATTTCCTAGCACAATGTGTGGCATGTAGACATCACCCAGTGAGCCCCATATAGATTCAATCTATCTTTGGATTCATCCATCCATTCATCCATCCATCCATCAATCTGCACCTGTATATCTTCATGAATGAAACTGGGTAAAACAGAAACTTAAATTGACAGACAACTGGAAGTGGATCAGTAGTGTCACTTCTCAACAAGTACAATTTATTCTGAAATGTCTACTGTTGAGACTGATTATAAGAAATCGTTACAAGTTAATCAGACTCCATCCTATCCTTTTTTAAAATTTTTTTAACATTTTTGTTTATTTTTGAGACAGTGACAGAGAGAGACAGCGTGAGAGGGGAGGGTCAGAGAGAGGGACATACAGAATCCGAAGCAGGCTCCAGGATCCGAGCTAGCTATCAGCTACGCAGCTCAAACCCACGAACCATGAGATCACAACTTGAACCAAAGCCGACGCTCAACCAGACTGAGCCACTAAGGCACCCTCCATCCTATACTTTAATGAGCTAACCATCCAGGAGGGAACACAGACAGGTTGACAAATACATTGAACACAATAAGGTAAGAACAACAATTATAGCATACTTGAGATACATAGGAGGAAGTGGCATATTCTATGGGAAGGAAGTTGGAGAGGATTGTCCTACAAGGGAGACATGGTTCCCAAGTGGGAGATGCTGAGTTTCTTACAGATTTTCCCACGTTACTTTATCTATGACTTTGCTGATGAATGTTGATGCATGTCTGCATTTTGTTATTACAGAGGGAACAAACCATACACCAGATCCTCTAGCTCAATCATCACATGGTCAATCTTTTTTGAAGAGCAATAGGCCTAGTTGCAAAAAAAACAGGTGAGTTGCCCTCATGTGACCAGATTCACATTTTGGTTCACTTTCTCCCACCCCACACTATCTTCTCTTTTTCTTAGTTTATGGAAGTGTTTCTAAAAATGGTATACTTTATGAAAAATAAAGAAATACTCTTTAATATTATTTGGTTTAGTTTTGACACAACTGCTAAATCTGAAATTGAGTCAAATCACAGAAAGATAATGAAGACTTCCTTTTAATGGATATAAAATATATATTTATGTTCTTACTTTAAAATAAGACAATATAGCACTAGACTAACCCAGCAGACAATCAAGCAAAAGGAATATATATGCTTACAAGAATGATCTTTCTCAGACATTTTCTGGGTTATAGTTTTCATCTTTCTCTGAGAGCTCTGATAGGACTGGTACAAAGACGGGCTGCCATCTTGGCCTTGTGGGTTAATGCTATGTTACTTCTATAACTGTCATTACTCTTTTCCATTATTAACTCTGTGTTGGGGGGGAGGGAGTATGGCCTCTATAAATTAGAAAAGGGTCCTGTTCCTTAACAAGGAAAGAATGGAGATGATCACACCAGTTCGAAAATCCATACCCAAGATCTGATAGTAAAAGGAACTAGCACAAGGTAAAATAACACTTATGCATTTTATTAACTAGATGTTGGTACAGGCTGGAAACATTAATAATTGATATTTTGATGGATTTTCCTTTGTCCTATGAGCAATGGTAGCAACAAATTGAGAATTAAATTTATGATGGAAATAAAACCTTCTAATAGTTTTCATTACTATAAGGCATCATTGTTTCTTATAAATCTACGTCAAGCCAATGGATCTCACTAAATTTCATTAAAGAAGTTGGTCATGGTTTGGATATTACATAAAAAGAATGACATCAAGGAAAATCATACTGGTACTTAATGTATCATATTTGTGTTTTTTAAAAAGGACAAAATCCTCAGGTCAGATCCAAATACAAGATAATGTGTGTGTGTGTGTGTGTGTGTGTGTGTGTGTGTCTGTGTGTGTCTGTGTGTGTGTGAGTGAGATGAAAAAGGAGGTGTTTTGTTCCAAAAATGAAAAACAAGGGTCTGAAAATGGACATAAATATGAAAACTATAGGGATATTTGGTTCCTTTTATTCTGCAATAGAACATTATCCTCAGGAATGTCTGACTAGATTTTTATGTAGCCACAACTACCTAGAAACTATTTGCAGAAATAATAATAAAGCCAGCATAAATACACAAGCTTATGAAAATTTAATCTACTGTGAACTTTTTGTGAATCAACTGATAAAGTCATCTCTCCTACTCCAGATATTTCTTCCTTCCTAATACCGTGACATAATATTCTAAGGGTTCAAATTTTCCTCCCTGCCTAAGAAGCCATCCTTGAGTTCATCAGCCCACATAAGTAAATCCTTCCCCTGGCTCATTAGTACTCATTCTCTGGGCTGTATCTATCTATCTATCTATCTATCTATCTATCTATCTATCTATCTATATTTCTTTCTTTCTTTCTTTCTTTCTTTCTTTCTTTCTTTCTTTCTTTCTTTCTTTCCTTCTTTCTTTCCTCTCATTCATTCATTCTTTCATTCAATCTTATTAATGACTTCCTGTTCACTTCAACTAAATTATAAATACTTTAAGCCTCAGGCTGTGATGTGTACTTGTTCAGCAACCTTTTGATTACATGAGAGGGAAATGCAACAGAGGAAGGAAGTCCAGACATACACCAGGCACATTAAATGATGGTGTATTCACTGAAAAAACATTTATTGAGCTACTCTGTGCCAAGTTCTTTACTAGGCTCTAGTAATTCGTATAACAAAAGAGACACACTCCTTGTCTTCATGGACATTACAGGCTATGAGAAGGCAATAGTCAATAAGCATGTAGGCAAATAAATGACCACAACCTGTCATAGTTCTCTAAAGGAAATACATTTGATTTAAGGATGGAGAATAAGAACCAAGGCTTGACAATGTCTAATTTCCATTTTTGCCTCTATTTGTGTCAAAGCATTTGACCTGATTCTAGTTCAGAATCTCTCATGCACTAGAAGAAAAAGAACTAGTGTCCTTATACAACCTCCATAACAGTGGCTAAAAATGAAGTTCTCAGACTGCTGGGCTGGATAAGAATTGGGGATAGAGAGAATATAGGCCTCATAAGGAGGAAAATTTGGGAGTTCAGCAAAGCAAGTCAACAGGTTAAGAGACCAAGTGAAGGGAGACAGGGAAGGAAACTAGGATTACTGGAAAATAATCCTTTCTCCAGGTTATATCATCAGTTAGGAAACACATTTCAAGATATTTCAACCTAATAAGTAGTTGAACTTCCATAAACAAAGTATTATCTCCAATCAAATATCTGAACAATATCACAAATTCTGTATGTCAGAAATCTACACATAAGTTTCCTTTTGGGGTTTTATAAGGCTTAAATCAAAATGTTAATGAGATATGAGGGTCTATCAGAGACTCAGTCTTCTTCTAAGGTTACACGACTACTCGCAGAATTCATTTACTTGCAGCTGTAGAACTCATGGTGGTCTGCTTCATCAAGGTCAGCAGGATATTGTACCTCCTGATTTGACTCTCCAGGGACAGAATGAACCTTCCTTTAAAGAGCTCACTTGACTAGATCAAGCACACCAGGATAATATCCATTTTGATTAACTCACAGTCAATTGATTAGGTATCTTAGTTACATCTGCAAACTTCCCTCAGCTTTGTAGTGTAACATAACCTAATTACAGGAGATCCTATTATAGTTCAAGATAACCCATCCTCAAGATTACACAGGGCACCTACATCAGAAGATGGGAATTGTGTGGGACATTTAATAATTCTGCCTGTCATACCGGACCCGCATTTTCTCCCTAAGGGCATTACATTACAGTAGTTGAGTGAAGCAGTAATAGACTCCCTTTTAAAGTTCCCCATGGTTCTCTGAAGTATTATTGAATGTTAAAAAGAGGGCTGAATGTAAATTACTATCTATACAGCCCAGAAGTCACCATTACTTTCATTTAATAATCCATTCATTCATTCATATATACATATGACCAACTTTACTCATTTCAGATAAATACTGGCCTTAGCATATACTTAGTCTTCAAGTCTGTGTTCTTAAAATGTTACATTGAAAATACTTCCTCTGTGCTATAACATCTCAGATCCCCAAGTGCTCCATGGTCTACGTATAGGACCTTTCTTCTATTAATCTCCTTTTGAATCTAATATGGTAAAAGGACATTCAGTAATATTTTTATAAGTATTTTGGACTCCAAATAAATTAATAAAAATGTGTTATATTTCTGGGTGGGGAAATAATAGGACACAAACTGTATTTCTCTTAAGAGAAATAAAGATATTATTTTGTTACTAATAATATTGTCTTCCCTCCCCATTTGATAACACTACCTCTAGACACTACTCAAACACATTAAACTTCAGAACATATTTTCACATCGTTTGATTCTCTCAGGAATCCTGTGATTTAAGTAAGTTCCTTTCCATTATTGTTCTTTCATTGAAGAGGAAACTGAAAATAAAAGAGTTTAAGTGATTTTCAAGGTCAATTTACAAAGAAGACATAGGAATCCTAAATATGTACGCATCAGACAACAGAACTCTGAAACATGTGAGCAAAAATTGATAGAACAGATAGGAGAAATAGACAAAATGTTATAGAAATCTCAAAACCTATTTCTCAACAATTGATAGAACAACTAGATATAAAATCAGCAAAGACACAGAAGAACTCATCAATCCCACACTTGGAAAGGATCTAATCAGCATTTAAGTCCACTCTCCTCAATAACAGCAGAGTATACATTCCTTGAAGTTTAATGAAGGATTACCAAGATAGGCCATATACTGGACCATAAAACAAATGGTGAAAAATTCAAAGATATTGAAATTATGCATGGTATATTATCTGATCATAATGGAATCAAACTATAAATTGATACCAGAAAAGCCTCCCAATACTTAAAAAAAATTAAACACCACACTTATTTTTTTTAATTACTTAAAAAATTGAACGTTTATTTTTGATAGAGAAAAAGAAAGGCAGAGCATGAGCAGGAAAAGGGCTGAGAGAGAGGAGACACAAAATCGAAAGCAGGCTCCAGGCTTTGAGCTGTCAGCACAGCCCCACACAGGGATCAGCCTCACAAACCATGAGATCATGACCTGAACCAAAGTCAATGCTTAACCAACTGAGCCACCCAGGTGCCCCTAAGCAACACAGTTCTAAATAATGCAAGTGGCAAAGAGATACCTTGCTTGAAGGAGACCAAAAGTACATGTATCCACATCATAATGAGAAAGAAAATACCAAAATTTGTAGAACAGAAGTTAAAACAAGGCTAAGAGGGAAGTATAACATTATACACTTATATTGGGAAGCAGAAAAATCTCAAACTAATAATCTAAGTTCCCACCCTAAGAAATTAGAAGAAAATGAGAAAAATGAACCAAAAGAAAGTAGGAAGGAGGAATAATAAAGATAAGAACATAAATCAATTAACTTAAAAACAGAAAAATATAAAACACCAATGAAACAGAAAACTGGTTATTTTAAAAGATCAGTAAAATTGACAAACCTCCAGCCAAACTGAAAAATAAAGAAAAGACATACATTGCCAATGTCAGCAATAAAGAGTGGATATCACTGCACACCATGTTGACATTATGGGGATATTAAGAGAATATTGTAAATGATCCTACACACATAAATATTTATTTAGATAAAATAGACCAATTCAAGTGCACAACCCAACAGAAATTACCAATAATGAAATATATAATTAGAATAGCCTTATAAGTACTAAAGACATTAAATTCATAACTCTATAAAATCCTTAAAAAGTCAAAAAATCTTTGAAGAGGTATCAACGGAAAGTCTGACAGAACTTTAAAGAATAGGGGTACCTGGGTGGCTCAGTTGGTTAAGCATCAGACTTTAGCTCAGGTCATGATTTCACAGTTGTGGGTTCGAGCCCCAGGTCAGGCTCTGTGCTGACAGCTAGCTCAGAGCCTGGAACCTGTCTTCAGATCCTGTGACTGTCTCTCTCTCTGACCCTCCCCTGCTCATGTCGTTGCTCTCTCTCTCTCTCTCTCAAAAATAAATAAAAACATTAAAAAAATTTAAAAAAGAACTTTAAAGAACAATTTGCATTCATTCTACACAAACTCTTTGAGAAAGTAGTAGAGGATAGAATACTTCTCTCATCATTTTCTGAGGCCAGTATTACATTGAAACCTGATGAAAACAATTGACAAACAAAACAAAACAAAACATATAAATCAATATCCTTCATTAATATAGATGCAAAAAATCCTTCATAAAAGATTAGCTAATAGTATTTAGGAATGTATAAAAATAAACTTATGTTATGATCAAGTAAGGTATACTCTAGGGATTCAAGGCTCACTTAATATTAAAAAAATTAATGTAATCTACCATATTAATAGGCCGTGGAAGAACAATCACATGATCATACCAATTACTTTAGAAAAATATATTTCACAAAATTCAGTATAATTTTATTCCTGATAAAAATCTCTCAGAAAGTTAGTTAGAAATAGAGGAGAATAAAAAAATAGCTAGATATCTAGTCTCATCATTATTTTTTTTTCAGTTTTGTCATTTTGTTTTGTTTTATTGTTTGTGTTTAATCTCTCTCACCACTGTGACCTCAGTGCCAATGAAAATGCCTTTTTACTCAGCGATTCCATGAGGAGTAAACACAAAATGTAGCCATGCAGAGATAATGGATTTCATACATTTTGGTTCAATAAGCCAAATTTCATATATTTGGATCCCAAAGGGAAAATGAATAGCTTAGTAATGGCAAAAGCAGATTGAAAATAACAGATTCAAATTTAGTTTTGGTTAGTTTTACATAACTGGGGAGGCATTCTTACCACTCTGATCTCATACAATACTTTGAGTCTTTGCCAGTGCAATAGAGCAAGAAAAAGAAGTAAGAGATATACAGGTCAGAATGGAAGAAATAAAGGAGTCTCTTTGGTAGATAAGGTAATAGTGTAATAGTAATCTATTGATGTAATAGTAATATTGTATCCCATGAGGTGTCATGAAAATAAATACCATTCCACTACCATGGTTCGTTGGACATGAAAAAGAGTCTAAGTTCTCGATGACTTTATTAGTCACTATATCAGGTCTAGATTTATGTTTGGAATTTCTATTACTTGAGAAAACTAAACCCCTTACTCTGCTAAGATACTAAATATATAAACTCTTACCCATATGTGAAGAGTAACCCTTAATTTATAGTCTTTATGTAATCCATTTTCTTACCTTTACAATAAGCATGATGAACTGTAGCTCTCACAGGAAATTAAAAGAAATTTGTATTGAAGAACAGCTCTTTGGGCTGAATTATGCTCCTCCCATCCCCTGCCAACCATATGCTTAAGTCATAACCCCCAATAAGACTATATTTGGAGAAAGGGCCTCTAGAGAGGTGATTAAGGTTAAATGTGGTCAAAAGGGTGGGACCCTGATGTAATAGGAGTGGTGTACTTGTAAGAGAAAGAGACAACAGAGCTCTCTCTCTCTCTCCCTCTATCTCGCCACACACAAACAGAAGAGATACTGCAAGAAGATGACCATCTACAAGCCAGAAGAGAACCTTTACCAGAAACCGACCCTGAAGGCACCCTGATCTTGGATTTCTAGCTTCCAAAGTAGTGAGAACATATATGTTTGTTACGGAAGTAACCCAGACTGTGATACTGTGTGATGATAGCCTGAGTGGATGATTATAAACGGCATCACAGAAACCAAGGAAGCAGGTATTTTTAAGAAGCGTTCTGCTTAGAAAATAGTATTAAATCCTGAAATAAAATCAAGACAAGCAAATGAGTAGAAGTGGCAATTAAAAATCAGGTGTACTGAGAATAAAACAAAAAGGTAACACTGTTCTCATATTCACATATTCAGATTTTAGGAGTGAAGCTACGTCACATATTTTATTATGTCCATGAGAGTAAGTCATTAAAATAAATTGGTAGCTCCCTTACCATTTTAACTGTTATTTAGTAACAGTATAGATATGGTGCTGGGTGTTTCAGGAATATTCTGAGTTTGTTCAGAATGGTGAATGGTATCTGGGTGGAGAGACAATGGACCACATACTCAAAATCTTAGTAAATAAGCCAATTAATAAACAAGATTTCCTAAATGAGGAGAAAGAGATTAACTTAACAATGTAGTAGGAGCTTCAGAGAAATTTTATTTTTATGTAATGAAGGAGGAGTAATGGTTCAAAAACTGGAAATGGAGAAAAGTATAGCTAATTCTAGCCCTTTGGTACAAATTTGTAGTACTGGCAGTTACAAAACAAGCAATTTGAAAAGTCAAAGCAAATACGCAGTAAGTCAAGCAAGTTTTTGAGAGACAGCAGTGAACAGATGACATGTAGAGAGAGTGATCTAAGGGATCTCCAACCTGGAAATATACAAAATGCCTCCATTCCTCCTGTGGAGCAATGGCCATCACTGTGCTTGCTCCTGAATATACACTATTCACGTGTAGGCAAACCACTGAACATATGTTCCAAGTTCATTCATATCCCTGGCCAGAGAACTTGAAAACAAGTGAAACACATACCAACACCAGCAATGAAGTTTCTATTCTGATAGTCTACATTAGCCTACAGAAAAAGCTTAATGAGGCATCTTTCCTTTCTACCCTCTTTTTACCCCACCTGATTCTCTTCTGGGAGGAAACTATGTTACAGTGGCTTGAACAAGGTCTTCAACCTCCCATGACCATACAGCTCAGTGTATGGAGAGTTTTTTAAATGTACAAAGGCTTGGGCACCTGGGTGGCTCAGTCGGTTGGGCATCCAACTTTGACTCAGGTCATGATCTCACGGTCTGGAGGTTCAAGCCCTGCATCGGGCTCTGTGCTGACAGCTCAGAGCCTGGAGCCTGCTTCAGATTCTGTGTCTCCCTCTCTCTCTGCTCCTACCCCTGTCATGCTCTGTCTCTCTCTATCTCAATAATAAATAAAAATAAATTTAAAAATGTACAAAGGCTTTAGTATAATCCAATGAAAAAAAAGCGTCATCAATATCCTCAGACGTAGATGATGGGGAGACTCTGCCACTGAAGTTCCTGAAGTCAGGTTGTCCTCACTCTGGGAAGAATATGAGCCACCACTACCAAGCAACAAAGTACCTGCTATCTTAAGTGACAAGTGTTCTGGAAGATCCTGAATGTCAACTTTGCAAAAACTTAGCAAACAGAAATAAAGTAAGTTATAAGCTATGTGTGAAAAGAAGCTAAAATCAAAACAAATTTACCTCCAAGAAAACATGTCCATGTGCAAGAGAAAAGGAAATGTCTATGGATAGCAATAGCAAGGTGTGAGCACATTTAAACATGATTTAAAGTCTTAGATTTTCCAGTATTCATGCCACACAATGGGAGTCAAGAAATAAGATTTACCTCCTAGGAAGGAAAGAGGATTACAATGTGAGGTGCAAATGACTTCAGACACTAGAATTGGATAGATTACTGTTTTATATGAGGCACACAAGGGTGATAAATAAAACTTAAGTGTCAGCAATCATGCATTTTATACAAATGACTTCAGATATTCTACCTTTGTTCTCATGTCACATGGCCATTTTATGTCCTAAGTTATGCCAGGAATCTCAGCTTTTCTGTTCATTTAATATTGGGTCATATTCAATCTCTTGATATACTGTGAAACACTTAAACTGCAAAATTCGGTGTTGTAACATTTTGTCTGAGATTACAATTCTATTTGGAGCTACTCCTAATAATGAGAAAGGAAACATAGAGAAAATGGATTTTGTAGAAAAAGACAGTTTTGTAATCAACACAAATACTGGAAGAATTTTCATCATAGAAAACTGCAAAGGTCTATAAAAAAGTTCTCCCTACTCTTCCCCCAAACTGCAAAGATACACACACACACACACACACACACACACACACACACACACACACACACAGAGGAGACTTTGTACAGACCTTACATTTGAGCAGAGTTACCATGCTAACCTTTCTTACAATATGACTCCTTTCATATATAGAAGCAATCAGGAATAAAGACAAGGGGGGGGATATAATTTATAAAAACTTGTGTTGGCAAGACAAAGTTTGTATGCTTTAAATACTGAACACTTAAAGATTTCTTCACATGAAGTCACTCATTTCATCTACTACCTCTAGAGCAAAGGCTTGGCAGGCTTTGGAACAAATGGAGGCTTGTATTGACATGGTGATATAGCATTGGAACATGTCAAAGTCTCTTCCCAATTTTGGACCCCTTCCAGAACCAGGATGTGGTAGATTCTATTCTGGTCTAGAATATTTGTTCTTACTCCATGGGAGAGAATTGAACATTCCTGCCATGTTCATAGTGAGTTTCACCATGTAGCTTCTATTGCCTCTCACAGTGGAATAATTATATTTTTCCACCCCACTGATATGAGAAATGGCAATTTGGCTCACTTTGGTTAATGGATTGTGAAGAAGTAATGTGTGTCTCTGCTGAAACAAGCTCAGGAGTATCTACGGCTCCATCACCTCTTTTCCCTGTGCCACAAGACCTGTCATTGCCAAAACAAAAACTGCTTCTGCAGTCTGGGTCCTAGAGTAAAAATAAAGAAGAGCAGGGCCATACACACCATAGCACAAAGTAACATAATCAAAATAAAATAATACTTTGTTTTATACGTCATTGAGATTTGCAGGTTGTTATTATAGCATACTCCAGTCTATCCTGAGGATACGCAGAATGACACAGAGGATGACAGAAATGTAATCAAATGCTATTTTATATGTAATATTTTATTTACAAAGTAATACTTTTATACTTAATATTATTGCATTGGAGACCTAACCAACATTGTGACAAGTAGTTAACTAGAGTTATGCCAGTTGATTGTAACCATTTTATCTTCAGTTGATGGTTCAATAACATTACAGCTGATTCCATAGTTTATGTACCATCTCAACTGATCCTTTGTACCACTGAGTAATATTTCAACAAGTTTTAAATGTTCTGAGTTAGCAATTTCTATTTTAGGAAACTGTAAAATGAGTAAACAAATGCATAAAGCTTTTTATGCAAGCATTCCTTACAATACTGAAAAAAAAATAGCAAAAAAACCCTGAATATCCAACAACAGAAGATGAGCTAAAGAAATTCTGGTATAACTTTAAAATAAACAGAATATTTCATGTCATAGAGGAACATTTATACCTGTGGGAAATGTTTAAAAAACATTGAGAAAAAATCATATTATAATACAATATATATGGTGTGATCCAAATGTTATTAAAATTATGCAAATGAATAAAATTCTGATACTGTAAAAACATAATTTTTTTCTTATACTTATCTATGTTTTGAATATTATCTGCTACGACTCTGTATTATTATAGTGAGGTAATAATGATGTTCAATGTTATATTATTTTTAATATTTTTAATGCTTATTTATTTTTGAGAGAGAGACAGTGTGAGCAGGCAAAGGGAAGAGAGAGAGGGAGACACAGAATCCAAAGCAGACTGCAGGCTCTGAGCTGTTAGCACAGAGCCTGACGCGGGGCACAAACTAACAAAACTAAGAGATCATGACCTGAGCTGAAGTAAAACGCTGAACCAACTGAGCCATGAAGGCACCCCGACATATTATTGAATGGAAAAAAACACATGACTGATATGATACACCAAAATCATATTGATATATACACATAACACATCTTTAGAACCATGCATATAGAATTATTAATGTTGACTAACTTTGGTGTGAAGCAGAGAAGACAACTTTCACTTTACGCTCTGTACAGTTTAATATCACACACATTTAATAATAAGCACATATTAAATTATAATTTAAATATTTCACTGACGTTATTAAATGTGCAAACACATGAACACACACATGCATGTGCTCGGGCACACACACACACACACACACACACATTTTGGTCCTTGTAAAATGAGAGCCAACTGAACTTAGTGTTTTCCCCATTACAGTGAGATGTCCGCATTGAATAGAATAGGGACATAGCTATTCGATTTTTAAAACCTTCAAAGTGGAGTAAAAGACTAAACCTAGGCTAACTTGATAGGCTATTTGTAGCTATTCTTAGTGCTAATATTATGCCGAAGTAATCTATTCATTTATTTCTGAAAAGAGAATGTACAAGCTTTCTAGGCTTTGGTATATTTAAACCTCAAAACCAAAAAAATCACTTGTGGAAAAAACAAAGGGCCCGATCTCAAGAATCCTGGTCACAGAGCCTGAGAGAAAACAATTTCACACACACACACACACACACACACACACACACACACACACACACACACAGAAGTGAAGCTTCCGTTTCTCAATGGCTCGCTTTACCTGTGAGTTTAGATTGGCCAACTCCGACTCTTAATTTCATTTGTCTCTATGCTAGGTATATTTTCCCTTTTCAACCTTGGGAAAACAACTATTATTTAAGAGTAAATGGATGATGAAATGATATCTTAACAAAAAGATGTATTTTCATTTGATCATTGAAACAAAATACATTTTATTTGTAAGAAGGCAAAAAGCAGAGGATTTTCAGAGAAAAAATATTATATAATAATGTCTCCTTCCCTTATTGTTAAAATGTGCTTGTTTCATTTTTCGTTTGGGCTTATATTGGAACAGAACTCACTTTTCAGAATGCAGTATGATCCATGACTATTTATGGTTCTACAAGATTCATAATGTATCCCAATAAAACTCTTATAGCAGAGGAAGAGAATTAACAAGGGTAAGGGTAACTGAATCATAATGCACAGTCTATGAAGTTAAAAATTTTTTTAATCATTAATGTAGCAATGACTAAAGGAATATAACTCTTAGAAGTTCTAAGTAGGTTAAGGTCTGACTATAGCAATCCTTCTTACAACACTAAATTAGCCCCGCAGTTTCAGTGATTACAAAAACAAATGTATTAAAAATATAACATCTAGCTGCTTAGAGCTCACTTAGACGTGGCTGTCAACACTGCAAATTGACATGAGTCATATATATTCAAGGCCATGAAAGAGCTACTCTCTTTCATCCTGTGATTTGTCAAGAACTAATTAGAAAGAGGGGAGGGGCATTTGTAGCATTGTCTAAAATAGTATAAAATTGGAGCCTTGATAAATATCCAAAATATAGGGGTACTGTTAAAATTTTTGGTGTGATCATCATATTTTATGTACATTTTATGACTGTTCAAAATAAAGTTATAAATATTAATGACATTGGAGAACATATATGATCCATCCTGATATGTTGGTGTCTAACATAGATCATAAAATGTGAGATGAAACAAGGCAAAACAGAAAATATTTGCTGTGTTTCAGGGGCGCCTGGATGGCTCAGTCAGTTAAGTGTCTGATTTCAGCTCTGCTCATGATCTCACAGTTTGTGGGTTTGAACCACTGTTGGGCTCTGTGCTGACCGTTCAGCCTCAAGCCTGCCTCAGATTCTGTGTCTCCCTCTGCCTTTGCCCTCTGTCTCCCTCGCTCTCGAAAATAATACAACATTAAAAAAACAAACATATATATATATATATATATATATATATATTTGTTGTCATTTAGTGATGTAGAACACCTATGCATGTGGGCAGAGATAAGAAAGGAAGAGGCTTAACTGGAAGCACAGGTAGGAGGTTAGGTGGTATTTTTCTTTCAGACAATTGCATAGTGTTCTATTTTTATTTTTGTAATTATGAGAAACCGGACACAGCAAAAATACAAAGCTATTTTCAAGTTCGTATGCTCAGAACAAGCAATGTAAAACAAACAAAAAAGATCTGAAAACTTAGTATGTATCCATGACTTTCAAACCAAAGTGACACAGAATCAAAGATCACATTGTATCAAATTACCAGGTTCAATCTGCCTTTTTATTTATTTACCTAGTGTTTAACCAATTTTTTGATTACAGTCCAGTTATTCTGCACGAGAAGGGCTTGTGACTGACTGGGTGGAATGATTTCAATTAGATAACTATGGTCAAGGTGGAATGCTATTTTCTGTAATTCCTGTTCAAGTGGGTAACCAGAGAGGTGACATATGATAAGAAACACAGGACCCAGGCAGGTTTAGCTGTACCTACTCTAATGTTGGCTAGCGATTTCCTAAAGCAAAATCAGTCAACAATTCAAAATCCCATGGTTCTCATAAGATTGTAGATCACTCTGTTTCAGATCCTGGTATGGGGGGGAGAAAGCTAAACTAAGGTGAAAATTAAATGATCAGCACTGTATCCTACAATATTTCTATTAAATGGCAAATGTTTTTTTTTAAGTTTTGGAGGGACAGCAATTCAGTGCTCAGGTTCTTTTATTATTATTATTATTATTATTATTATTATTATTATCATTGTTTACTTTTTAACTTTATTTATTTTTTAAAAAGACAGAATTTGAGCAAGGAAGGGGTAGAGAGAGAGGGTGACAGAATTCCAAGCAGGCTCCAGGTTCTGAGTTGTCAGCACAGAGACAGAAGTAGGGCTAGAACTCACAAACCGTGAGTTCATGACATGAATGGAAGTCAAACACGTAACCAATTGAGCCACCCAGGCACCCCTGTGTTCCTGTTTCTTATACATGTGTTATCCCTGGTGACAAGTTATAATGTGTGTGTTATTTTTTCCTAGACTTACAAACGAGAAGTAGGGTCAAATTCAGAACAACTTCCTTCAGTTTGGGACGTCAGACCAAAAACTAAAGAAAATAAATTCTTCAGTATATTCCTTCTTCTTTCTTCTTTCTTGCATAGTGTTCTATTTTTAGAACAAAACAAAGTAAAGCAAAATAGCTAGCTTCTCAAACTCTCAATCTACCTCTAGAAGAATGACTGGAAACATCAGAGTAGTAAGTCTCGTGCTATTTTTATTTTTCTTACTATTCTGTCAGTAATATTAGATAACAGATAGATATTAGATAACACATGTTTGACTGCTTCAATGATGTTTTAACAAAATTTCTGATTTGTCTGCCAAGAATAAACAAATATGTTTATTGAGGAGTGTGGAAGAAAGGTACTCACCTTGCTCTTGAATAAAAACTTAAGATTTTTTTTAACCAAGGGAAAATGAACATTTGTGGGAAAATGCAATGTCTTTCCCCTTGCTGAAATATATTAACCATATTTATACTGATATACCCCAAATTCAAAGATAAATGGAATACATTTTCTCTATGTTTACTATACATGTCATAATACTAATAGATATTTTTTGATACCTGAAAACAAGTAAAATTTTACAAACGGACAATAAAAAATACATTAGGAATGGGTATAGTTATAGACAGAGATAGGTATGACAAACCCACAGATAATATCATTCTCAGTAGTGAGAACTTGAAGACTTTCCTCTAAGATAAGGATGTCCACTCCTACTGCTTGTATTCAAGATAGTACTGGAAGTTCTGCTGTAGGAATCAGATAAGAAAAATAAATAGAAGATATCCAAATTGGTAAGAAAAAATAAAACTGCTATTCTTTGCAGATGACATGATACCGTACATAGACAAGTCATAATCATATATCAAAATTTGTAAAGATACTTTTATTTATTGAAGAATCTCATTAGAGTATCCAATATGAAACAATGATTCAACATGCCCAAATCTTAACACACTGAGATCCCTCTAAAGTGTTAACTGATTATAGTTTATACTTATATTAACTTATTTAACTTCTTCCCATGGGATCACCCATCTTTACTCATTCACAGCCTTAGGGAACCCATATCACACCCCCCCCAACTCCCTCATTAATCATATGTCACTCTCAAAAGCAAGGGACCAAAACTTTTCCCACAGTCCTTTAATCACATATGTTATCTTTGGTCACTAGAATCTAGCACTGCTATCCCCTGTTCAGTGATGTTGGATTGGCACATTAATTTTGGTGAACAATTCTTGAGTTTCATTTTTCTCACCTCCCTTTTTCTGAGTCTACATATCTTCAAGGAGAGCATCTTGGGGGCAAGGGATCCCTCTATTCCTTACCCCAACCACAACAGTCCTCCTCAGTATCATCAGTCACCTGAACCTGGCCAGAATTTCTTAACAATCTCGACTAGTACAAGAGATCAGCTATCATGGACCTCATTAGTAAATCTGGCTGGCACTCCTTCCTATAAAGCCAAATGCCTCAGTACCTTTTCCGCCTTTCAACGTTCATATAAAAGATGCCACTAGTATATCTCAAGCAAAATTCAATTTCTCAATCACATTCTATAAATTTTTGGCGGGTTGGGGAGAAGAAAGGCAGAGTGACGTGGGAAGAAAAATTGGATTATGTTATGGACCATCACTGAAGAGCCACAATTAAACTTATGAATCTTTTATTTAAAATGTTTTCAATAATTTGCACAAAATTGGAATGTAGTAGAAATCTTCATGAATGCCCTCAATTTAATGGACTTGCTGGATTAGCTGGTATTCTCAATTGTCTCTACCATGTACCAGCCATGCCTACAGCATACCGTATGTTTGCTAATATGCTTTAGCACATGGGACACACACTTATCTACTCCCATGAATTGAGATGTGTGCTTGCCAAGTGGCTCCTGTATTATTTCCTAAATGTATGGGCATGTTACTGTAATTACAGCATTTAACTGCAATTAAGTATTAATTATAATATTTTTAAATATTGCATAAACATACGAAACGTGTGAAAGAAAAGAGAATCCCCACTTGTATGAAAATCAAATTGAATGCTTTGTTAAGATTTGGTATCAGTGAGTCACTAAAAGCCTTGTCAAATAGATGTGGGTGTGAAAATGCTATAAAGTAGAGAAGGAAAAAAGCATGCAAAATAAATGAATGAATGAATAATTAAATAAATCTTATGCTCGAATTGCTTTGCAAATTTTTTTCTTTTTAAAACTGCTACATCTAGTTTAGAAAAATTGGAACCAGAATTGAGTATTATGTTCTAAGAGTGGTTTATGTAAGCACAATGACTCAGAATTCAGTGGTGTAAAGAAATTCCAAGAAAAACCAAGGTCCTAGAACAATAGATTAAAGACGAGTGTTAAACCATTTTTCTATAATTCCTTCCCCCTGCCAATTTCTTGACTCAACTGACCAAAAATTGCTCCCAATTTTATCAGATTAATTTCTGTTTTTACCATAAATCTTTTTGGAGAGTCCAGTTGTCTGTCTTTAGTTATTTATAGGAAATTTGAAAGACAAGAGCAATATACTCCTTTATACCCTTCATCTAGATTCACCATTTGTTAGCATTTGCCACTATAGCTTTCCCAGTTCTTCACTGTACATTGTTCACTTTTTCTACTTTTACTCCATAGCATTATTTTTTGTTATTTGTGCCTCTTTCTTTTACTCAAACTGCTTTACTGTAAGTTGCAGATACCACAGTCTTTTACTCCTAACAAATTCAGAAACTTTAGCCTGGAACCCATTCTATTGTACACTATATGGTCCACACCTGCATTTAGGAAAACATGTTAAATTTAACCAAAATATATTTAAATAGAGTTCAACACTGGTATGACTGAAAATTAGAAACCAGGGGAAAATGTCAGCTTTCTCAGCATTAAACCCTCAAACAAACACATAATAGATAATAGTAATAGGATGTTACCAAAAGTAGACACATGATAAAAAAAGAAAGGAAGAGGAGACTGTAACCTTACTGAAACCATTAATATGTACTGGGAATAAGTGCATCACTCAGAAATAAAGGAGGAGAAGCAACTCAGTCCTTGAAGAGCAAAAGTGAACAGAACCTTCCAGTACAGCTGTTTAAGCATGGTCTAATTAGGTAGTGCTCTCTCAATGAGGATATGGTTTTAGTGGCATTTTCATTTCTATTGTATGAGATGGCAGACTAAGCAAAGCCGGTAAATATTAAGACCAAATAGTAAACTCTTAGAATTTGATGCACATTGGGGCACCTGGGTGGCTCAGTCAGTTAAGTGTCCATTTTTGGCTCAGGTCATGATCTTACAGCCCATATGGGGCTCTCTATTGTTAGCATCCTCTGTCTCCCTCCCTCTCTGCCCCTCCTCCTCCTCTTCTCCTCCTTCTCCTCGCTCTCTCTCTCTCACTCTCTCTCATTAAATAAACTTAAAAAAATTTGATGTTCATCAAAGAGTAAAAATTGATGCAAGTTTCTAATATATTGCTTGTTAAACACAGATATAAAAACAATGGGAGAAGAGATCTTCATCTGTTATCAGTTTACCTTCCTACAGGACTTTCGAAAGTGTATTTATTATTATTATTTTTAATATGATATCATGTTCTCCACTTAAAAATATTCAACAGCTCCCCACTGTTTATACAATAATGACAGTTTTTGACCCAGAGATTCTAGGTTGTTCATAATTTAGTCATATCCTGAACTTGTGACCTAAATCTTTGACTTGTGACCTAGAATATTATTAACACCCACCACATGTTCCTCTGTTTGGTCAAATCAGTCACTCCTGGCTTCCCCAAACATTTTCTCTTTCTCTTTTCTATGCTGATCCTCCTGAGCCTCTGTTTATGAAATATTGACCATGCCACATTGTAATGGAGCCTGAAACAAAAGGAAAAACACTAATACTTTATTTAAATTATGAGATTTTGTTCACTGTGATAATTTTTTGAAACACTGATTTTGTAAAATACTGCATTAAAATAGGACTAATCTTGATTACTGAGGTTTTGAGGACCTACTTAAGTTTAAGGCACAAACCACATTTGTTTCACCCTGGAAGCTTCCTTGTGGAGACTTCCTAATTCCCGTAGCTAAAAGTAAACTTTCTCTTGTTTGAAAACCCAGTGCACTTAGTGTCTCTCTCTTTTATAACAATAAACAGTTTTACCTTTTCTATCAACACCCCAGCATCTAACTTCATTGAGAACAAAAAGGTACAGGTGTATTTGTTTTACCTTAATTACTTAGCACTCTCCAATACAGATTTAATGTTGAAAAATAAAGATAAGAAGCAAAACATTCTAATGGCATATTGAGAATTCAGAGTGTTCTTTAAGTTGTTCTCTACTTAGGAAAATTCTTATAAGGGCTTGTTAGAAGTACAAAGAGCAGCAGACTGTGAATTAGTATTTTATTCACTGAAGAAATACTAACTGGGCATATACTACATGCATGTGCTCTTTTGGATAGAGAGTGTCCAGAAGTGAATGTGTCAGATACAGTCCCTGACCTCATGGATGATGCATTCTAAAGGGAGAAACTTCAAGAATTAAATGCTATTCCTGACTGCAATGAGTGATATGAAATAGAAAGCAGGCACTGTTAAGGATGTCTATGCAAAAATCCTGTAAGGATAAATGAGTGAGAACATGAACACAATTGCACAAGAAAGGTAAAACCTAGAGCCAGGCTGGGAAACCCTCGTTTTGTTCTACTGTGATGTCCTCACATACCACGGCCTTATTAGAAAATGTCTGAGTAGTTGATGCCAAATGGATTTCCTCTACAAACTAAGAAATACAGAGAGAGAATCAAACACACAGAGATTATTTCCATGTTCTATAGAGCTCAACCAACTAAATGACAACCTAAGCCAAAAATTCTGGATGATTTCTAACTGTCCTTTCATTTTGTTAACCAGAGTAGCCACGACTGTACTTCTACAAGATGACACTGAAACACACCCAGAGAGAACCAATCAAGCAACCAACATCCATGGAGGGGGGAGAGGGAAGCCACAAAAAAAGCACAGAGAGCAACTACTTATCTTTTCAAATTGAAAACACCATTGATAGTTAGAGATTACAGATTCTGTGAACTAGATAAAGGTTTTTATCAAAAAAAGAGAAAGATTTCTCCCTTAATCATTTATCATGACTTATTGTTTAAAACTCATAGCACGTCAGGAGCTTTATAAAAAATGCTTTCTTGTCTCCCATAGTGGAAGAAGTCAAGCCCCAAGTACCCTCCCCCGGCCATCTCTGGTGAATGGAGCAAGTCATTAAAGAGGAATTTGAATTGAGGAGTTTTTCATGGGATTTTCTGTCAAGACTTCTAAATAGACAGCCAATGAATGGGCCCTGACTTACAAACACAGCCTTGTTGCATGTGGGCTGAGCAAACAGACACCATTGTGGAGACAGGTGGAAAAGAAATATGAATGGACAGTGCAGTTTGCTGCTGTGGAGAATCTCATTACCAACTGACTTTGTGAATGGCCTCCAAGTCTGGGAGCGTAGCCACCCTTCCATAAACCCTCGGTCTTTTCCCACGTGCATCTTAAAGATCGGCAACAATAGGAGGCACAATTTGAAATTCTTTAGAGTAGAAATGTTTTTTCCCCTCCTTTTCGTATTATTTAAAACACAATTCTAATTTGGGAGTTCAGCTCCTGAACCTTTCTCATGGAACTGAAAAATCTAAAAATGAAAGTAGGAAGATTTCTTTTTTGGAAGACTACCGCAAACAAGCTTTTCGTAAACTTGACAGTCCCCGGTGCTAATGGACATAGCTAACGAGACAGAGTCCTGTGTCCTACTGCCCATGTACAGGCCTTTCTAAAAGAACTGTGTGATCTTCATGACCTATAAGAGACCGACATGAATGTTCAGCTAGCATTGGCTGGAGATCAATAGGCAACAAGAAACTTCCCACAGCACCAACTTTGCATAAACAGTATTGATACAGACCAGGTGCCTATTGCTGCCTCGCCCCTCTTTCAAAGAACTGTCAAATGACAGGAGAAACTTCCAAAGTCGAAACTCTTGGTTTTGTACTTCTTCCTCTATGGAGAATAGCAGACATATTTTGGGGGGTTATGAACACCCGGGGATAGATTATTTGCAACAATATGGGCACCAGCAGAATGACAAGAGAGCAATCTTTGATTTACTGCTTATCTTTTTCTAAGCAGCTCAGGGAAAGCCAGTAACATGTAACATCATATAGGGAGTTCCAGGCTGAGCTCATGCAGAGTCCACTGAGGTAGTTTTGACAGGTCTAACTGGTGAGGTGTGTGCCCAGCAAGTCTATTAACATGCAAGATTGAGGAGTAACCTTGAAACACAAAATTAAAGTCAACTGTTCTGAAAGAAGCAGAACAGGGTACTAGAAGCTATAGAAGTGGAAGAGATATTCTAAGTATGTGACAGTTGCATGGGTTTCTCTCCCAGCCCAGACCCCTTTCTCTTCAGGCTTTCCTTTTCTGAAGAGCAAAGGACTGTTAAAACAAAACCTGAGAAAAAGTTGTTTCATAGCCGCCCATTGGGAAAATGCAAATGGTGCAGGAAACCCAAAGGTGTCTTAGTGATGTGGTATCTCTAACTACACAACATAAACCTGGGCTCCTGGACTCCAGGTGGTGCAAGGCTCACGGCAGTGGTATATGGTGGACCAGGTAGCTGTGATGAACATGCAGGGGGAGAATCGGGCAGCCTATAGTACAATGCTGGCCTAAATGACAATGACACCACGAGGGGCAGTGTTCCCTGAAGCCACATGGGCTGCAGAGTCCAGTAGACCATAACTGAGATTAGTGTCCTCTGAAGGGAAAGGGCTGACTGACCAAAGCCATTCACAAAGAAGACAAGAAAATGCAAAGGAAAAAATGTTCTGTGATTTCTGACTCATTTCTTTTAGAAGCACACTATGGTCACTCTTTGGGAACTTCCAGGAATACTTTGATGTGATGAGAATCAGAGAAACATGGGTGACAAAGAATATTCCCACTTTACATTCTTTAGCCCTGAGATTAATGAAAAGTCACATGCATACTGCATCTTCTCCCCTCTACTACTATCAAATGTGATGAGGTTTTTTTAACTTTTTTAACATTTTATTTTATTTTCTGAGAGATGGACAGAGCTCGAGCAGGGAAGGGGCAAAGAGAGAGGGAAACACAGAATCTGAAGCAGGCTCCAGACCGCTTTGTCAGCACAGAGCCTAGTGTGGGGCTCGAACCCACAACAGTGAGATCATGACCCGAGCCGAAGTCAGACGTTCAACTGACTGAGCCATCCAGGTGCCCCTATCAAATCTGATTTGAGGTGTGGTATAAGATGGCAGGGTTTCTGGGACAACTTCACTGAAACACAGAGAAATTATAATAAAGACCAAAATGTGAACTCCCCATTATAAATTTCCATAGCCATTATTGAAAATATCATGCATATTTCAAAATCAGTTTCACTCTCAGCTGCCTCACTTTTAGGAGATGAATGCACCTAGGAAACTGTGTGCCTGGCAAGCTCAGTTTTTCTCTTTTCCACCATCACATCACATCCTTCTCCCCAACTCAGATCACTCCCCTCAATCTTCAATTATGTTTGGTGTGTTAATTTCCTACCTACCCCTCAAAAATCTTACTGCTTTGTCTCTCTAGCTTCTTTCATCCCTCCCTCTCCATGACCTTCCTCTTCCATTTCCTCTTAATTGAGAGACTTTAGAATTTTAAATGACCACACTCTTAATCTGAGACACTAATATCAGGAAAAAAAAATCTAAAGCAAGTTGAAGCTGCATTAGGAGCAGCACAGTGTCTAGACTAAGGGAAAACATCTGGCTCAAATTGGCACTAGCCAGAGTACACGTCTCCTCTTATATATTGTTCCCAGAGCATATCACACGGTAAAGAGACCACAATCAGGTAGTAAGTGCTTTGAGGAGAATTAGGACTATCGTATTGCTTGTATCTGGCAAACTGCAACACATAAGACATATTGAATAAATATCTCAGACCCTCAACTTTTCTCTTTCTGCATAGAGGCTGTGCAGATAAGGCCATAGACTAGATTTAAGTTTCAAGTCCCACCCCCAGCATTTATTATAGAATCTGGACCAATTTAAGTTGTAAACAAGCTCTTTGTCTCAGTTTACACAGCCATCCACCAGGCAGATTACAGCATACACTCCCTAGAGTTACTGTGAAAATTAAATGGGCTTAACTCATTTAAGTACTTAGAAAAATACTTGGTGCTTAACAAGTAATCAATAAATGTCAGTTATTATCATTTAGGAATCTTTCACTGGCCTTAGGTTAAAAATTAGAATGTTTTGCTAAAGCATTCACAAAAATCAGTCTAGAAAAAAAGTAAAACCCACTATCAAAGAAAAAGACAACAGCCAATGTTGTGTTTATGCCTTTGCATATGGACATAGATCCACTTTAAGATACACTTTAATATTTTCCACTTTAAGATACAGATAAAATTTGAAATATAGCTCTGTATACAATCTGAGCAATTTTGCACCTGTACCTCTTTTAGTATATGGGCTCTAATATATTTTTTCTTTGTCTCTAGGCTATAGAAAAATTTAGGAGACAATGAGACACTGTAGCCAACAGTCTTCGGGAGTATTATTTCCTAACAGTAGCCAAGTGACCAGACATTTGATTCTGGCCAGTCTTTTCAGTGAGAAAGTAAAGAAACTCAGTCCTGGAATTTATTTGAGGAACTCTTGTTTCAAATAACCCTGGAATTAGCAGCTTTCTCTAGTTCACCTTATGGACCTGCAGCAAAGTTATGTCAAGCCTTGGATTCCTTTTTTTTTTTTTTTTTTTGGGGTTCAGTTTGGACGGTGAGTCTGAAAGCTCATGAAAGGATGAGTAATTAATGAACCCATTCTCTGCGCTTATAGGGCCAACAGTTGCATACTAATAATACTAATATGCATATCTTACACATGGTGGTTTTGAAGTGTCACACTTCTTACAGAAACCAAAATGGCTTCTCCATCATTTTATTGAAACAAATAAGAACAGAATAAAAAGAGGGGGAAAAGTCAAAACATTGTTTTATGATTGCTTGGTAGTTAATGTGTTTTAGTTAGGTCACATTAACTTTTTATAAAGATAAATCTACTTTCTCTACTTTATTTTTTTAAATTATGGAATAAAACACGTGCTCTGTGTTCTTTTTAAGCATTATTAATAATTCATGTGTAAAGTCAGCCGTTTTGTGGTGACTTAACCAGGGAATATATTTTGGCATTTAAGAGTTAAATGGCCTGTCTAAACTCAGAAAAATTCTTCGCAGAGGCAGTGATCCAATTCTTATTCATTATTTTACCAACTACAATAAATTATTTCCTAAATGATGTCAAATTGCATTAGCAAATGTAGAGGAGAATGTGGAGCCTATAGGACTAGAGGAGTTACATCACACGGGCTATTCAGCCTCTGATTCTCTCTGCCATATGCTATAGACCTCTGGTGTTGCCCATCCCCTACATCTCCTGTTCTGTGGACGTCAGTGAAGTGTGGGTTTCCATTTTTTAATTATAGCATTGGTCTGTGGCTATTATACTACAACATCTTTATTGTCTCAGGCATATATTGGAATCAGAAGACAGCTGTTTACTGAGGCAGGAACAACTCAGACTGACACAGTCTGTAAGTTAACGGAAGCTTTAATGACAGCTGATGTTAATTCTAGTCAATACCTTGCCTCTCAATCAATACAGACTGTGTCCTGTTTCTTTGTTTTTTGGCTAAGCTTATGGCCAAAAAACTTCCACAAAACCCAAAAACTACCCAAACTTGATTATTTTTCCTCTTTGGGTTTTCTATATTTTCCATACCCTCTGCCTAAGTTTTTAGATCCTATAATTTCTTAAGTGCTCCAATGTATCCCTAAGTCCTTCAAACTTCAACCATTCATCCATAGTTTCACATTTCCTGGGACTTACAAAAATACATTCCCATGCAATATTCTAAAAATAAAAAGTCTTAAATCAATTGTGTGGGATCCACCAGTAGGATAGTTTTAGATCAGTACGGTGGGCAGGACAATACAGTACACACCAGCCCACAGTGAGGTTTGGGAGTTTAGATTACGGAGCAACCTGCCTTCAAATCCCAATGTGCTAGTTACTCGGTGTGTGGTTGTCTTAGGTCATTCAAGCTGTTGTAACAGAATATCATAGTGTAGAAGCGGCCTTAGCAGGATTTTGTTGGTGGTTGTTTTGCAGTATAAGTGCCTGACTTAAGCTCTGATTGAGGAGGCATATACTTGAAAGATGGCCCTCTTGAATAAACACATTGCCAGCCATACAACTAAGTACAGAGCCACACTGCCTCCCCACACTGAGACTCTTCTTTTAGAGATCTTGGTTGACTTTGGTAACTGACCATGTAAGCCACGTTTTGTTCTCTTTAAATTCTCCCTAATATGTTTTACATCCAATAAACAGAGAGCCCAAGAAACCCGAAGTCTCTACCCACAACCCCAATAAAAGCAGAATCCCAGGTCTGTGCTCTCCCTCTACCCATGACATCTCTGCGTGGCTCCATGTGTGCTGTGTAATTTCTAGGTTCTGTAAAGAACACATTTATTTTTTCAAAGTTCCCTGATGGTTATTCACTGAGGGCATCTTGCAATCATACAAGAACCCTAAGGGCTGGTCTAATCATAATAGTTGTTAATGATAGGCTGAGACCAGCATAAAACACATAAATTGGGTAGCTTAGGAATTAATTTATCACAGTACTGGATTCTGGTAAAGCCAAGACTAATGAGACAAAAGATTCATTGTCTGGTGAGAGCCCATTTCCTAGTTCAAGATGACAATCTTCTCAGTGTGCCCTCACATAGTGAAAGGAGAAAGGGACCTCTCTGGGGTCTCTTTTATTAGGACAGTAATCCCAGTCATGAGGTCTCCACCCCCATGACCAAATCACGCTCCTAAGACTCTACCTCTAAATGCCATCATGTTAGGAATTAGTTTTCAACACTTGAATTTGTGAAGGACGTAAATGTTCAGTCTGCTGCAGTGTTCTTGAGACACTTGCTTAACATGCAGGGGCCCCCATGTCTCTCTGAGAGGAATTTCTGAGTTAAATAAACATGAAATGATAAGACCCATGCCCAGAATAATGTGACCTTAATTCAATAAATGTAAGCTATTATTATTATATCCAGATAGGTTTTCTTTATGTTTATGTTCTCTAAATCACAAGGAAATGATACAACCATACAATAATGGAAACGTCCAGTACAATGGGACACAGTTTCATGAACTCCAGAGTCAACCAGGACCCCAGTTTTCCTAAATTAGAGATGGGAAGCATGTTCTCAGGGAGCAAGGAAGGAAAATATTTGGTTTCCTTAGATACAGCAGACTTCAGCCCATATTTATATTTCTCAAAGAAAGAAATTGGATTTAGGTTTGTCTGTTTGGTTATTTTTTAACATCACTTACGGAATAATTCCACTGATCAGAGTCCATATCAAGCATCTCAAGTTGTCTGGCCTTCCACATGCGAGGCTCATCTTGGGGCCACTTTGTGAGGTCTGAACCCATATCCTATGATAAGGCAGTAAGGAACGTTATCTCCTCGCTGAGCTTACACAGTGTTAGCAGCAAAGCAAGCTCTAGATAACTATGGGGCTTCTGGATAAGTATGTTTCAGGAATCACAGATACACACACATCTTGTCCTGCAGTTCATCCACTCAGCAGTCGGGCAATTGCAGGATTGATTACATTCTGAATTTCTGTAGAAATTCTCTGTAAAGCAATTCTCTGTAGAGCTAGTACTTAAGACACATTCAAGTATGTATAAAGCATTGTTTAAGAAGCTTTAGTTGCTCTCATTATTACTAGTAATTGTACTACTATTAATAGATGGACCGAATAGTCTGGTTAAAGAATGCAAATCACCTGATTTAGGCAATATTATACTATCTGTGATTTATTCTGTAATCCAAGCAGTTCTTACCATATGCCTAAGAATTTGATTAGTTGTTCAGTGGTCTGAAAATATAGGAAGATTCCCCTATTTCTAAATAGCTACTGTAATTTTTTCTTACAATGCTATCATTAGCCCAAGATTACCACAATATCCATTTGTTTTTTCATATAAATAACTTTTCTCTCCTTGATTATATTTCGACTATATGAATATTTTAAGGGAAATTGGTCTATAGAGACACTAATGCCTTTTAGATATTATTTTTCTTTGAAGCCCAAGGTCCTTGGGAATTAGTTGGTGGTGTGGAGCAGGGAATGGTGGAGTAATGTTTAAAATATATAATAAAAAGAAAAAAGAAACATATTTAGTACTGAATATTTTTTTAACTTTTTTTTTTAATGTTTTATTTATTTTGATACAAAGAGAGACAGAGCATGAGAGGGGGAGGGGCAGAGAGAGAGAAGGAAACACAGGACCGGAAGCAGGCTCCAGGCTCTGAGCTAGCTGTCAGCACAGAGCCTGATGCGGGGCTCGAACCCACAAACGTGAGATCTGACCTGAGCCAAAGTCGGAGGCTTAACCGACTGAGCCACCCAGGCGCCCCTTTAGTACTGAATTTAACCCACAGAATTCGGTACCAGGTTTATAAAACACCTCTTAAATGACTAACCTTTAGTTTCACTGTATATATTATACAATTAAATTTAGCCTGTAAGGTAAGTAAAATAATGGTTATAATAATACTTATTGAATACCTAGTTGTTCTAGAAATGGTACTAGTAGAAAGACAAAGAGAAAAGTTATAGAATTAGATAGTAATATATACCTCTATGCATACATAGTATCTAAAGCTTATAATCATACCTCTAGGTTGAAGTTCTGATGTCAGTTTCACATATGATTAAATATATGATATGATGGTTTTTTGGTACTGTTATAAAGAGACTCAAAGCTACAATTAAGGTTGAAAGATGCTTTTGAGATATTTGAATAAGTATTATAAAAATAGAAGACCCAATGTAGTATTAAACTAGCTGAATTTTAACCTTCTTGGAAAATTCATATCAAAAACACTTCTAAGTATTTAGCGTATGGATGGTCACTTGTATTTTGCCAAAATGTGAGTGATCCTGAGACAATAATGGAAGTCTGGCCAAGAAAGTCTCATCATCTACAAAATAAAACCGATTACAGTTGCTTCACATATCTTAGAGTTCTGTGAAAGTTGAAGTGAGAATTTCTAGCAAAAGAAGAATAACTTTGGAGAAATTCACCCTGGCTCCATTGGTCCAGTGATGAAAAGCAAGAAGATTATCTATGATCTTGAACCATCTGAGCCTGTTTATTTTTTAATTTCTAATGTAGTAAGAGAAATATTTACATTTGGCTGCCAGTCTCCACAACGACCCCCAATGATCCTCAGGACCTTGATGAGATAGATCCTTTCCCCCTCATATTAAATAGGACTAACCAGTGAAACCAGTAGGATATTGCAAATGTGACTGTGGGTGATTCCAGAAGTTAGGTCCTCAGACACTGCAGCCTCCATTTTGTTTGTCTGAGTTGCTTGCGTTGAGGGAAGCCAGCTGACGCATCATGAGGACTTAAGCAGCCCTAAGGCATAACCCTAGTGTAGAGGAACTAAGGCATCCTGTCAACGACCAACACGAACTCACCAGCCATGTAGGTGGGCTCCCTTAGAAGTACATCCTCTAACCTTAGTCAAGACTTCAGATGAATGCAACCCTAGCCAACTTCTTGACTGCACTTCATGACAAGTTCCCTGCCACCCCGGCCACTAAAACTACCCATATAAGCTTCCCTTAGTTCCTTACACACAGAAACTATGAGAGACAATGATTGTTTACTATTGGTTTCACACTATGTTTTGAGTTAATTTGTTAAGCAAACCTACATTAGAGAGTAATGTGAGACTTAGAGAAAATTCCTCCATACATATTTCTATACTGTGTGTCTACTAAATAGGTACTTAATGGAATGAATTTTATGGAATTAGACCTTCCTTATAAACTACTTCACAAGGAAAATGAACCACATTTTCAGCTCCACAAGAATGTTTCTGGCAGTGGCAATCATCTCAGGAGTATAAGTGATGTAAAAAAGTATAGTCTTTCTTGAAATGCTGATAATAGTGTGTTCTTGGTGTATAGCTGAATGCTGAAATCTATATCACATACTGGCCAACAGGAATTCTTTAGCCAAGAAGGTGTAGACAGTCATTGGATGATGAAGTGTCTCTGAATGGCAGAAAAACTAGGCAGAAATTTCAGAGTTCTGTTGATTCATTCAATTAGATATGAAGCCCTACCTACCTCAGGGCTTTCCAATTATGAAAGCCATGATATTCCCTTTTATTGTCCACTATGAGACTCACTGATTTAAATATTTCACTAAAAAGGAGTATGTAAGGATAATTTGTGCAGTTTCTATCTTTTTATTACTTCCATCTTGATATATTATCTATTGAAATCAAAAGAGTTTATTTTCAGGATTGCAAGTCTCATTTATTGGAACCTCAGTTCCACTGGATTGTGAATTATAGATTTTACATAACGGTTCATTTTGAAGGACTCCTTATATTTAGAGCTATTGTTTTCTACTCTCTTGCCTTTCCATCATAATTATACTTTGTTAAATCTCCATCCCTGCCATTTTTTTGTAGCAAGAAAAAAGTGATTGTTATTCAGAAAAGAAAGTAGTTAATACTTGAAAGCCAGCAGCCACTATGTATGAGAATTCACCACCTCTTTTATTAATGCCATTCATTCACTTGAAATCAGATTCTGGAATTTGTCCTTGTCAGCATGAAATGAATCCACAAGGCTGGCTCCAAGAGGACTGGCAAGGAACCACACTGGATGTGCAGAGAGTCAGAAAACACTGACTCCCGTTGTGTGACCTTGTGGGAAGCCAGTTCTCCCAGACACTCGAACTCATTAACTTCAGAACTGGGATTCTGCAAAGGAGCCAACAGTTCCCTTTTCTGTACACAGACATCTTGATCTCAGAAGTCAGCTCACAGCTCTCCTGATAGACAGCTTAGCACATGGGAAAGAACATAGGTTTCTGTATCAAACTCCCAGGTCTAGTGCAAATTAGTCTAGATCAGGCAAACCTGAGTTAACTTCCACTTTCCTTGCTGCAGAGCCATTTGGCTTGGGAAAAGTCATTGAAGCTCACAAAGCCAATGTTTTCCCATCTTCAAATGAGGAAGGATACAATCTGTTTCAAATGGTTAGTGGAAATTAAAATAAGAGGACACATGTTAACTACAAGTGTCAAGTCTTGAGTATAGTATATATGAGTTGTTTTCCCTTCTTGTGTATTGCAATATTGCCCTAACAATAACTTTTGAAATTAGTTTACTGAAAAAAAATGCAACCAATACAAAAATGGTTTAAGAAGAAATTTAAAAACCAAACTACTTTTACACCTCAACTCCTCTATTCACACTCATATTCCACACCCGAGTTAAACTTAATAGGGGCTCTGTGCATATTTCTTCCAGACTTTCCCCCTATAGTTAGAATAATGCATCTGTTTTATTTGTATTTTTATTGTTCACCATGCTGCAAATACCTTTATAGTATATATATATATATATATATAGTAAATATCCATGAGTTGTCAAGCACAACACACATGAAGGAAAATATGACTAAGCAATACAGTAGCCAGTGGGGTTTTTGTTCACATAAGAAAAATGTGAAGAATAAAATGCTACTTTGCTAATTTTTAAAGTGGCTTGGACTCTCATAAATTGTCAAGTGATTCAATCTTGCTGGAAAATAACTTAGGTATTAGCCTATAAAAAGCCTTGAAATAATAGTGTTTTTCTTTTTCTTTTCATGTTTATTTATTTTTGAGCGAAAGAAAGAGAGAGAGAACAAGCACAAGTGAGAGAGGGGCAGAGAGGCAGGAAGACATAGAATCTGAAGCAGGCTCCAGGCTCTGAGCTGTCAGCATGGAGCCAGACGGGGGCTTGAACTCATGGACCATGAGATCATAACCCGAGCTGAAGTCAGATGCTTAACTGAATGAGATACCCAGGTGCCCCAAAATGATAGTATTTTTAAATGGCAAGTTGAGTTCTAGGAATTTATCCCAAATAATTAAATGTGTAATCCAAGGTTTGGCTACAAATGTATGTGGCACAGAATTGTCCATAGAATCCAAAAATGGGGGAGGATATATACCTAATAATGTGGGATTGACTCAATGAAAAATAGGTCATACATTCAAAAATATGATGCAGATATTAAAGTTATGCTATAAAAGTCATATTTAGCAACATAAAGAGAGGTTGGTTTTAGTTGGAAAAACCAAGTTATAAAACAATATATAGAGCATAATCTCATTTTGGATACTTACAAATGAAGGATAGTCACTGATAATGGATATTTAGTAATAAAGATTATATATTAATTTGTAACAATAGATAATTTTAGGTATAGATATGATGTAACTATTTTCTTCTAATGATACATCTTTTTGGATTTTTCTACAGCTTTTATGTCATAACATATACTCCTTGGCCTCACCTGCTAGTACAAATGATTCACATTAATAGAAATACAACAAATTCAGGTGTCTTAGACTTAATTAGCAGTGATTTCAGTATTCTCTCAAGATATCTAGCTTCCCAATTGTTCCCTCTTCTCATAAGAGATCTGGGTACAGATTTTCAAATATAATCAGAGCTGCTATCTGTAGCCCTCTGTCCTTGCACTCCGCTGTCTGCTTATATCACCTTCCCTCAACATCATTATCTACTTCTGCTCTAAAGCCTGTATGTTGCTACTCAAGCTGTGGGTGACCTTCTTTCAAAAAATAAACATCTGATACCTTCCGCTCCTCAGCTCTTCCTAATTAATTCTCTCACAGGGTTTTCTACTGTAGGTGAGTTTGTAATTGTGGGGTGTGTGTGTGTGTGTGTGTGTGTGTGTGCACGTGTGTTTTCACTAGCTTCTCTCTTCCAGAAGATAGAAATTCTGGAAAGGAGCTGTCTCACTTGTAGTTAGTTTAGGGATTCTTACACACAATCTCACATTGTAGCTCATGGACACTCAACACCCAGATTCTGTTGTCAAATCTTTCTATTGTACCTGAAAACACTAACAGTAAATTTCTTTCAGAGAACTGGAATTTTACCAAGCAGATCCCTTTAGGTTCTTAACATAACTGAACCCCAATCTTAGAACAAATTCATATACTCTCCTGCACATTTCTAGAATCATAATCAGTCAGAATATGTGGCTGGGCACTTGTTTCAAATTTCACACCTTCTGTGGCAGGTGTTTTTTTTTTTTTTTCTGAGAGAGAGAGAGAGAGAGAGAGAGAGCGAGCGAGCATGCAACAGAAAGAGAAAGAGAGAGAGAGAGAGAGAGAGCAAACAGGGAGGGGGCATAGGCAGAAAGAAGAAAAGAATCTCAAGCAGGCGGTACACTCAGTGTAGAGCCTGATGAGGGGCTCCATTACAGGACAATGAGATCATGACCTGAGCAGAAATGAAGAGTTGTAAGGTTAAGTGGTCAAGCCACCCAGGCTCCCCTCTGTGGCAGTTCTGAAGCTGATTAGCTAGCAGCATACAAAGGGCTTCTAAAAGACCCTAATGCCACATGATGCCAAATGAGATTATCTATGAGCCAAGTTAATTACTGTTACTGAATGGGTAGAAAAAAAATATTTTTTAACAAATCAGAATTCTCATAATATGTGTCAAAAAGACAGGAAATACTGCATAATAGAAAAAAACTGATACTAAAAAAACAATAAAACCAAAAAGAAATTCTAGATTTAAATCTGTCAGATGTTAACTTTTACAAATCAACTCATATTTGTAAGTTGTCACAATTATCATATTTGTCAACTTAGGCATTCATGGATGTAGTGAGATTCTAAGAGGTCTTCTAGGTAGAAAGTCACTGATCTTTCTAGAATGATGCAACTGCACTTCACTGGCATAATCAACATTTTTAACACAAGTCAGATAAATTCAGGCACACTCTACATGCCATCAATGGCAACTACATTTTGATTTAGAACTTTTAATTTCCAAGACTTAACAGCTGAAAAGTATGTAATTTTGACTATAGTAGCCAATCTTTCCCTTTTTTTTAAAAAAAAGTAAAAGTAAAACCATTGGACATTTTCTTTACTTTTTTATATTTACTTTTTCACTTTTTACTTTTACCCATTTACTGTACACAAGACTACAAGCAAGATAAATGTGCATAGTTATTTTTGGCAAATATTCTAAAGAAAAAACAATTTTGCATCTTCATAGCCTTATAGTGGTTTTGTTTTAAATAAAAGGTGTTTCCTGTGAAAGCTTCCTCAAACTTTACATTCACAACTGACCTTAATTACACTTTTGGGAACGGTAATCCATCCTTCTGTAATGAAAGACACAGAAGAAAGAAAAGTTTCAATGGGGAAACAAATCTTGTGGAAAATGGCTCAGCAGTTCACAGTCAAAAAAGGTCAAGGTCTTTTCAGATGGTGAATCACTCTTGATTCTGTGAAAACAGCTTTCAGTAGAATGGTGATTTCCATTTCTGTCTAATTAGACACCTATAGGACATTATATGAGTCCTTTTCACCAGCTCTACACACACATTTCCAAAAGAAGTGTTCCATTTAATTTTTCTTGTATGAAAAATGACTCTTTCCCCAAATCAGTTTGATCTCCATATATCCCTTTCTAGTAACTGCATTAGTTTTCTGTTACTGCACAACAAGCAAAAACAAACTTAGTGGCTTAAACCAACACTCATTTTTTACCCCATGCCAAAAGTCCAACATGGCCAAACTCTGTTCTCTGCTCAGGGTCTCCCCCTCAAGGTATCAGCTAACTGAGTTTAAGGAAACATTCACTTCCCATCACTTTCAGATTGTTGGCAGAATTCGGTTCCTTGTGGTTGCAGTAATAAGGTCCTCTTTTTCCTAACTAACAGTTAGGCAGCTCCAGAGCCCTAAGGCTGCTCATCATTCCCTGATGTGGGCCTTTGCTCAGGTGCTTCTTAACATCACAACCAACAGCAAGATTGCTCATGAAAAACCTTCTTCACACTTTGAAGCTGTCTTCCTCTATCAGAGTCAGTGAAAAAACCTCTTGTTATAAGGGCTCCTGTAATTAGGCTGATAATCACCTTCTCTTTTTCTATTATCCTCTTTAGATTTTATTTACATTTTTTCAATTTTTTGATATAATTTATTGTCAAGTAGCTAACATACAGTGTATACGGTGTGCTCTTGGTTTTGAGAGTAGATTCTCATGATTCATCACTTACACAAAACACCCACTGCTCATCCCAACAAGTGTCCTCCTCAATACCCATCACTCATTTTTCTCCATCATGTCCCCATTTTCTTCCATCCTCAGTTTGTTATCTGGATTTAAAAGTCTTTTATGGGGGTGCCTGGATGGCTCAGTCAGTTAAGCGGCCAACTTCAGCTCAGGTCAGGATCTCACAGTTTGTGGGTTCAAGCCCCACATCAGGCTCTGTTCTGACAGCTCAGAGCCTGGAGCCTGTTTCTGAGTCTGTGTCTCCCTCTCTCTCTGACCATCCCCCGGCTCAAGCTCTGTGTCTCTTTCTCCCAAAAAATAAATAAACATTAAAATATTTTTTAAATGTTTCTTATGATTTGCCTCCCTTTCTGTTTGTAACTATATATTTTTTCTTTCCCTTCCTGCATGGTCTCCTGTTAAGTTTCTCAACAACCACATATGAGTGAAAACATACTATATTTGTCTTTCTCTGACTTATTTCACTTGGCATAATACCTTCCAGTTCCACCCAATTAGTTGCAAATAGCGAGATTTCATTATTTTTCATTGCCAGGTAGTATTCCACTACATATTTATATTTATCCATTCATTGATTGATAGGCATTTAGGCTATGGAAAACAGTGTGGAGATTCCTCAAAAAAATTAAAGATTGAATTACCCTATGACCCAGCAATAGCACTACTAGGAACGTATCCAAAGGATACAGAAGTGTGGATTCACAGGGGCATGTGTGTGATTATAGCAGCATTATCAACAATAGCCAAATTATGGATCATCTCCTTCCCCTAAAGTTGACTGATTAGTAGCCTTAACTAAGTCTCCAAGATCCTTTTGCCATGTAATTTAACAATAACAATCATAGGGTAACAAGAGGGAGCAGAGAGCATACCAGAGTCTCCAAAATCAGGGTGGAAATCATGAGCAGTCATTTGAGTTCGTACCACAGTAATGAATGAAAGGGAAAGTGAATTCTACTTTATTGGAAAAAATCCTTCCATTTTGACATAGTTCTAAGGTATATGGCAGCTTTTTATTGTTTGCTCAATGTGATAAATCTATGAGAAACTTTAGTTTTTATAACTACTATAGGATACACTTATCCAAGGACCAAAAAATAGTTTCTTATATTCAAAAGTACTGTATAATTTATCTAATTATCTTAACCAACCTACAATCTACAAATTCCCTTTGAAACATTGTAATAATAATAATACTAACAGCTCTTAATGATTTACCTGGCGTCAAGCTTTGTTCTCAGTATTTTGCTGGATTTGACTCATAATCTCCACAATGAAACTAAAGTAGATGCCCCTATTATCACCACACCATGTTATATGTGGGACACTTCAGGCACAGAAAGATTTATTATGTTTTCCCAGGATCACCCCCCCTAGTATGGCTTCAGCCTCCTCCTATACTCAGGCATTCCAGAGCCCACATACTTAAACTTCAATTTAAACTCTTTCTACAAATTATGCCCATACACTATTTCCTTAAGTTTCACCCCTGCTGAAAAGTTCAAGACACCACAAGAGACTCTACTGTAACTTTTGGCATATGTAATTACTAGAAAAGTTATTGGCCCTTACTTTGAATTTACATGTTTATAAATACTACTAATTTGTCCAGGCCTATCCCTTGCAAAAACATGAAATATATTTTAATGTCTGATTTTTTTTGCTTAATATTTTGGGTCTTCAATATTTTAAATCACTTATCAAGAGTCTTGTAGGCCTTTTCTCCAGGATAAATATGCCTTGGTACTTTAATAGTTCCCTGTGTGGTACAGACTCCAAAATCTTTACCAGTCTAAATGTTAATTCTTAAATGTCTTCAAATGTGTTCTGTGTAATGCAACCCCAAATGCTTGTTCTTGGAATGATTTTTTAAATTTTTTAATGTTTATTTATTTTTGAGAGAGAGAGAGAGAGGGAGAGCAAGCAGTGGAGGGACAGAGAGAAAGGGAGATACAGAATCTGAAGCAGGCTCCAGGCTCTGAGCTGTCAGCACGGAGCCCAATGCAGGGCTCAAACTCATGAACTGTGATATCATGACCTGAGCTGGTCAGACACTTAACCGACCCAGTCACCCAGGCGCCTCAAACTCTTATGATGATTTTAAAGAGCACACAGGTGTCAGTCATTGATGTCAGGTTATGACGCACTATAATCACCCCCTGACAATTTCAGTCACCTGATACGTTGAAATGTATTGTAATTGTGTTCTATGCACAGTATGAATTGGAAGGGGGTTGTGATTATCATAGTCACTCAGTGAACAGACTGAGAAGTTTCCAGTTGGACATCTGCATCCACAATCAATGCAACAGGTAGACAATGGGCAGCAGAATCTTCCACTGGCACTTAAAACTTTCTCCCTGGCAATGACACACACGTACACATGCCCAAATGTGCCTGCATGTGCACAAACTCACACAAACACTTTTTTTTTTGGTCCAAAAGCATGAGTCAAAGCAAGTTATATGGCTCTGCCTAACAGAGAGTCTGAACACAAGTACTATCCTATCATAATACCCAAAAAGAAAAAGAGAAGTAGAATGGTGAAATAAAGAAGGGTATCATCAGTATAAAAGTCAGGTTATGCTACAATAAAAATGCCACTTCACGACTTTCTTTTGAGAGAGAGGGAGCACTCATGAGCACATATGAACAGAGGAGGAGCAGAGGGAGTGGGAGAGAGAGAATCTCAAGCAGGCTCCACACCTACCACAGAGCCAGACTTGGAACTGACCTCCAGAATGTGGAATGGTGACTTGAGTTCAAATTGAGAGTCAGACATTCAACTGACTGAGTCACCCAGGTGCCCCTACTTAATGACTCTTAATGACAGAATACGTAAAGTGGTTTTCTATTTAAAAATATTGACATAGTCTCTTATTTTCTTTCACCCTGTGCTCTCTGTGATCTGAATGCCAGTCTTGTATTCACACAACCAAGCCACAATGTTCCCCTTAAGCCACTAGCTGAGAAATCAGCACACAACTGTGCCTTGCAGACTGCTGTTCCCTGAACTTTTCTAAAACAACATAAAGAGATAAACTAAATACATGCAAGTTTTCTGATCAACATAATGTAGCAAAGTCAGGGGAAAAAGGGAAGACATTATATAGTGTCACACAGAATAAGCCATTTTACATCATGATCAACATGAAATGAAGAGAAAAGTGTACTTTATGGGAATGTCAGTTCATCTCTTTCAACTGTGAAATATATTACAATATCCACCTAAAGGGAAGTGGATTTGTTTAATGTTACTCATCTATCCCCCACGCTGTCTGCCAGCAATATTCCTAACTAAAATTCTAAAGGATCGATCAGCTTTCCTTTTTTTTAAATTTTTAATGTTTATTTACTTTTGAGAAAGAGAGAGACAGAGACAGAGTGCAAGTGGAGGAGGGGCAGAGAGAGAAGGAGATGCAGAATCTGAAGCAGGCTCCAGGCTCTGAGCTGTCATCACAGAGCCCGACGCAGTGCTCGAACCCACAGACAGTGAGATCATGACCTGAGCTGAGGTGGGATGTTTAGCCTACTGAGCCACCCAGGCGCCCCTCAGTGAGCTTTCTGTATGGACCTGCTTCCTTACCATGAACAATGCATATCTTCCATCTGAGAGGATTACTAGAACTAGAGTCTGGTGAATGACATGAAAGAAAAGATTGAAAAGAAGGTTTGGCTTTCTAATGAAAGAACTGAAATACTTTTGGAGTCGACTTTATATTTAAAGGCAAATTTCACAACAAGTGTTCTGCTGGCTTTTAAATAAGGAGACGACTTCATTTTAAGCAAAGGTCTGAAGGGCCACAATGTACAAAGTAAATCAGACACATCTTCATTTTGGTAGATATCAGAAGTACTTAAGAAGTATCCATTACCATTAAAATAGAGTTTCTTGCACTGTGATCTGCAGACCACCTTTACCAGAATTACTTGGAAAGTTTAAAATGCAGGCCCCATCATCCCATCTTCAAATTTCAACACCCCCAAGAAAGAGGTCTTCACGCTCATGTTAGAAATACTGTTTTAGTAGGAAAGTGAGTTGAAATCACAGAAAAATTCTTAAAGACATGAGCATCAGAAAGATAATACTTTAGAGAATTTCTGGTGAGGGTATAAAGGACGTCCTATTTGCAGAGCACTTACAACAGCACCATACAGACTCAATAAACGTTAGTGCCTTCTAAAACGTCCTCCAAACAATCAGGACTGGTATTCTGTTGCAAGACCCAAAGTTGTCATAAACCCAAATGTTGATTCAGTGCAGAGACTATTTCATCTATATAGTCAGGGGTGTGGGAAAAATAAAAATGAACTTTGAGGACTACATTTAGAAGGAAGCAATCTTTTTTATGTCTATTAATCCATCTTTTTCTCAAACATCCTCTTCATCTTGCTGTGTATTTTTTTCTTAGCAAAGTATTATAGGAGTATCTTGGAGTTTTACACCTGCATCACAAATTTAAGTCACAAGTTTGCTTTCTAGATTTGAAAGCACAAGCATCGTACATAATTTGAAAGAGGCTTTGCCAAATTCATTTGTGGAGCTCAGGTGGAGTTCTGTTAATGGTGATGCCATACATTCATGTTGAGTGAAAGCCATATAAAAGCCGTAACACAATATGTTATGAAAGTAAACCCAGGAATGTGTCATGCCTGGTTATGAGATTTGAAAAACATTATGTGTACTATGTCTGGACATCCCCAAAAGAAATCAGTTTTGTCTAACAACAGTGTTTTATATTCCTTTTTGAAATAATGGTTAAAAAATGAGGGAAAACGGGAGAAAAAAATGGAGGAAACACTATGCTTCATATAAAACATACATGAAGTTACTTTTGAAAATGTATTTTCCACAGAAGAAATACTCTCCCTACTCACTGAAAACTAAATGTCACTTGTGTTAGGCTACAGTTTCTGCCATGATTATGGCTAACTACATTGGAGGCTGCTGAGGAATTCTGATTTTTGTGCCTAAGTTCAAGGTTTCATTTAATTTGCAGTATTCATTGACCAACTGCTGTGTTCTCAGAATTGTACAGTCCTAACACATTCTCCTATAAAATATATGTAATAACAATTCTCCCCTAAAATTATACTTTATTTATGATACTCTTGTCTTTAATGTGTATGTATACACATGTGCACTTGTGTATGTGCACCTATTAAAGACATGGAGAAAGTTAGCTTGTGTATGGATGTTTACTGAGGGGTCCAGACACTAAATGAGATTATATGCAAAATTCTGAGCAGTTTTTTTCTCAGAAGCAGTTCCATTTGATGCAGATTTTTAAAAAGCTTTGTGGCACATAAAATTTAATAATGAATGATGTAAATAAGGTGCAACTGTTTTTCAATTTTTTCTGGCCATGATACAAAGTAAGACACATACTTTCGGGGCACATGGGTGGCTCAGTCAGTTAAGCGTTCGACTTCAGCTCAGGTCATGATCTCACGGCTCATGAGTTCAAGTGCTGACAGCTCAAAGCCGAGAGCCTGTTTCAGATTCTTTCAACCCCCCTCTGTCCCTTCCCCATTTTCTCTCACTCTCTCTCTCTCAAGAATAAATATTAAACCAAAATTTTAAAAAATTTACACTGTGACCTAATGCATGAGTATACACGTGCACACACATATGCACCTGAAACAAAACTTTCACAAACCAATAGTTTCAAATTGCAGTGCACTCTGATACCCACAGTTCCCATGCCAGTAACCGTAACTTTTGGCACTCTATCACAATTAGGAGAGGCTGGCAGATGAGAATCTCACATATATCATGGCACTTCTGACACCACAACATTCTCACAGATTATGCTGTCAATCCTAATACACAGAGATGGTAAGAAACGCATTTCTCACAGTGGCCTTATCAATGAGCATATCCCAGTAACTATTTATGAGTTGCAGAGGCCAAGTTGTGGCTGAGACACAGAAGACTAAGGATTTAATTGGGTTAAATGCAACAGACCTCATTAAATCCCATTTTTTTCTTTACATGTTAACATATTCTGGGGAGAAGGCGACCTGCCTTCTTCATGGTTTGGGTGTTATAATTAGTATTTTAATTAAGAAAAGTTAGGGCTAATCTCCCTTGATTTTTCAATTAAAATGTAGTTGGTATGCCACTGTCTATCTGAGCCATGGAGGAACAGCTAGAAGCTTCTTGGTGTGACTGTCATAGCCCTTCACACAAATACTGAAACATTATCTTTTACCTCTCTTTGATCCATTAGTGTCAAATATGTGATTATTATTGTATTATCCCTTATCCCTTTGTGTTTTCATCAATGAATATAAGAAAAATGAACTTTTGATAGTAAACTAGCTTCTAATATTCCATATTACTCTGTTAGGGCCTGAGCTAAGCACTTTATGTTACAAAAATGCATTTAGTAGGAATATGAGTATTCATAAAATCTTATTTTTAATATTTCACCCCTTGTGGGTCTCTGGCCTCCCTTTGACAGGTGGTTCTCAGTGCGTTTCTGGGAGCCCAAAGGGGCGTGTCCTGTGTGACCAGAAGAAGATCCATTCTTGCTGGTATCATCGCTGCTGTGTGTCTGTCATGGCTTCTTTCACAGGCTACCTGGGTCCTTCAGTTCCCTTCCTTCCTGCCCCCAGACAGGCAAAGGGACAGCCCCTTCCCTTGTAGGAATAACACAAGTCACTTTGGTCCCTGCCTGCTGGGGAAGATCTCCCCTTACCACTTCTTCTTTGAGATATGTCCCAAAGCAGTGTCTTTAGGCCTCGCTGTTTAAAACTGTAGAAAAGAGGTGCCTACATGGCTCAGGTGCCTACATGGCTCAGTTGGTTGAGTGTTAGACTCTTCATTTTGGCTCAGATCATGATCCCAGGGTTGGGGGATAGAGCCACACTTAGCATTCTCTCTCTTTCTCTCTCTCTCTCTCTCTCTCTCTCCTTCTGCTCCTCTCCCCAACTTGCACTCTAAAAATATTAAGAAAATAATTGGTAGAGTAATCCTTTTGAACTTTACTTTGAACCCCTCCTTAGTTTGTGTGTGTGTGTGTGTGTGTGTGTGTGTGTGTGTGTACCTAGAATGGGTTGGGGTAAAAAGATACACTCAAGGCAAAGCCACCACACTATACTTCTGTGTAGCAATTCCCTCTACAGACAACAGTTCTTTATGAGCCCTTCTCATCTGTCCCACACCTTTTGGTCAGATGGCTTCAGTTAGTTCTCTTCTCATGGGTGCATCTTGGCTCTTCTGCAGGGAGCCATCTGTAACACTGTTGCCCACGGTCTTTCAGACAATCGGCAACTCCTAGCACCAAGAGGCTCTCCCATTTGAGGTTTTCCATAGGGACTCCTCAGTCATCCTATAGAGGTTTCTGTCAGATCGTCCACTTTCCCTGGTGATCAGATGTGTCTGAATACCTCTGACACTCAAGACAGGCCTTGATTTCACAGGTACTTCTGCTTGTTAACCTGAACTGGTTAGTTTTATCGTCATGGCAAAGCCGAGAAAACTGAGCCCTGTAACTTTCAAGTGATTTATACAAATGAAAATATGTAAGTAAGATGCACACTGAGGTTAGCATCCAAGCTTGAATGTGCTTTGAATGCCAGGCCCGATCTGATTCAACTGAAGAACAGTATGTGTTTCATGCATGACAAAAGCAAACAAATGTTACTTTATTGCTTAAATGTCATTGGCTTATTTAACTTCTGGGTGCTTAGGGAACTACTTTCTTCAAGGCTGCACACTGATAACTCATGACAGACTAAAACATGCTATCATGATAGATTATATTTGCTCATCTCTCTCACTGCCTCTGCATCTCCACCTCTCACTTAACGGCTGGATCTCCTTCCATTGGCTCATATTCTGAAGACTCTCAAATCTATATTCTCAGCTAAGGTCTCTCTCCTGAGCCCAGACCAAAATTTCTAGCTACCTAATTAGCAAATCCATGTGGAAACCCAGATACGCATCACATGTTATATGTCAGGGAGGATCCTATTTACAATCTCTTCTTCCAATGTGTTGCCTCCCATAGTACCAGTTTTAGTTAATATTAACCAATTATCCCCAAGCAAAAGATAGCTAATACCCAAAGATCTACAACTCCTCTTTGTCCTGAACATTCATTTCCAATAAGTCCTCAGCTTGTAATGTTTTTCACATACATCTCCTTTTCTTTGTATTTATTTTTAGTGCCCTGGTTCAAATCTCCCTGATTCCTTCTTCCTTGAAATCCCTTTTCCAAAGTGACATTAATAATAAAGTCTACTTACTTATGACCATTTTCTATGTCCACTTAAAAGCTCTCAAAGAGTACAGTCCCATTCATTGGCTTCAGTTTTGGGAATGTGGTGCTTCTCTTTTGTTATAGTGATGAGAGATTGTAAGGACATTTAATGGGCAGGGTGATGAAAGTCTTCCAACTCATGAACAGTTCCATATGAGGAGTAACTGTGCCAATCCTGAATGACTTCAGAAAGCCCCACTGGACACTGAGTAGGTAACAAAAATATACACACACACTTTATTATTATCTTACTAATGGACTTTTAATTCCATTTTACAAAAAACCCCACATTGAGTTAAATATTATACACTGAATTTTCCAGAAACACTACTACCTGACGGACATTGAGAGGAAATGGAACTTTGTTTGGAACCAAACAAGAACCCTTCTCCACTTTGGAAAACTACATCAATCCAGCCACATCGGTTGTATGATGGAGGCACCAATGCAACATACTTGTGTCAGTTCACTTTTGTAGCTGTGACGTTCTTGAGTATAGATGAATGCATCTGACTATAAAATTCTGCCATTGTGCCTAAGGATCTATATACTACAATATGCATTTTATGATAAATCATTGTGCTCTGTTTTTCATGAGCATTAAAAGGACTATTTTGATTTTTCATTTTAACTATCTGTATAGATCAATTATTTATTAATTTAACTTCAAATTATTAGAGTACTACAGAATATTTTTTTAAATGTTTTTGTTTATTTTTGATACAGAGAGAGACAGAGCATGAGAGGGGGAGGGCCAGAGAGAGGAGACACAGAACTGGAAGCAGGCTCCAGGCTCTGAGCTAGCTGTCAGCACAGAGCCTGATGCGGGGTTCGAACCCACGAACTGTGAGATCTGACCTGAGCCGAAGATGGAGGCTTAACTGACTGAGCCACCCAGGCGCCCCCAGAATATTTTTTTAAAAAATAGGTTATTGAGTCTGCTTTGATTGAACACGATTTACCTAAAGTTGACTTTGATATAGCACGCTATCAGAGACCATCAACATTTTGTCCCTATTTACTTCTCCCATGCCTTCTATTCCTCTAGAAAACACCCTGAGTTTCTGCTCAAGTGTAAATTTCTTTTACTTTCTTTTTTTTCTTGCTCATGCTAATCTTCCTGTTTAAAATGAAATTTCTATATATTTCTTTCTCTCCCTGAACTTACCAAAAGCATTTTCTTGGCAGAAAGTGAAGCTTGCATGGATGTATTTTATATGCTTAGTGTTCTCTTTGGCAATTATAATAAGGGTTTCTGAACTTGCCGAGCCAACACCCATTCTCCTTCCTAACAGCAGCACTATTCCTCCTTGGATAAAGTCTGCTGGGATTGTAGTCAGGAGCTTGGCACTGTACTAGCTAAAGACTTAAGCTCAGGATCCAACATGAGTCTATCGAAAATCACTGTCTTCAAAACCCGAGCTGAAGGAAACAAACAAAAATCAGAAAAAAAAAAGTGGATTCCATCCATTTCAGACTCAGGCCCTGACCAAAGGATTTCAGTTCTGAGACCATACCTCCCTAGCACTGCACACTTAACACAGTATGTTAGCATCATGAGGCTCTTTTTGGAAGTCACTTGTCCTATAACTGCCCAGCTACCCACATGACAAAAGCCAAATCTGCAATGCGCAAGTCATTCTGTCAAATCACTAGGCTGCTTACCTCTGTTCCTCTAATTCTCTAAGTTATAGATTATCAGCTGACCAAACCAACATATTCTGCAGAAAAGTAAACTGTCATAAACAGATAAACTCCCAAGAGCTTCATCTCTAATACAGTGTGGAGTGTTTTAATGTTTCAGAGACAATATACTGAACTTTTATTTCTTTGCTTATGATATTTTTCAGTATAAAAATAAATGATATTTCCAGTGAAATTCTATTAAGAAACCATGTTTCATTGGTTGTTTTATCCTAAAAGAAATAAAATTAGTCGTCCTTTAAAAATAATGGTTTTGGGGCACCTGGGCGGTTTAGTCAGTTAAGTCTCCAACTCTTGATTTTAGCTCAGGTCGTGATCTCATAGTGGTGAGATCAAGGCCAGCACAGGGTTCTGCACTGGGAGAGGAGCCTCCTTAAATTCTCTCTCACTCTGACCCACTCACACTCTGCCTCAAAAAAATTTTTTTAACTTCTGTCAATTTTTCCAATGACTAATGGATGTGTTCTTTTAAATCAGAGTTCTTTAGTAATTTGGTATTTTCTCATTGTATATTTAACAAGGAACCTTAAAATATTTTATCAAGCCAAAAAGAGAGGAAATTTTTATTCTTTTAATATGTAAGGCAGAATTAATAGAAATCTCGATTCTGCTTCTTGCAGTTGAATGACTCAAAGTAAATTCTCCCTGTGTGCCGCACAGTATTGCCTATGAACCGTAGGCCAGAAATGGGGTGTCTATGAAACATGCTTGAGTCTGGGTCTCAGCCTTTGCACTGTTACATACACTAGTCAACTCCTACCAAAGGGGCTGGTGGGGCATTGGTCCACTGGCACAATTTGACACATGAGCACTACATTCTGTAGAGTGTAAGTCTTAGATTGCCATACTCTAGACATAAATTCAGAAGTCAGTGTGTCATTATAAAGGTAACAAAGGGTTTGGTAATATTTATGTCATTTTCTGGATAAATTCCAGATAATGGGACTCTCAGATCCTCCCCCCACCCCTTTTGTTCAAATGTAAAGCAGAAATAAAATGGAGAAAATGAGTTTTCTCATTTCTTTCTTCTGAGGTAACTAAATTTGTTGGTGGGGGTTGTTGGGGTGGGGGATACAGTATGTGACGATAGGAGCCATGGCAACATGCTTGTGGAAGAAAAAAAGAGGAAAAGACATTTAGTTTGAGCCCTGAGAATCATAGTGCAGTACCCACAGGGACAATTTATGAAACTGTACTTGATTTCAATATAGAGTTTCTCTCATAAACGTTTCTGGATTCAGGAGAAAGAAAAACTAAGGTCAACTTAGGTTTTTCAATAAAACAATGTAGACATCTTAATCTGTTTCCAAAGGGGAAATAATGTTTGAAAGGACAAACTATTTCTATAAATTGCAAATTAAGATGTACCATGTTAACAGGAAAAGACCAAACTAAGCAACTGAGAATGGTCCTATTGAAAGAAACATATTTTCTCTAAATACTTTATAATTGATTATTCCAGGTACAACATGACTTCTACTGCTTTTTAAAGTATCAGTCAAAAAAAATGTTTTAGCAGAATACATAAGAGGCACACATCTTTTTCTCCCTTAAACATACAGTATGCTCAGTCTTCTATTGGTTTATTCTTGAATTAATTAGAAGATCAGTAAAATCATTAAAAGATGAATAATAACGTTTTAAGAAGGACATGGACACTTCTGCTTTACACATCTGCATATCTTAAGAATTATTATTCAGGTAAATTCTATCAGGCTCAAGTTTCAATACTGGGCACCCATTTATGAAATTTCTGGAGACATAACCAGCAATAATACACACTCCAACTAAAGCTCATGAATGTGGAAGTATTCAAAAAGCCAATAATCTACATACTAGCTGGCTGTTTTTAACAGCTTTACCTTGTGTATTACTGGCATTCAAGCAAGTGAGCTAAAAGACCTCTAATTTGACAATCCTTTTGCAGACAAATTAAAACCACTCCTCATAGAAATAAAAGGCAGCTATTTACATGTTGTATTCTGCAGCCTAATTTGTTTTTACAGATCGACATTAATCTGCTTTTATTTGGTTGACATCATGCAGTTGGTTGCAAATGCTAATGAGACTTGTTTCATTTGTCAATCTATGACAATAACCAAGAGAGAAAATACTTCCGGAAAAAAGTTCATTAGTTAGATAACCTCTCCTACTTCTATGTTTCATAATTTTCTCAGAGAGTTGCTTTCTAGAAAACTTCACATTTGGCATTCTATCTCCTTCCTCCCACTCTTCTGAAAAATTTTACCTTTCAGGTTTTATTAGCAAATCATGTATAAAGTAAGGACATAGAGCCTAGAGTGGAATTAAGTAAGTGGTTACCATATAGAGGAAGTGAGATAAGAATTGAAAGGGAGCCTTTAGAATCTACTACAGTTCTCCAAACTCCTAGTACTTTATCCATTCTAATAGCATAATGTAAGCCCTCTGTGTTAACAAATGTTTCCAGTTTGCTACCTTTGCATAGGGGGTTAAAACTTTGAACTCCTAATGTCAGGTATCTTTGTAACAGCTTCCCTGATAATCATTGGCCTCCACCTATGTTCTCTATCCCAGTTAATACTTTATCAATTTCACAGTTGAACCAGGTGAAAAATCTGGGTCATTTTAGATTTTGCTTCTCTTTTACTACCCCTTGTAAACAATTGGCAAACCCTATAAAATTGGTGACGTACTGATTCAGTACTTCCCAGTGCCTAACAAGTGTTAGATGCTCTAATACTCATCAAATACAGTGATACAAGTAAAACTTTCTTCCTCCAAAGATCTTACCCAATGACTCCCTGCTCAAATTCAAACCCTCCAGTGTAACTTTCAGGCCATCAGCCTTCTCCCTGTTTACAGCCTACACAATCTCCAATATTCTACGCAACCATCCAGTGTCTCCTCCAAACATCCACAATCCAGCCATGTCTTTCTATTCAAAATCCCCCAAAGCACCCTTAACCATATCAGTGTCTATTTCTTTTATACCATGACCCATATATGAAATGTTTAATTCCACAAACATTTCTTAGAATCTAACACATGTTAAACATAGTACTTAGAATATAAAGTTCTAATGGACAACCTCTCATTGTTAAAGGAGAACAGTAAATTAAAAATCCAAGAGCAGTAAAAGTAAAGAGAATATGCAAGAGAGAAAATCAACCTTCCTTTTGACCTGACAAAACTTTATCTGACTTTCAAGTCCAGGCTGAAAGCCTGACTCCATGAACCTGAGTTAAGATGTCAAAATGAACCTACCCCCATCTTTTGTCCTTAATTTCTTACAGAGTTTTATTTTTATTTCATAATACTTATTTCTACTTGAAATTGCTGTATGGCTTATTCTTACTTATTGTGTGATTCTTCCATAGATGTATGATTCATAAGGGCAAAGATTATGCATTAATTCATTCTCTCATGTGTTCAACAAGCACAAATTGGGTACCTATTGTGTATTCCCCACTCTATCCCCCAGAACCTATGTTTAAAATAGTCTTTAAAATAGATGATTCATAACAGATCATCAGTGATTTTTTGATTTTTAAAAAAATGAAAATATATGAGGAACTGAATGTTCCCTAAGATGCATTATAGTCTCTCTCCTCTGCTCTTCCGTTGACCTTTATTTCTCTTCTCCAAACTTCTTGTTAGCATCGTGTTTTTTTTAATGTTGCATAAATATTTCTCATTCACTAAATCACAAGTCCTAGAGAAGATGGAGAATGGCATTCATACTTGAAATTCTACATGGTACCTAGCTCACTGACAATCTGAAAATAGAAATGAATGGCCAGGCATACCAAGAAGAAATTTAGATCCATTTAATTATGGACTGAATTTAGCGGCTCTATTTTCCTATCTGGCATCCCACAAGAATTAGCCACTGAGCTCTTTGTGCCTCCTGCAAACATGACTGTGTGAGTAGCTGAGAGGAAGCCTTTTCTAAAGCAAATCCAAAGCATAAAACAGAATTAAAAGAGGGAAATTAATTAGATTTAATTTAAGAGGTTTACTCTAAAACATGATTGAATGTGAATTGTAGATTTTGTCCTTCAAATACAGTGTTCTAGCATCATCAAAGTTAGTATCAACTTACCAAAATAAAAATATTGTCTTGCCCAGGATTAAGGGCATATACGTTGTTTCAAGTAAGTATGTATCTTTTCCCCAAAACTCAGGCTCTTCAAAGACATCCATACAGAAAAATATATCAGGGACCAGGAGCTAACACAAAAATATTAAATACAGGGGCACCTGGGTGGCTCAGTCGGTTGGGCATCTGACTTTGGTCTCATGGTTTGTGAGTTCAAGCCCCGCATTGTGCTGACAGCTCAGAGCCTGGAGCCTGCTTCAAATTTTGTGTCTCCCTCTTTCTCTCTCTCTCTCTGCCCCTTCCCCACTCATCCTCTGTCTCTCTCTCCTTCAAAAATAAATGTAAAATAAAAAACATATATTTAAAAATATTAAATAGAGTAGAAAAAAAAAGTTCTTTTTGCCAAAAAGTCAACAAGCAAGTGAGTGTTTGACATCACTTGGGAATTTCTACCCTGGTCCTCTGTCCTTCAGTTTTTATTCATTTTTCGTGATTCACAGATATCAGAAGATGAAAAAGAAGACCATTAGCAGTGGGGAAGAGTGTGAAGGTCCTATTTCTGTAAGAAAGACAGGAATTATTCCAAGCATCCAAATTCATGTCCCTTTTCCCTTGTGGCCTTGCCATGGCTGGCACAAGTTTTCAGGCTACACGGTTGTCCAAGAAAGTCTCAACCCCAATCTAGAGAGACAGAAAAGGTTTCTGGCATGTACTGACTATAGGGGGGTACCATGAAGGTCTTCAACAAACATCATTTCATGTAATCTTTAAAATAACCCACTACAATAGCCACATTATATATAGACGTGCAGAAGTATAACATGGACAAAGGAAACTAAGACAAAAAAGGAATATGAATATGTGCAGTGTGAAAGGAAGAATGTAGATATCAGAAGTAATCACATAAAAATTAAAATTAATCTTAAAGGCAGAGAAAACATAATTGAGTACCATCTAAGCACTGTGCAATATACTGAGCACTTTGAATGCAAAATAGGAAAACAAACAAGTTTGTGTAGAAAGATATTTCTGAATTTGAATTGAAAGTCCAAAATCTAGCTAATGACCTCAGACATATTGTTTCACATCAGGTTGCACAGATTCTTCATCTATAAAATTGCGATAGCAATACCACCTCCAAAGCTTGTCACTAGAATAAAGCCAAATGATATGCAAGTAAAACAAAGGAATGTGTGACACACAGCAAATTTCAAATCGATTGTAGCTAGCATCAAAATTGTGACAGATTAGCATATTTAAAATGAGGCATCATGTTTTAAAATGGCAAAGGTATCTACTGTATTGTAGAGTTGATTCACAAAGTTCTCAAACAAAGGAAATGAAATAACAATCACTTCATTGCTCTCCAATTCATTGATGTTGCTCAACCAAATACAGATAAAATATTAGAGGCAGAACACAAATTTGTAATTGAGCTTGTATAAATCTTTCCTTGTACAAAGATTCTGCACCAAGAAGCAGCCATGCCCTTAAATAAAGCAGGAAATTAAAAGAGTTTACAAGAAAGTGCAGGTCATGTTTTAACAAATTCCTTCCCTTATGATAGGTACTGTACATTAGAAACCATATCCCCAAAGACGTCCATCTCATAAAACTTCTAAGTGTTGTCTGGGACTTTACCAGCAAAGAGGTCAAATGAAATACAAAGATTGTTTTGCAATTTCTTGCATCAATGCACCAGAACCTTTGAGAAGCTAGAAACTAAACAGGTAGAAGCAGTTTCCCCCCATCTAACAAGGATTCTTTCATCAATTCCTCTTGCCTAGTTCAACATCAAAGAGATTGGGGAGTGAGACCATGAAATGCTGCCATGACTCAAACTCCTCTTTACTACCCTTCCACCAGAGCAAATAAAGAAATCACAAGCAAGTTATTTTTTTAAAGAACACATGCTCCTAACAGTTTGAGCTATCCAACTGTACTTTGCACCTGGAGTGATGGCTGTTTAAGTACTTTTACCAGAGTATGCTTAGCTCTCTTCCCTACAGAAACCCTAAGTGCAAAATATGTAACACAATTTCACAGACAGCATCAGAAGGCATCTAACAATGCAGGGCATTTCCTATTTATTGAGTAATATTTCCAAAAACGTAACCAACTGGTCTCTAGTCCCAGTGAAGTTCAAGCAAATGGCTTTCAACTGAGAAAAAGGCTGAAATAGAGGATAAAAAAAGTTCTGATGGAAGACTAAATATATAAATAAATGGCTCCAGAACTTTAGAAAATATTCCCTACATAATTGTTAAACAGAAAGAAGAAATTTAAAATGGAAAGGTAACTTAAAGGAAACTGAGAACTTGTTTGGGCTACATTCTCTTATGTTCTCCTCATAATAATTCTATGTAGTAGTTTTGGTGCTCATCTTTTTAACAGAAAGGGAAAATGGAGGACAGAGGGATTGACTGATGTTCCAAATCTTACATGGATAAAACATTACAGGCAAAACAGAGTTCTTATTTTTTAAGAGTTTGTTTTTATGAAGATTCTATGCAAAGAAATAGCCCTGTTCTAAATTAAATCATGAGAGGAGAGGAACTGACAAACTAAATCCTATTTAGTCAGTTGTCCTTTTTGTGGTATTGTAAACAAATTGGGAAAATGATTCACAGGAAAATATATGAGGAATAAGACCTACTTTGAATCTCCAAGCTCTTAATCACAAGAGTGATGATCACAATAGAAAGTCGAATTTATTCTTTATAATTAAGAGTCATTTCTTGATATGCCTCTTTTTTCCCCTTTACTTTTTTATTTCTTAAAGTCCACATGATTGAAATCACATGGTATTTGTCTTTCTCTAACTGGCTCATTTTGTGTATCATAATACTTTCTAGCTCCATCCATGTCTTTCCAAATGGCAAAATTTCATTCTTGTTTTTATGGCTGAGTATAATAGAACCACCTCGCCTTTATCCACTCATCAGTTGATGTACAGACAAGACATGTGGGCTGTCTCCATAATTTGGCTATTATAGATAATGCTGCAATAAACATCAGGGTGCATGAGCCCATTTGAATTGGTATTTTCATATTCTTTTGGTAAATACATAGTGGTGCAACTGCTGGAGAGCAGGGTAGTTCTATTTAACTGTTCGAGGAAACTCCATACTCTTATAGAAAACAACATACCAGTTACCAAAGGGGTGGGGTGAGGAGATGGGTTAAATGGGTGGTGAGAATTAAGAAGTGCATTTATGATGAGCAATGAGCAATACATGGAACTCTTCTATCACTATATTGTACACCTGAATCAAATACTAAACTGAATGCTAGCTAACTGGAATTTAAATAAAAACTAAATAAAAAACCTAAAAAACAAAAATATTTGGGTTCTAGTTTCAACTTGGCACTAATCTTCAGTTAAGGGACTATATTTAAACTTCTTGATTAAACAAATCGATTTGTAAAAGAGACAATTTAGAGAAGGAAGCAGTAGGCTATAACATTTTTTGTCTATAGAGTCTTTATCCAAACAAACTAAAAATCCCAGGACCAAATATTTCTGCAGTACTTATTACTAATGAAGCTTCAGAAAAGTTACTTCAAGTCTGTAACTCTGTTTCTTCCATTAGAAAATAAAGATGACAGTTAAAGTGTAGCTTATAGTACTGCTGTGTGCAGTAAATGAGAAAATTTATAGATTTTCTTTAAGGAGAGCACTTTATATAGGGTGACTCAGTAAATGATGGCTAATACTGGATGAAATCTACACTCTTTCAATTCTGATATTTTTGCCTGCCAAGTTTTGTGTATGTACTCATTATGGGTAAAGATTCCAGAAGAAATAAAACCAAGCCAGTAACTCTGAAGCTGTGATTGTTTTCTCTCTCCATTAATCACGCGGTTTTCAGTAGATGTCTTAGAAGGCACACTCAGCGGGAAAAGAAATAAATGGCAAGGTGGAGAATTAGACAGATTTGCAAAAAAAAAAAAAAAAAAAAAAAAGGTAAAAGAAATAGTTTTACCTGTTTGTAAAAGTACTGGTGTTGTGCTACCACAAGAATTAGAGGTAGGCAGGGTGTGAAAGTGTTACTAAGAACAGGCATAAATGTCAGAGAAAAAGATTGACAGTCTCTTTAGTGAACTTAAAATGACCTAGCTCTCTGGAAGAGATTTTAAAATATGCACCAAATTCTTCTGAGTGTGAAAAATAGCTCACAAATTAGAGGCAGGCTACCAAACACATTATGGATCATATCTGCCCATCAAACACTCATTGGAGTTGAGAATGAAGTAAAGGTATCTTTCCTTAGGTCCATTCTGTGGGTAAGAGGCTCTGCACCCTCCAAGAATCTGGGTGTTCCTGATTAATTTTCCCCATGTATTTACATAATACTGATTACTAGTATTTCCCAGAATAGTGAGGTCAAGGATCTGTGAGGTCAAAGATCATACATCCTTTCATTGTTATTAGCCTGAATTAATGGCAATTTATTAATCACTTTCCTTAAAAGTATCCCATGTTTTAAAAATAGTATCAATTCCCAGTTACCCACCTTATGAAAAGGCATCCCCTATGGAATCAACAAAAGCCCTTAATATATACCTGATTCCAATAGCTGTTTCCATCTTGGATAAACACTAGAACATTCCCTCTTGTACCTCTGAAATCAAATTTTCCCTAATGCAGAGATGGCCACATTCTGACTTCTACACTGTAGTTTTGCCTCAGGTTGGACTTCACATAATAAAATTACATAATATGTACTTAGTATTCAGATCGCACTCAGAACAGCTCGAGTAGATGTATGATTCTCTTTATAAGACAATGGCAAAGGGTTACTCTTATTGGTGCATATTTTTCACTTCCACTTGAAATTTATCATTGTTACATGTTTTTCATATGTTTGACAGTATTTGCTGTTGCCATTTTTTAAATTTTACCACTTCTGGCGAGTGTGGGATGACATTTCATTGTGTTTTCAGTCAGTATTTCTCTCTTTTTAAAAATTTTTAAATGCTTATTTATTTTTAAGAGAAAGAGAGAGTGAGACAGAGCATGAGCAAGGGAGGGGCAGGTGAGAGAAAGACACAGAATCCGAAGCAGGCTCCAGGCTCTGAGCTATCAGTACAGAGCCCGACACAGGGCTCGAACTCACGAACCGTGAGATCATGACCTGAGCCAGAGTCAGATGCTTAACTGACTGAGCCACCCAGGCACCGCTAATTAATATTTCTCTAATGACTAATGATATAGGACACATTTTCATGAGCTTAATGGCTATTTGTATATAGCTTTGTTTATAACCTGTTTATTCAAGTTTTTTGCCTATTTCTAAAATTGGGTTTTTAATTACTGAGATTATAAATCTCAGTGAAAATCTGAAGGCATGAGATTTTTAAAAACATGTTTTGAACATAATCTTTTACAGAAATGTATATTGAAAATATTTTCTTCCAGTCTCCTTTGCCCTTTAAAGCTGCCTTTTGATAAGCAGAAAATTTTAATTTTAATACAACAAATTTACCATTTTTCCACTTATGATTGTGCTTTTTATTTCCTGAATACAAAAGCTTTGCCTTTCTGAAGTTATAAAGATTATCTCCTGTGTTGTCTTCTAGAAGCTACATGGATTTGGGGCACCTAGATGGCTCAGTCAGTGAAGCCAACTTCAGCTCAGGCCACTATCTCACAGTTCATGGGTTTGAGCCCCACATCAGGCTCTGTGCGGACAGCTCAGAGCCTGAAGCCTGCTTTGGATTCTGTGTCTCCCTCTCTCTCTGCCCCTCACTGCTCAGGTTCATCTATCTTTCTCTCAAAAAGAAACATTAAAAAAAGAAGCTACATGGTTTTAACTTTAACATCTAGAACTCTGACCCATTTAACAACATCTGTATGTGATGTGAGGCAGGGGTTGAGGTATTTCTGCACCAGGAAACCAAAATATTTGCTTGACGCACTGTCTTGTGACACTCACTTTATTGCCTTGGTCTGAAACCAACCCGCCATATCTCTAAGGCATACCTGTGGTTCAGAATCGATTGGATGTTCTACTTTTATTATCTTGGACTTGAAAAATCATTTTATCTAACTTTTTCAGGCACACAGATGCCTATTTTTCTAGAGTCACATCTCCAAGAAATTTTGAAAAGAAGAGTCTTTGAAACTTTGCACCATCTACGTATTCTTCAGAGAAGAAAACTGAGATGAGTAAGATTAATGACAACTTTTGAATCTCAAGGAATGATACCCGTTATCCCCACCTGTATAAACCACTCTACCACCACCATGATAATGAGAGTGAGCATGCTGAGCACTGGCTGTGGCATCTAAGTGAGGCGTTACTTAATTCTACTCCTAAAATCAACATTACACTATATGTTAAACTAGAATTTAAATAAATATTTTTTAAAAAGTATACTGATCACAATGAGCACTGAGGAATGTACAGAATTGTTTAATCACTATCTAGTACACCTGAAACTAATACAACAATGTATGTTAACTATACTGGAATTAAAATAATAATAATTTAAAACATTAAAAATAAAAAATATCTTGTTTACTGTTTTACTATTGTCTGTAGATTTATCTTTATACTGTATTAAAAATTCATAAGAGTTCTTATGTATATGGTGCTAATAATTTTTTATCATGTAGCAAGCCAATACTGTCAGCACCTTAAAAATACTTTTATCATTTAAAAAAAATAATGACAGCTAGAATCAATACTAGCACTTATCTCCACTATTGTTGACTCTGGACTCTATGAATGACATCACTACTTTAATTATTAATAGTTTTTATTTCAGGTTAATATAGTTAATATTTTTATCAACTATTTTATGTCAGATGACGTCTATTAGGCTATTCGGTCATTAGTGACATGGAAGCACTAAATAACCCACATTAAATATTTAAAGCTCTTCTTGGGGTACCTGGGTGGTTCAGTCCGTTAAGTGCCCGACTTTGGTTGAGGTTATGATCTCACCACTCATGGGTTCGAGCCCCGCGTCAGGCTCTGAGCAGTCAGCCTGGACCCTACTTCACATTCTGTGTCTCCCTCTCTTTCTCTGCCCCTCCCCCACTCACACACACACACACACACACTCTCTCTCTCAAAAAAATGAATAAATGTTAAAAATTTAAAAAAACAAAACGAAAGCTCTTCTCACCAGTAATCATTCATTTTAGATCCTTTCTTCCCCACAGAAAGTCTTTCTAATCTCATCCTAGAACTAATTACAAGTGACCTTCCACTTAAAAGGATGGCTCAAAAACTTTTTTACAAACTATTTTAAAATAAGTAAGAGCCCTTTCCCCATCTGCATTTGTTTCTTAGACTGCCATAGCAAATTACCACAGATTTGGTGACTTCAATCAATCGAAATGTATTTTCTCACAGTTCAAGAGGCCAAAATCTAAATTGAAGTGTCAAGGTGGGTTATGTTTCCTCTGAAGACTCTTAAGAAGGGGCCATTCCTTGCCTCTTCACGTTCTGGTGGATCTGTCTGGATCTGTCTCCTCACAGCCTTTTTCTCTTCTCCTCTTCTTAGGACACTTGAATTTAAGACCAAACCAAGTAATCCAGCATGCTCTCATTACAGGATCTTTCACTTCATTATATCTGAAAAGACCCTTGTTCCTAATGAGGTCACATTCACAGATACTAGAAGTCAGAATTGGGGTTTGGGGGACCACAACATCTCTGTATCATGTCACTTTATAACTCTTTCTTTAAAAGAGAAAAAAAATGCAGAAAAACTTCCTACTTCAGCAAGATTTACTCTTACAACTTTTTCTGGGCCACACATACATGCTGAAATGATAAAAATTTCAGGGAAAACAAAATTAATTTTGGAAATATAATATACTTTCAGTAATGAACAATGCATATATACCCTTTCTTCCAATAAATAGGTTAATCAGAAAATGAAGAAAGAGTCTGAAACAAACATGTTAGTCTTAGGTTTTTAAAAGCTTTCCTGGTTCAGGGGTATCTGGGTGGCTCAGTCAGTTAAGCATTCAACTTCGGATCAGGTCATGATCTCACAGTTGGTGGGTTGGAGCCTTATATTGGGCTCTGTGCTGACAGCTCAGAGCCTGGAGCCTGCTTCAGATCCTATGTCTCCTTTTATCTCTGCCTCCTACCCCACTTGCACTTTTTCTCTCAAATAAATAAGCGCTTAGAAAAAAATTAAAAATAAATAAAAAATAAATTAAATAAAAGCTTTCCTTGTTCAGCCCCCAAAACAAAACAAGCTCTTACAAAGGGAATATTTACAATGAAGCTTAAATACTATTTTATTTTTACTTATGTAATAAATGTTAATAAAATTGCATATTTATTTTTCATTAATTTTGGTGTTTTACATACCAAGAAAAAGTCTGTTTACATAACAGTCACTATTGTCCAACAACCAATTACACATCAAGTTTTGAGGTATTTATACTTCATTCCAATTAGAGAACCATGTTCACTTTTAATCTTTTTTTATTTTTTTATTTAAAAAAATTTTTTTTAATGTTTTATTTATTTTTGATACAGAGAGAGACAAAGCATGAGAGGGGGAGGGGCAGAGAGAGAAGGAGACACAGAACCAGAAGCAGGCTCCAGGCTCTGAGCTAGCTGTCAGTACAGAGCCTGATGCGGGGCTCCAACCCAGGAATGTGAGATCTGACCTGAGCTGAAGTCGGAGGCTTAACCGACTGAGCCACCCAGGCGCCTCTGTTCACTTTTAATCTTACTTGAATTATCTAATTTTCTTTTTTGGTTTGTTTTATTTATTTTCAATACAGAGAGAGACAGAGCATGAGAAGGGGAGGGGCAGTGAGAGAGAGACACAGAATCTGAAGCAGACTCCAGGCTCTGAGCTGTCAGCATAGAACCCGATGTAGGGCTCGAACCCACAAACATGAGATCATGACCTGAGCCAGTCAGAGGCCCAATCGACTGAGCTAAGCAGGCTCCTCATATCTTATTTTGTTTTAAAATTTGATGTAAAAGACGTTTCTTATTCACGCTACTTGGTTAATAATCTTAAATGGGTGCAAAACTCAGGTGGTCTCTTCTATCACAGAGTCTTTATCAGGTCTACAATGCATTTTATTATCTTAGTGAACCTTATTTTAAATCTTATTGAAGCCAAATATAGACCTTTCCACTATCAGAGCACATAGGTAACTTTTGAATTTTCAGCATATTTAATTGATATTCTTCTCTTTCTAGAGCTTTCTATTAAATGAACAAACACAATCTGTTCCTCTGATGTACAACCAATGCCTTTGATTCCAGCTTTGATGGTCTCAGTATTCATCCACCCATCACCACAACCCCAGCCTCAGCTCACCAATGTCTCTTCTGCCTCAAGAGTACAGCCATCTATTTTTAGCCTTTCCAGATCCCAGAAGATTATTTTAGGACCATTTCATCCTCAGCTTTTCTGTAAAGCCTTTCTATCTTGACCCCTCCTCTCATTAATGAATTTCCTTTCTTCTAAACTTCTACAGTGCTCACTAATGTCGTCTAACAAAAATGAACACAAAACAAGCATAATGACTATCAACAATATTCAAGAAAGTCTGTAGTACAAATACGGAAACAGTTTTTTTGTCAGAATTTTACTTTTATACCCTCAGTAAAAGGCTAGAAGCATATCTAAAATCTCTATGGTTCCATACTGAACACTGAATAAAAATTGTCCAATACTGGCTGTTTAATCCAAAATGAATAAGAGGTTGTTTGAACATGTCTAATTGCAAATTAAAATATATATTTGAAAATGAAGAATGAGTGGAGTCAGGAGGGAGGATAATTTAAGTACAATTAACACTGCTTTTGATAACTGCTGCTTTGAAAGTTGGACAGAAACTCAAACTAATAATCAATATTGACTCTTAACCCCAGATGGTTTGAGTCTTCCTCTTGGCCCAGAAACAGAATTTCTCTAACAAAAATAGACACATTGAGCAAAAGTTATGGCAAAGATTATAATGCAAATGAGCTCAAATTTCATTAAAAGAGGGCTGAACTGAAAGCTGCACTGGATCTAGCTCTTCTGTTTTGCCACTAAAGCTTGAGAATCCAAGAAGCAAGTCGGCTGTTTTATTACTTACTGTATCCTTAGACTTAAAACAGTGTGAGTCACAAACTCTTCTCTGCCTCACGGAGGTGAAGATGGAAGAAGATAGATAGCAGGGGTAGGAGATCATCATTTTTCTATATGCCTTTTACACTGCATGTTTAAAAATAAATGAATGTGTTCTGTCCTAGTTGTATCTAGTCTTTCCTACTTGCTGGATATTCTGAAATTATATAAAATCGAACTGGCCATTAGGGCTTTGGGTCCAATCTAACCTACGACCATTAGTAGGCAGGGTTATTGCAATCATTTCTTTCCTGGTCTCCTGGTTTCCTCCTTTGCTTCCACACAGACCATTTTCCATACAGAAAACACAATGATGCTTTAAGAATCAAGTCAGATATAACCACTCCTCTTATTTAACTAACCAATGAACTTATCACTGCAATTGTTTTTAAATCTAAATACTTTACCACGGCTTAGGAGATCCCACATGATACAGTCCCTGCAGATCTCTCTGGCCTCATTCAGAATCTCTGCACCAGAAATAATAAAAGCAGAGTTGCAACGGATTTCGTACTCCAGATTAAAAAGTCAAAAGAGTTGCCTGGTAGATTCTAGAATAGGTATTTTCAAAAGGCTTTTATAAAATGAACCATTTAAAATAACATTTACATGAAAATATTTAATGAAGAAATGTGAGCAAACTTTAAGTCACTCTGATGACCACTGTCCATAGAGATTTTCTCAGGGAATTTTAAGAGTGACTCAGTGTTCTGAGGGACAAAAAGAGTCGGAGGAGGATTTTACGTTCTTGCATGCATATTCATTACACCCTCTAATTTATTATCATGTTTACCACCAAAATTGCAGAGCAAACTCTATTCTACATCAGGATGCAAGGGGGTTTTCATTTTCTTGGCTTGGCCTAACACCAAAACAAAGCACATTAAAGAGAGGAATTGCAGTTGGTCGTTAATATTTAATGTGATGGAGAAGCCGGTGTTCTTCAAAACAGAGTGCTCACCCTTCCAATGAAAAATTAAATCCATTCTAGTCATTCTGCACTCCAGTCAGAACCCCTCCACAGAGAGCTCCCCCTCCCCCTCAAAACCTGGAAATAATTTTCTCACTGTGAATTCCTGCTAGGTTGACTGTCCCTACCTTCCATTTCCCTAGGCAGAAAAAACACAAAACAGACCTGGGCTTCCTTCCACTTTCTATTCTTATTTTATTGAAATTAGATCAGGGTGAATTAAGAAACAGTGATGTCTTGGGGCACCTGGATGGCTCAGATGGTTAACTGTCTGACTTGGGCTCAGGTCATGATCTCACAGTTTGTGAGTTTGAGCCCTGCGTCAGGCTCTGTGTTGACAGCTCAGAGCCTAGAACCTGCTTCTGATTCTGTGTCTCCCACTTTCTCTGAACCTCCTCTGTTCCTGTTCTGTCTCTCTTTCTCTCAACAAGAATAAATAAGCATTAGCAAGGAAGGAAGGAAGGAAGGAAGGAAGGAAGGAAGGAAGGAAGGAAGGAAGGAAGGAAGGAAGGAAGAAAGAAAGAAAGAAAGAAAGAAAGAAAGAAAGAAAGAAAGAAAGAAAGAAAGAAAGAAAGAAAAAGAAAAGAAAGAAATCTTAAAACAAATCCTCCTCAACAATGATTAAGCCAGTACAAGTATGTTTTTTTTTCAGACTAACAATTGCCTAAGATATACTAGAAGAAAACGAGTACTCTGTAGACCAGAAAGTCTGCAAAAATACTGCAAATACCCTTCCTTCTTAGAATTTTACACTGTACTTCAAGTTTAAAAGGTTTTAAAATGTTCTATAGTAAAGAATCCTATTTAACTTTGATATAGCATTCTAAAGTTGGGTGGATGTTGCACTCTTTGCCATGTTATACTAATTGGCAACTGAAGTACAGACTAAACAATCTGCTAAAGAATTTGAGAAGGGGTGTTATGGGATAATGGTAAAAAAAAAAAACATGTTAAATTCTTTTATTTATTTATTCCAATGGAAGTAGAATCCAGTGATTAATCTCTTACATATGACACCCACTGCTCATCCCAAAAAGTGTTCTCCTTAATGCTTATTACCCATTCAACCCATCCCCCAACTGACCTCCCTTCCAGCAATCCTTGGTTTGTTCTCTGTAGTTAAGAATTTCTTATGGTTTGCTTCTCTCTGTGTTTTTAATCTTATTTTTCCTTCCCTTCCCGTATGTTCACCTATTGTATTTCTCAAATTCCACATGTGGGTGAAACCACATATCTTTCTCTGAATGACTTATTTCACTTAGCATAATACCCTCTAGTTCCATCTACATTGTTGCAAATGTCAAACTTTTCATTATTTTTCATTGCCAAATAGTGTCCCATTATTATATATATACACACATATATATACACACATATACACATATATACATATATATACATGTATATATATATGTATATGTATATATATATACACACACCACATCTTCTTTGTCCATAGCTATATTCAATAATATAAACATTGGTCTGCATGTGCTACATTCTTAATCATCTACTCCCAAATTTAAAATATTGCATTTATAACTAATGCCAGACACTAATGTAATAATGTGTGCAAATATCTAAAATGCAGATGATTCTGTTCTCACATTCAAAGCTGTCACAGTGAGAAGACTAAAAAGGTTTGATATGGCTTTGAAAAATATGCACGTCCATAGGTAATGGAACGGATACCATTCAGATCTACAAGGAAGGCTCATTTACACCTCACCTGCCACATATTAGGGTCATATACATGGCACCACAGGGCCCATCTGAGGAAACTCACCAAAAGGCTTGAATTACATCACAGGGTCATTTTTATTCAGTTATTCATAATAGATAATTCAAACTCCATTCTCCCTACTCAAGTGTGCCAGTTGCAGTTTACTCATGGAACGATGCTTGCTTATGTAATACATATGGTCATCTAAGGAGAACTTTAAAGCTTTAGTTTTCAAATGCAATAGTGACTGGATGCCATATTCCATACACACACACAATGTGTCTATTGCTGAGGACTTATTTCTGAGTCCCTACAGTACAAATCCCACTTAGGCAGGTGTCTCAAAAATAGGCTCCAAAGGTTCAATGTTCACATTTCAAAGGTCTCATGTTTTTTGTAAAATACAAATTTTCCAAGTACTTAGACTAATCCATAGAGATCATATTTTCATGGATGAAATCAATCCCATTCAATGGGTTACTACAAAGGTACTATGTATAAGAAGTGTAGATTTCCTAATTTTACAAATGAGCTAACAGAACTATGAAAATCCAGGGGGCCACATTAAGATTTTGATCAAAGTAGTCTTTAAGATGTGCAGCTTGCTTGAACTGATCTTCAAAAGACTCTGACTCCAGGATCTCCAGCCTTGGTCCAGCCACACCCCAGAAGCTGGCTGGTCTAGCACGGCAGAAGCCTGAGGAATCATCGGTCCAGTAAAATAAACTGTCCTGTCTCTTTGCCATCGCACTGGCAAATGTGGCCCCAGAAAGCTGGGGAAATAGCAAAAGTTCCTGATAGGATGTTCTGTTGGTATTAATTGCCTCTGATCTGGGCAGGGAATTTTAACATAGCAAAAGGTAAGGGGGGGCCTATGCCTCTACCCCCAGACTCTAATGGGAGGTCCTCAAGTGGGTGGCCCACCAATTGGGCTAAGGTTAGTAATGTAGAAAGAATTATGAAGGCGTATTGCACTTATATGCCCAAGGATCCTGAAAAATGAGGAAACAAATTGGCTGTCATTCTTACTTTTGTAAACCAGATAGCGCCAGATACTAGAAACCCTAAAAGAGACCCTTACCAAATTAACCATGGAGACTGGCAGAAATTGGCTGAACTCTCCTCCCTTTTGCCCTTTATAGGGTAAAAATTCCCCTTACACTAAAGAGGGCTATACTAGGTTTTAGGGGAACAATGTTACTTCTATGCCAATAGCTCAAAAATTGTACAGGATAGTCTAGCTGTGGTTCAGAGCCTCCCCAACAAGAGAGGAGAAGAACAAGGAGCCAAAACCAAAATTGATATACTTTTAACATTTGGCTCTTGTATCATAAATAAGATCGTAGCATTTGTCAAAGAGCAGGTAGATGCTATTCTGTTAATGGTCTTAAGAGCATGTAGCCTTAAATCAGAACAATGGTAACATAGCGGACCAAGGATTGGGTCAGTTACAAGACAGAGGGGGGAATGTAAGGATGCAGGTCTGATTCAGGTTTCCCCTCTGACCTTGAAGGCCAGCTAACATCATTAACATTTCTGGGGGCGGGCCTAAAGATGGAGGTTAAGACTAGTCACGCCCTACCTGAGGGTTCTGGGTCCACTCTGTAATTGGTTAAAGTTACTGTCAATGATGTGATGCTATAATGATTGGACCCCTGTACCTGTGTCACAATTTCCTGTAACTCCCCCTTCCCAAACTCATAAAAGGCCCTGCCCCGCCATGTTCGGGGCTCGCTCCACGTGGATCCAGTGGGTGGTTGAAGTCTGTGAGCCCGAGTTTAGGCTGGCCGGGACTAAATTCGTAATAAAGCCCTTTGCTTTTGCATGCGTGGAAAAAAAAAAAAAAAGAGACGTGCAGCTTGAAGTAGCCACAGGCAGCTAGTGTCTTTGAATAGAAAGCACGAGTGGTGAACAGAGAGAATCCAGATCTGGCATCTTCATTTCAGAGAGGGTCCCTCTGAATTAAAATTTTTAGTATTTTTTCATAATAGGAACATTTCATAAGATTTCATATGAATTAAAACAAAGATTCTCTTGCATATAGATGTTTTTTTAACCACTGGTTCCAATTGTTTACAAGTGAAGAAAATGAAGTCATGAGAAATGAAGAGCTTTGCCCATGGACTTTTTTTTTTTTAAGAGAAGTATGCCTTTATTTCCTTGTTTCACAAATAAAGTTGGCTGAATTGGTTGCTTTTGGTGACTAGTCAAAGAGACCAAATCCCGTATCCTCATCTGATTCCTCCGACTCTTCCTTTGCTTCGACCTTGGCTGGGGCTGCGGCGGCAGCAGGTGCAGCGGTGGCGGCAGCGGCCACGGGGACCACAGCCACAAATGCAGATGGATCAGCCAAGAAGGCCTTGACCTTTTCAGCAAGTGGGAAGGTGTAATCAGTCTCCACAGACAAAGCCAGAACCTGCTTGTATCCATTGATGATAGAATGCGGCACTGATGCAACAGTTGGGTAACCTATCTGCAGGCATACGCTGGCAACATTGCGGACACCCTCCAGGAAGCCAGAATGCAGAGTCTCCTCCGTGATGTCCAGCACTTCAGGGTTGTAGATGCTGCCATTGTCAAACACCTGCTGGATGATCAGCCCAAAGGAGAAGGGCGAGATGTTCAGCATGTTCAGCAGTGTGGCTTCGCTGGCTCCCACTTTGTCTCCAGTCTTAATCAGCTGCACGTCGCTCAGGATCTCAATGGTGCCCCTGGAGATCTTCGTGGTGATGCCTAAAGCCTGGAAGAAGGAGGTCTTGTCGGGCCCCAGACCAGTGTTCTGGGCTGGCACAGTGACTTCACATGGGGCTATGGCAACAGCAAGGGTGGCAGCTGGCACCTTATTAGCCAGCAGCATGTCCCTGATCTCAGTGAGGTCCTCCTTCGGGAACACAAAGCCCACATTCCCCCGGATGTGAGGCAACAGTTTCTCCAGAGCTGGGTTGTTCTCCAGATGTCCTCGGATGGCCTTGCGCATCATGGTGTTCTTGCCCATCAACACCACAGCCTTCCCGCGGAGGGACATGCGGATCTGCTGCATCTGCTTGGAACCCACGTTGTCTGCTCCCACAATGAAGCATTTTGGATAATCATCTCCTCTCTCCAGGCATCCTCGTGAGAGTGACATCGTCTTTAAACCCTGCGTGGCAATCCCTGATGCACCGCCGTGATGCGCAGGGAAGACAGGGTGACCTGGAAGTCCAACTACTTCCTTAAGATCATTCAACTTTTGGATGATTAGCCCATGGACATTAAAGTGTCTTACTGGACGATAAGGTCATTTGGCTGTGACCTCTGTCGGCCAGTTGATCACTCTCTGTCAGTGTACCAGTCTTCATCATTCCATATTAACTTCGGGAACATCTTCCCTCATGGCAGAACCAAAACTATAGCTGACATTGCTCTTGAATTCCAAGCCTGGGAGTTTCTTCTCTGCTCCTTCCTACCTAAGTTATTGAAAGATTTCCCAGAAGTGACATAGAAAAGCCCATCAGGGATTGGAAAAGACACACCATTTTCATTTACTGATTCTGGTCTAATGTCTTCACTCTCTAATCACACTGCACTTTTTTTAAAAGAACTCCACTCTATTAAAAAAAAAAGAGCCAAAACACAATTCAATGTGATCAGAGATTTCAGAGAATGGTTCTCTCTTCCTAGAATTCAGAGACAAGTGAGGTGTTCCACATTAAAAAATAAATACAAATCAGAACTATATCATCTACCAGAGATTTAATATGTTCCTGATCTCCCACATTGCTCCATCTCAGAATAGCAGAGAACCTTGAAGATTAAGATGACATGAACTGAACAAGAAACAAAAAATATTACTCTCAAAACAAAAATCATACACTTTTCTCTCCTGAATCATCGGAGTTTTTATACTTGACCTTCTTTCTTCTTGCTGACACCCATTCATTTTATTCTGCTCGGGTTAGACATAATGCAGAGAGGGCATATGAAATTTAAAGGCTGTTACCTCTAAGCTCCAACATCCCTTCATTATGGGGCAAGGGAAAGGTACCCACTTAAAAGAAATTCCAGCAGGAAATATGGTGGCAGTGACACAGCTAGCATTAGCATTTGTTCTGCATTAACTGAACTTATCCAAGAAAACTAAATAACGCAAAGAGAAAGAAAGGATTCAAGGACAAGGATTAGATTGTTCATCTCCATCTTATAATTATATGTCATTCTGACTAATAATTTGGGAACATGAAGAAGAACCAGAAAATAAATACACCTCATCCTTCACAGAACCATTAGGAGCAGAAATGTGGATCTAAATTATGGCCCTGAAAGTGCACTCTGTGAAACGAAGCTGAAAAATCTGAGCATGCAGATAGTTGTTTTGCTTTGTACGATACAAACTTCTGCATAAATGTGTATTATCCTAAAATTGACTGGAAAATATGTTGACAGTGAATCAGGATACTACTCATATTGTTGATTCTTCCAAAGTTGTATATATATATATATATATAATTGAAACACTATATTGTATACCTGAAACTAATATAATACTGCATGTTAACTGATCAGAATCAGAATAATTTTTTTTAAAAGTTGTGTATATATCAAGAGGACATTCCCAGAGATAGTTAGGTGTTGCACGATTCATTTACATTAATGACATACTGTCCTTCCTAAGTAATGCGGCGTTGGCATTTTTTCAGGTGGATGGTGGGAAATGAAATCCGAACTATCACACATGGTCCTTCCAAATGCTTTCCATTAGGACTGAGCCATGTGAAATACCCATTTTTAAGGTTAAATATGGCTAAATATTTGCAATTTCATATGGTTCAATGTATAGGTGATATAAGCTTAAAAAAGAAAGAACAGGTCAGAAAACACCCCCAAACCTTTTAAACTAATATATTTGTACAAAAAGAAGTATTGTAATACAGGACTTGAAAATGCATCCTAATTAACAGAAATCAAGTTGGAGGAACTACATTACCTACATTCAAGTATTTGAATAGCCAGCAATAATATCAAAACCAAGCACTCTTCCATATAGCAAGATAATACAAATAATCTTTCAGGGGGTGTTATACATTTATTACATTCTCCCTGCTGCTTTGTAAAATAGGGCTTTGTTTCTGAAAGTATATCCAGAAAATTAACAGCTTCCAAAATTATGCTGTGTGTGCAACTTGTGCTGAATGCTATTTGCACACCACTCTTCTTCTAGTAAGTTGAACTCACCTGTTCCCATTATTTGTATCAGAAAGCACATAAAACCTTCATAAATATTATGAATGATGTTCTATCCACTAAAGATTTCAAACTGTTTACCCTCATGGTTTCAATTCTTGATTCCATATCTACTGGTAGCTCACACTGTGACTTTGTAAAAATTATGAAAAGGAGTCTCTCTGCAGAAAGATGAATTACAAAAAGGTATGCCCTCCTCCAGAGTCCAGATGGACTATAGTTTAGGGATAGGACTCCAGGGTTGGGGCCAAATTTACCTTTTTAGAATAGTTTTATTGTGTGAAGGCCTAAGTTGCGCTGTTAAGTGATCCTATGCTGGGAGCTGCATCGGCCTTGCTGGATGACACAGTCACAGTGAGGAAATGGCAGGTGTTTGCACAGCTCCTGCCATGAGAGGAAAACTGGTATCTCCTTCTGCTACTACTGCTCATGTGAAATTAAGCCTGTTGCCATCAATTAGGCCTTACAAAATTCCAAATCAGACCGATATTACCCACACAGTTACCCCATAAGAAAAAACATTTTCCTGTCCCTACATAAGAGATTTTGGATCAAAACATTATAAATATTTGACAAAAGGCTCTTCTAATAAGCCTTGCAGACCCAAAACGTAGACCTGAAGGGGATAAAAACACAAAAATTGCATTTGAGTCTAGCCTGGAGAAAAAGGAGCCTAATTTGGAGATAAGAATTAAATACAAGGTCGAAAACATAGTCCATTTGAGTCTGGTCTGAAGAAAATTGGAGCCTAAATTGGAGATTAGAAGTAGAAGACAAGGTCAGAACATGATCCCCTCCCAAAGTCTACATTCGACAAATATCCTCCCTTAGACTGACTTCAGTTATCATGGATAAGAATGTGGGAAACCCAAGTCCAAGGCGAACACACATAGGGCCCCCATTTTGCTTACATCAAAAAAAGGGCTTTCTCAAGCAACTGATTAATAAACATTTTCTTTCCTTTTTTCTTTTTCTCTCTTATAGTTTATAAGCCCATCACAATAACTCTTAGCCTATCTATATACAACTTAACCTATATTTTAATCTTAGCTTTACTAACTTTAATAATATGTATGTTAATCCTGTTTTCTACTAAAAACATCCTGTTATATTCTTGGTTATAAAATTTACTCAACTTTACTGTAAGTACATTACATGATTTGGTTGTAACTTGTTAATTAAAAAGCAAAGTCATAAATATTGGCCAATAACCAGCCCGTACAAAACAAGATAGGTTTGTTACTTTCTTAATCTGGGAAACTGGCATCAAGAAAGAATGGGATGGTTCTAAAAAACACTTCTGAAAAACTTGTTTCTGTACACTTTTGATGATTAAAGCACCTTATCACTAAGAGTTAGTTGCTGTAAACAGTTCCTATTTTCTGATGTCATGTTATTGCTTGATCAATAAAAAAAAAGACACCAGGGCAGACAGAGCAGAGATGCCTGTCTTCTGATCAAGAAAGAAACTTTGGCTCTCTCATCACTCTCTCGTGCCGACACCGTCCATTCTTTCAGGGACCGCTGGACCTGCTGGAGCTGGACTCTGGCACTAGTAGCTCATACTGTGACTTTGTGAAAATTATGAAAAGGATCTTCTCTGCAGAAAGATGAATTACAAAAAGGCATGCCTTCCTCCAAAGTCCAGATGGACTATTGTTTAGGGATAGGACTCTAGGGTTGGGGCCCAATTTACCTTTTTAGAAAAACGTTCTTGTGTGTAAGGCATAAGTTGCACTGTTAAGTGATTCTGACCAGCTGCCTAAATCCTAGTCATATAAAACCTTCTACATTTTGGATCATAGACTTTTAACATTGTGTCTGATGTGACACTAATCTTCCATCCTCCATCTCCGATTCCCTAGATATGGGATCAAGCATGTTGGACATCTTAAACTAAGACAGTTCACATTTCTAACTTATGTGTTGTGATATCATCATTGAAAACTATCCTGGTTTTGTCTGGATATTGCATTCACAGTAGTTAATCTGCTTCTGCTAGATTTTCAACAATTTAACCAAGTAAACAAAGCATGCTGATTCTCCATATATTCTTGTGGGATACTTATGCTAGTAGAATAATATAAGTGATGATTAGATAGTGTAAAAAAAAAAAAAAGAAATCATTAGGCCAGCATTTCCCCCGAGTACTTTTTACAAATCACTAGACCTTAAGGAAGTTATGGAAGAGTGACCCCATAGACAGGCAAATACAAATTAACACATTAATATCTCTGCAAAGTCCTGAATTAAAGTAACATATTTATCATGTTTAATCCAAAATCCCCAAAAAGCATGTGACAAGAGCACTGATCTTCCCCTGCATTTTAAGTACTGTGGCTTTAGGCCAATCAAAGAAAAGAAACCTAAGACAGCACTGAGTTTGTTGTCAGCCATCCCAAGGGTAATAAATCAGAACAAGTAATGTAAATCTCTCTCAGCTTAACTTTCTCCATTTTAATTAGTAGCAAAACTAATAACCTATCTAATGTTTATGATGTGGATCACGCCCTTAATTCTTTGGTGTAAGTTAGTTGGAAGTGGTGTTAGGAGCAGCAATTAATGACCAAGGTGGAAAAGCAAGATCATGACTAAATGTGAAAGAGAGCATGATGAACAGGCCCTTCTTCTAAGAATGACAAATAATATAAGTTAATTTCTTTGAAAGTTCCATTCAAGGAAAGTGACCAACATCTGTTTTCTTGTCTTTGTTTCACTGTTGGCCTATACTCAGAAGAGAACAAATTCTCACACAAGACTTGACTCTAGGAGTGTAGAGAGATTATATTAGGTGTCTTCTCTGTATTCCCTACTTCCCTAACCTCCTTATTCTACTTTTCCTTTTCTGTATTGTTGTTGGCACAAGAGATAATTATGGGGGGCTTGGAAATATATTATGAACATCTCAAATAGCTAGGTGTAAATCTAATAGCATATCAGAAAACTATAGCTAGCAGAACAAAACCATGATTTTATTGATAATCTAATTCAGGAGACTAAAAAATGAGGAAGAGAAAGCAAAAAACTAAGGAAAAAGTGATAATAAATATAGTAAATCATAGATTTTCAAAAATCATACAGATAATGCAAATGATTGAAATGTAGAAAACACAGCCTTGTACTATCTCACAAAGCAGGTCACCAGTATATTTTAGAAATAGAGAAAGCAAATCTTAAATAAGGGAAATAAAGTGCTCGAGGCTCACCAGCAACTAGTTCAGCTAAACTTGAACTCAGGCTTTCTGAATCCAAAGTCTGTGTGTTTTACTTCACATGCGGCCTCATAACTTTGCAAATATTCTCCACGCGGCCTTTTATAAAACCTTAAAAACCCAAATCAGGCACTTTCTAGACGTCACCTCTCCATCCTCCTGGACCATCTCAAAGCCCATTAGCATCCCTCGTGTGCACCAAGCTTCCACTTTCAGACTTCTGATAACACTCCTGGACTTTAAACATTCTATCAAGATGTATAATCATCTACCTTTAGCCAATGAGTTTTCAAGGAGCGTGGAGTCAAGTGGAAAGGAAATATACTCAGCCTCTGCTTGTCTGGATTTTATAATCTGGAGAGGGAAACAGACAATTGCTTTTTAAATCCCACAAACATCTGATGGCAAACTGAAATGTGAGCAACAAAAGAGAGTTATGTGGTTTTAATAAAAGGGAGAAGGGAAGGAGAACACATCACCAAAAAAATGTAGGGAGAAAGCCATGCTAAGTTGAGACTGAATAAAGAGAAGCAATTCATTAAATGAACTGGCAACAAGGGGAAAAGAGTATTCTACCAGTGGAAAAGCACATGCAAAGAACCTATAATTAGAGACAGTAAAGGAGGGGCACCTGGTGGTTAAGTGGGGGGGGACTCTGGATCTCAGCTCAGGTCATGATCTTACAGTTCCTGAGATGAGCCCTGTGTGGGGCTCTACAGTGACTGTGTGGAGCCTGCTTAGGATTCTCTCTCTCCTTCTCCCTCTCTGCCTCTCCCCAGCTCATGTGCACTCATGCTTGCTTGCTCACTCTCTCAAAATAAATAAATAAACTTAAAAAAAAAAAAGGAAAGGAGAATGAACAAGAGAAATAATGGCCATATTGCTGATATTTAGAGAGGGACTTAGAATACAGTTAGGGAGGAGACAGAGGGGAAGTAAGGGTACCTCAAATGGAGTATCTTTTGTTTTGCATCATTATTTTCTTCTCCATATGCATCATCTTATTTATTTCTAATGACACACTTCCTAATAAGATAAATTGGAATACTTATCTCCTCCCTGAGGACTACCACAACACTAGGGACCCAAAGCATTAAATGAGTTGATATTAAAAATGAATTACAACACATGAATTATAGGACATAAAGGGTTTGAGCATAAATCAAAGAGTCTGCGTTAAAATTCTGTGCAGTGTTAATACCAGGAAGTTTTCCAGGAAACACAGCCTTGGCTTTAAAACAGGAATGCAGCCTGACAGTTATCACATCCACCAGGTGTGAGTGGATATTCATCTTACGAATGCGGTGGTGTCACCTCAGCAGAGTGCTTCTCCAGGTTACTGGACCATGTTTGGAAAAGAGGCATCTTGGCTTCACCTTACCCACTGTTTTCCATTTTCATTAATGTTACAGTAGAAAAATATGTCAAATCCAGACCATAACTCATTCCATCAACGTCATCCTCTGGAAGGAATGAAAGAGTATACACAGCAACTTTCTGTACTCTCTTTTCTACAAATACATAAACATCTATAATCAGCCTGGATTTTAAGTACCTTACTACAAATAATAGAAAGTATGAATCTTTACATGACTTGCCCATGAACACTAGTTGTCTTAAATTTGAGCACCTCGCATAATATTTTTTTCTAAATACACTATCGAGATAGTTCCGCCACTGATTCCTCATAACAAGCAATTCTGCAGTGATCCCAATTATGCTTATATGTGGACAATAAGAGAATAAAAAAAACCCGATTTAAGTTCGATTAGTGATGCCATAGATAAATATGATATAGGAGTTACAATATATAGATATGACACGGTTAATATCATTTAAATTCTGCCTCTGTATTCTCCTTTGAACCCTTGAGTCTATAAAAGTATGACCAAACATATTTTTAGTGTCACTAGAAAAGGTGTTATAGTACTAGTGATTCTTGAATACAGTTCTAGGAACATAATTTTATTTCAATGCCAACTGATTGTTACATTATTCTTAAATTCCAGTCCGTATTCACTCTGAGTTCCTGAAGGGAAGACACTAGAATTTCAATTGATAAAATTCTTATGGAAAATACTTTTCATTGAAAACTCAGACAAATAAGCAGTAATTGGTAGTATCAATTGTATAGTAAAATTCACAGTATATATTTTTTGTATTACCAGTTTCTATAAAAACCAAGGAAATGCAGTCTATGCTACAGTAAAGGTTAGCTTTTATTGCAACAATTAACATATGGACAAGAAAGGATCCTACACTTCTAGCAGAGTGCCAATCCCACATGCAGGGTCCGGGAGGCAGGCCATCTCCTGCAAGCTGAAGACTGCAACTCTTTCGTGACTGGTCTCTCACACATTTTAAATTCAGTTGCTCACAAATCACATCTCTTTTTATAAGAAATAGCAGCATTTTCTCAGGTTTTGTGCTTCATATATACCAAACAAACATATTTCTTGATTTATGGAAAGAAAAGTAAAGAGAAAAGGGGAACAAACTGAATGCCAGGCCTACAAATAGCTTCAGTGCAAATTGATTTTAATGGAGATTCTGAGTGCCTTAAATTCACTGAAAATCTGCCTCCCTCTCTCTCTCTCTTTTTCTCTCAAAAGTACCTGATGTAAGTCCCTGTCCATCTATAGTCAGGATTGGCTTTCCAGAATCACTAAGTGGGAAAGCCTAGTATTTGATCTTATTTAAAATAGATCTATATGTGATATACCAGTTTTCTGTTGGCACTGTAACAAGTTACCACCAACTCAGTAACTTAAAACACCACCAATATATCCTCTTCCAACTCCAGAGGTCAGAAGTGTGGCATCAGTTTCGTTAAGCTAACATCAAGGTGTAGTCAGGCCATGCTCCCGTGGAAGACTCTAGGGGAGAATCCATTTCCTTGCTTTCCCCAGCTTCTAAAGTTGCATTCCTGGGGCACCAGAGCGGCTCAGTCAGTTAAGCGTCTGACCTCAGCTCAGGTCATGATCTCACAGTCCGTGAGTTAGAGCCCCACATCAGGCTCTGTCCTTGACAGTTCAGATCCTGGAGCCTGTTTTGCATTCTGGGTCTTCATCTCTCTCTGCCCCCACTTCCCCACTCATGCTCTGTCTCTGTCTCTCAAATATAAATGAATGTAAAAAAATAAAAATAAAAATAAATAAAGCTGCATTCCTAAGACGCTTTGGCTCATGGTCCCTTCTTTCATCTTCACAGGCAGCAGCGTGGCATTGTTCTTCCGACTCTGCTTCCCTCCTCTTCTACCACATGGCCTTTTCCTCCCCAGGATAATTTCCCATCTCAAGATCATAGCTACAAAATCTCTTCTGACACATAAGGGAACATGGATGGAAGATGGGACCTGGACATCTCTGGGGGCCATTAGTCATCCCATCACAGGCAGGGAAGTGGATACTCTCCTTGTTCCTGCCCAAGTCCTGTCCATCATGATTTAACATCTCTGCTTATTAGCCCACTGATAATAAAAGTAAACAGAAAAGATCACTTTGTATCTGTAGCTTTCTCCATACTATTTCTCTTTTCCGTGGGTAAGCAGTAGGCTTTTTCTCCCTCTCATTGCCTCGGGGTTAAAGGGGCTGTCTTCTTCAATGAGTCTCCAGGTGTAAACATTTCCCTCAGTCCATCTAATAATAATCTCAATCCTGGGGTGTCTTCAAGTACAGCAGTAACATTTTCATATAGAACCAGAGTCTGATGGAAACTCTGGGGGTCACGTAGTTCATTTCTTTGGCTTCAATTAGATTTCTCATCAAAATACCTATCAAGTTCTTTAAAACAAAACATCTATTCTGAGAGATTCAGAAAGACAACCCCATTTAATACACCTTACAGGAATCTGATGCCAAATGCCATCTGAATCTTTACAGAGCTCATCCTCAACTCCACCCTCAGTTTTCTTATTCTGAATACTCCAAATGAATCCATTTGCCTTCTAGCAGTCAAGGTCATAGGTCTCTGGCTGTTGTCTCGTAGCAGGAATTAAAGCAAGCAGATACTTTACCAATACAGGAAACTCTTTCTTTTTCCTATCAAATCATGTTGTTGTTGTTTTTATTGTTTTCTATTAGACAATAAACTGAGAGGTACATTAAAATTTTCAGGAACTTATCTGCACAAACCTGGATTCAAAATGGGCATCACTGGGGGCATGTGGGTGTCTCAGTCAGTTAAGCCTCCAGCATTGGCTCAGGTCATGATCTCACGGTTCGTGGGTTCCAGCCCCGCGTCGGGCTTTGTGCTGACAGCTAGCTCAGAACCTGGAGCCTGTTTTGGATTCTGTGTCTCCCTCTCTACCTGACCCTCCCCTGCTCACGCTGTCTCTGTCTGTCTCTCAAAAATAAATAAAAAACATTAAAAAAAAACTGGGCATCACCAAATCAAAAGTGGCTAAAATGCCCACTGACCGACCATATGAGGAGAAAGGCTTTCATGAAGTAATCGCAGAAGCAAAGCAAGGAAATTATTTGACCGGTGATAATTTAAGCTGTTGCCTTATTTGGAAAAGCCTAGTTCCCTGTTTGTGATTGGTAGTTCCTCAATTGATTTTCCTTGTCAGAGTGCATTTACAGGAATGCACTCTGGTTCAGGTTTCAGTTGGCTTACAGAGGCCACCACAGCATGAAAGCAATCTCAGGTTGAGACTTCCAAAACATTCTGTTCATAAACATCATGTATTAGAAAAAAATAATTGACTTTTTCCCCCTTTTCTTGTACTGGTGTTTTTTGATTGGTGTTTCCAGAGGAGTAATTTTTCAGTGTTGTAGTTTATGACCTTTGTTCCCACTCCCCACCCCCACAAAACATATATTTTCCTATGGCTGTATGAGTGCTATCTACTACCAAATGGATTGTCTGGCTTCTGACTGACACCAGTTTCAGTTAACAAGGTGATCACTTCGACGTTAGCCTTACTAATGAAAAAACACACAAATGAAATCAAAATCTCATTCAAAATCCCTTAAGGAGTTATGCAACGTAATAGGAGTTCCATTCCAACAGATGCCTTTTGAGAAAGTGATCAGTCAGTTCAAGGGATGGAGTTTGCACATTCATTAAGCTGGACACCCCCGTCAAATTCCCTTAGATTTCATGAGGCATTCATTACTCTTCAAATTAGTCCATGTGTAGACAGCAACCTTTTGTTCCTTGCCTGCCACATAATACACACTCAACAACTTAGCAATTATTCACTAGAATAAATTTAAGAATCTTTAAGCAAAACCCGAAAGGGAAAAATGATGAATTACAACCACATATTAAAAAAATAGCAAGGGGGAAAAAAGTATAAAAGAGAGAAAGTACACTTGAGACTATGATGGATTGTCAGGTGTAATCAGAAAATTCAGGTGAAATAAAGCTTTATGATACAAGCCAGTTACCAGAGGGAGAAAAGCCTAGAACAAAATTTATTTCTTGTTTTCATCTCAAATTGTTCAAAACAATAAATTAGGCTCTATTTTTAAGAAATCCTCTGAATAATGTGTCTGAGTCAAAATGAAGCCCGTTTTCTTTACCTTAGTTTCTCCCACCTAGATTTAAGAAGAAATTACCTGGTGGATTAATATCCCCAAATAAAAATTGACTAAGAGTTTAAATTCAAACGTTGGACATGGCTGGTATTGAAGGTAGATACAGAACTAACTTGGTCTCTTCAAAAATTGTTTTCAATAGTATCTTTATTAGTTATTATTTAAAGAATGGAATGACATGATGTGTGTGTGTGTGTCATACTTATGTTCTAGTATATAACCTTTCTGTTCTGAAAAACAGATAAATGTAAAATTGCATTTTATAGCCCTTTATGTAATGATGTTCAGAAGAATAGGGCCTGAGGTCTGAGTTTTCATCACATGCTCTAATCCTGTACGTTCAATTTCTGGAGTATAACTAGAAAAAATCTGCTACCAGAAAATTATGTTACTTTAGATATTGGAGAGCTAATTTCAAACAGAACAATGCAGGATTTAACACACAAGACAGCTGCATGATGGGACATGGGTAAAGGATGATATCTTCAGTTGATAAAAAGTAAGTGTAGAAATCATGCAAAACTGAATTTGATTCAAGTTCTACCACTTACTAATCAGAAACTTTGGGAAATAGTCAACTCCCCTGACTTTTTTTGTTAATTTCAAAATGAGAACAGAAATATTGTTCATGGAGTCTGAGATAATGCATGTATTTAAATTGTATGATAATATCTCATGTGAAATAAGCACTTAATAAATCTCTTATTCTTTCCACCCATTTTAGCATTTGAGCTTTCAAAATAGCTGCTAGAAATGTTTGGTTAGTTATCTCTTTGGTAAATTATATGAAGGGGTGTGTGTGTGTGTGTGTGTGTGTGTGTGTGTGTGCGCATCCACACCACTTGCTCTTGCTTATGCACATCCTAATTTAGGCTATCACATCAATTTACTTATACCTGTTAGTCCACTCTACCAGCTATATTTGGTTGTTAACTAATAGTAATCCTCGACAAAAAATATATAGAAACACAAATATTTTGACAAAAGGGGATATTAATTTAACCTAAAGCAAATGCAACACTAATTTGATATTTGTGCTCTAGTAGTATAAGTTGAAAAAAAAATACAATAATCCAACAAAAAAATTCAAATTTTTGAGTAAAATATAACTTTTACATAGTGCTTTTTAGCTTACAATCATGTTACTGCATGCTATTTAACTCTTTTAAACTACCTACTTAAATTAAATAGAATATGGATGTTATGGTCTGAATAGTGTCCCTCCAAAATTCATATGTTGAAGTCCTAACCTTCAGTAGCTCAGAACATGACTGTATTCAGAGATAAGGTCTTTAAAGAAGTACTTAAATTAAAATTAGTTCATTGAAGTGGGTGCCAATCCAGTATGACTGATAATTTTATAAAAAGAGGAGATTATGGGGCGCCTAGGTGGCTCGGTCAGTTGAGCTTCTGATTTAGGCTCAGGTCATGGTCTCGCAGTTCATGAGTTTGAGTCCCATATTGGGCTCTCTGCTGTCAGTGCAGAGCCCAATTCGGATACTCGGTCTCACTCCCTCTCTACCCCTCCCCTGATCACACTCTCCCTCTCTCAAAAATAAGCATTAAAAATAAATAAATATTTTAAAAAAATAAAAAGAAGAGATTAAGACACAGAAACACACAGAGGGAAGCCCATGTGAAGACACTGGAGGAAGAAAGCTCCCTACAAGCCAAGGTTATTCTTCAGAATAACCAACTTGCAAACACAGATTTTGGACTTCTAGACTTCAGAACTGTGAGGAAATAATTTAGGTTGTTTAAACCACCTAGACTACAGATCTTTGTTATGGCAGCCTAGAAAACCAATATAATGGGTTACTTGCAATTTAAGGGTGAGGTGAATAGAGATTGAGAAACTTGTGTGAGTTCTTTTACTTGATAATTCTCTAGAGTCTGAGTCGGAATTTCAGTGTCTCTAAGGACAGACTGTGTTCTTTTCACCTCACTACAGTACTTCTTGTGTAATCCAAAGACATAGGGGTGGTGGCTTCATACGAGTGATGAATCAGCTCAGCACACAGCCCACCAACTGAGTTGTGGTACTAGAACTGTGACTCTACATGTCTCCATTCCTATACCATGCCTCTTGTCTTTATCATATAGGTCACACTGGGGTATCCAAACCCCTTACCATCGTCTAAAATCTGCTAAATTATAATCTTGAACAAGGCAAATGACTGTGTTGAGTAAGCTATATATTTTTAAGAAGGTTCTCAGATAATACAGCCAAGCAACATTTGGGAACCCTGGCTCTAAACAGTGGAAAGATGGAGTTTTGAACCAGACACTCATAAACTTAAATCTTCACTCTGCATTATAATTTACTTAACAATTCTCTATACATGTAAAATGAAGAACCGTAGCTGCGCAGAGCACTGTATATATACATCTCTGTGTATATATAATGCAGGGATATATTATGCCTATAGAACTTTTCTTTACCCTGTTTTCTTTTAACGGCTGAGTACAGACTCTCTGGCAATTTAACTCAGGTGTGTACTCTCAGCGACCTGACTTATACTTGATCCCTGAACCTTGGCAATTGTAGCTGCAAGCACATCCAAAGGCCTCCCTACCATATGGATTCCCAGTTACCCAGGCTATCAGGTTCACATTTGCCTTAATGATTCATGATCCTTCCTTCAAAAGGTTATCAGCTCAGAAAGAAAATTATCCCAGTAGGGCATTCGGATTCTTATGTGAACCAGATTTCTGGACCAACAGCAATTCCTTCCCCTCAGTTTGAAGCCAAAATGTGCCAAGTCATTTTACAAAGTGCTTAGGAAATTACTTTCAATGTGATGAGCCAAAATCTCATAGTGAGTTAGCATTTCATCTATTTCTGGTAGAAATTTCTCAGAGTACTCAGATCCCAGGCCCTAAATCACAGCAGATATCTATGTACCAATGATGGCAAGTTTCTTCTTCATTTCAGATAGTTGAAAGCCAGAATCAGCTTGACAGTCCTACACACCAATAAATTGCCAACCAAACAGAATGAGATTCACCCATTATTCTTTCTGTCATTCTATCCTGAACAATCAAAGTCCAATCTATTTGCCTTTCCGCTCTTCCAAAACCCATTCTCCCTAAGTTCCCCTTTGTGGCACCCTTCTTACTCCCATAAGAGTTGAATAGAACACCTGTTTGGACAAAAATCCCATTAAACGCCCAGACATCCAGCATCTCCTCTTTACAAATTCTAACCAAGAGACAAGAGATCAATAAGCAGAATAACCGTGTCCTTATCAACCAAACTGAATTAAGTATGCTGTTTTCTCTTAACTGAATGAGCCCAAAACTCTAAATAACACTCTGAGAATGATTTTTTTCAGCTGGGAATCTGAATGCTTTATGTTGCAATGAATCATTATCTAATGTTGGTCTGCCAACATTCATGAATGGCTGTGCCAGTAAAACATATGGAAAAATTCTCTCTACCTAAGGGCAGAGACTGTTCATCCAACATTCCTGTGGGATCCAAAGAAGGAGAAGGAGAAAGGGACTCTTAGAGACCATTTTACATTTGGCTGCTGGGTCATAAAACTCTATAGCACATTTAGGCTTGGGAAGCTATCCTCTGGCTATCATCTGTTGCCGGATGCTTCTTTTCCCCCTGCATGTTAAATATCTATTGTAAGAAACCATATGTACGCAAACCTGTTAAGCTGCGTTTTCATTTCTAAATAGCAGAGAAATTTGACTACTTTTTAAAGGATGCCTTCTTATTCTCTACTCTCACACACATTTGTCTCCAAGGATGTCATTTAAATGTAAAACATCGCTTCTTATAGAACTTTAGGTCATTTCTGTTGAAGAAATACTAGTTGAGCACCAATCATAAGCTAAGTAAAAATCTAAATACTAAATAAAACATGCTAAATAAACTATTTTCCTTACAGAACTTGCATTATTATGAGAAAAATTCACAGGAGAACAATGATAATTTTCTTTCATGTAGCAAGTTTAGAGTTGTATACAGAATGTTACAGAAGTATAGCAGAATGTTAAGCCTGATCTGGTGGCAGGAGAGTGTATTGGAAGAAGTAACATCTGGGATCAAAGCTAATTTATCAAGATAAAAAACAACAGGGAAGGGATACGGGATGGGGAGCATGAGATGGAGATGACAGGGTGGTTGCTGGATTCATGCTATAGGCACGTTAGTCTTGGGCATTATAGAAACACTGTCAATTCAGGAACAAAGTAGTAGATGATGAGGTTGCAGAGGGGGCAACATTTGAGTCAGGGAAGGGTAGGACACTGGTAAAGGAAACTGAGATTTCTTCCTCAAAATGATGAGCACTCAGAGAAAAGATCAAACTAGGAGAGTAGCACAATCCTATATGTGGTCTACATGGTCTCTGCAAATAATGTGGAGGCTGGATTTGCAAAGAAAGAACTAGGTGCAAGGGGACTAATTAGGAAATTCTTTTAGAGAACTGACGAAGATTTCACTCCTCAATACAGAGGCAAATCTAGAGGAATGTTTTAAATTATTCACCAAATAGTTTTATTTTTTCCCCAAAATTAGTCATTCCTGAATACAAGCCACTAAGATGGAAAAGCATCTCTATAGATTTATTACATATATTAAGATAGATGGAGTACAGTTATTTAAATTTACATTAAAAACATTCCTCAGTATAAATTATAAAGTGAGATTGCTTGGATAACTTCACATTATTTAAATTATAAAAATAAGAACAAATTTTATTTGGGCAATTTGTCTGTAGGCGTCTCTTCTTCTGTTCGCTTCAGTTACAGAAGAGGAACTTTACTACGTTAGTACTCATTTACGAAGATGTTTGTTCCTGATCTGGACTCTAATGAAACCTTCTTTTCTGAGAAAGAGGAGTATTTCCCTGCTGGCTACAAATAAATAAAATTAAAAATAAAACCTATTTCTGCTGAAATATACATATTGTTTCTCAAAAGGATCTCAGCCTCTTGAATAGATTTATCTTCCTTGCCACCATCATCTTCATTCTAGCCTGGAAATCTGGGCAGGGATCTTGTCATATTAACAATCACTCTCGGGAATAGTAGCCGATAAAATGTCTAAAGCAGTTTACTGCATTTGATTCAGCAGCTGTGCTATTTTGGAAGCTCCCTCTTAGACTCATAGGAGACCAGATTTAGGCACAAAATAAAACTTTCCAAAGTCTTCAAGTATTGGAATTCTGACTCCACTTATATTAGGAGGCCAGGTTCCAATGTCTAAAGACACAAAGAAACTCTGATTTTGATTCTCTTGAAAATTTGGTGGAAGGCAGATGTTTTATGTTGGAAGGAAAATCCATGTTATTTAATACATGGAAACCCACTTTGCATCTCAATTGTAAAATACTAATGCTGAGGTAACTTGGGAGAAGACAACTCAACCAAAAGGAAAGAAAATACACTATCCCCCTACCTTCCAAATCATCTAGGTTATCAAATGGGGATGATTTCCAGCATTAAAGATGACTAAAATTGAATGGTCTTTAAAGAGCTTTCTATAGACTAATGAAACATTAACACATATTTACGAGAAAGAATACATCAAGAACATATCAGAACTTTGCTGAACTCCTATCTACCCAAGCCGTTTGCTGAACTAGACCTTGCTGGACAAGACAGAGAGCCTTGTAACATCTTGATGTACTTAACTCCTGCCACATTGATTTCACAGAAAATAGAGATAAAAACTGACAAGAGTTTCTACACCTGCCTGGGACAGGTTGGAAGGGCTGTATTTGGTTTATACCAAGGCAGAGGTAGCCAAATCACTGTGAATAAAAAGAAGGAAAATATTTATTGAGCTCTTGCTATAAATGCTGTATTATTTAATCCCCACCACAAACATCTGAGGCAATTACTATTTGAGTATAATTCTGCCTTAAGACATATGAAAAAAAATTGAAAGTTGGTGAGATTTCATAACATACTCCAGCTTATATATCGGTTCATGCATTTTGAACCAGTCTTCTTAATTCAGCAAATGAAATACGTGTCATTTGTGTGCAAGAGGACAGCGGAAAAGAAGTCACGGAGTCATACACTTACAACCCTAGTGTATTCCAGAAAGGATCATACATCACTCCAAGTAACATTTTCATTCTCTAAAAAATTAACTAACTCAATTACACATCAAATTAGTTTAATCAGTAAGCAGATTTAGGTATTTAGTAATAAAACTTAATCTATTTCTTATTTTAAAATCTAGAGGAAAAATACATTTTCCTTTCTGTGGTTATGATTACACTAATACATTATTCATTTAGCAAACTTTTTCAAAGATTATTAAATTATTTTCCCTGGACCAATCATATTTATGAGGGGTGGGGGCAGAATACATATTAGACATTTGGAGTGATTGAAGTCTAGTTGGACCACAACATAATCTCTTGGGCTTAGATTCATAATAAGCAGTGAATCCCCAATCAAATATTTTACCAACTTTTTCATATCTTTAGTAGAAGTACTGTATTTCATATATTAAAATCCCTTGGACACATATATTTTAAATGCAATAAATTTAATTTTGTATCTTACACATACACACACTTATATTTCCTAAAATATATTTGTATATATGTATACATATAAATGTGGTCCATTGTTTTTTAATATCAAATGATTAAGAAAATCAAATATTTAACAAATCATTAATTTAGAAAATAAAAAAAAATCCTTTATAATGAAGTAAGGGACAAAAGATATAGAAAGGGCTGGAGTTTTCTGTTGCTCACATCATTGGTAGAAAAACAAAGATTTTACCTCTTTAGAGGGTTGCTTCTATATAATTGCATTACGACAATGGCATTGAGAACATCCTTTGTCAATTTACAATCTAGGACTTGAATTTAGGTAACTCAATGCCCATGATCTTTTGCTGAGTAAATTCCAAAGGATAGAAGTACAAAAATATTTTATAAAACTCCTTTTACAAGGAGAAAAAATTTAAAAAATTATAGAATCAGTAAAACTGTATAAACAGTAGCAGGTATTCATCAGAATCATGAATTAACATCTAAGTTCAAACAGTCAGAACTTCAGTAAAAGTATAAACATATTGTACTGGATATGCTTTTACTGTTGTCCAATATTCAGTAAAACATTGGTTTTCAATGTTGGATAATACAAAACTGAATAGACATCTTTTATTTGTTTACAAATAATTTTTAAATGAATTTGTATATATGTTCTTCTATCAATATTTTGCCCATTCTATTAGACACCATCAACCTGTTTTTGCCTATAGTCAAATTTTATAATTCCCACATTTTTCACCCCAAATAGTCCATGTAGAATGTTAATAGCATCATCTGGATTCCTTGCTTATCTATGTGATCTTGATGACTTGCTTGAACCTTCTAGACTTTGGAATGGAATTGCTTTGAATCATCTGAATGGCCCTCCTTAATTTAAGGGACTTCTTAGAGCCAACACCTTACAACCTTAATGTTTGAATTGATATCTTTAGTCTCATGTTCTGTTCTGTCATTTAACCTTTACCTGAGCAATGTGCAGTATCACCAGATGCACCAGAATAATCACACTATATGATATTATGAGCCTATGTGGGACAACCTTTTATCAGATGCAACAATCTACTGATTTTATACATGTCAGAAGAAAATAAAGCAATAAATATTTCTTTAATAGAAGTGAAAACAATCTTACTTCACATGTTTAACTTGAATATAATCAATCATTCTACAGATTTAACTTTCCATTTAGAGGACATGAGGGAACAGAGGAACGAGTTAATGGCACCAAGAAGAAATAATCATATAAATTTAGAAAACTGAAAACTAATATGATCTCTTTAAAACACAAATGTCAAGAATAAAAGAGGAAGAAAAGGAGACTGTTCTAGATTAATAAAGATAGGACATAACTGAATGCCATTTTTAGGCACCTATTAGATTCTAGTTCACAGAAATCAATAGTATATTACATTGTGGAGTTATCTAGAAGGAATTTATGGACAGGACATTGGATGATTTTGAGAAATTATTGTTATTTTTGTGTAAAATACTATTACAAATACCTTTACTTTTGAGAGATTCATATGGAAATATTTAGGAATAAAATAGTTTGAAATACACACACACACACACGGTTCACCTTAAAATATTCCAAGACAGAAGCACCTGGGTGGCTCATTCAGTTAAGCATCTGACTTCAGGTCAAGTCATGATCTCACAGTTCATAGGTTTGAGCCCTGCATTTGGCTCTGTGCTGACAGTCTAGAGCCTGGAGCCTACTTCAGATTGTTTCCCTCTTGCTCTGACTCTCTCCTGCTCATGCTCACTTTCTCCCTTCCTTCCTCTCTCTCTCTCTCTCTCTCTCAAAAATAAATTTAAAAACATTAAAAGTTTTAATTAAAAATTTTTAATATATACAAAGACAGGGGCACCTAGGTGGCTCAGTCGGTTAAGCAGAATGACTCTTGATTTCAGCTCAGGTTGTGATCTCACAGTTCAAGAGTTTTAGTCCCACTGTCAGTACAGATCCTGCTTAGGATTCTCTGTCTCCCTCTCTTTCTGCCTCTCTCTCTCTCTCTCAAGATAAATATTTAAAAGGATAATAAAATATTCTAAGACAACAATTAGTAAAGCAAATATGATAAAGTATCAAATATTACTAACCCAGATGATAGGGTTAAATATCTATATGTACTATTATTTTACATACTAGAATATTTCCTGAATAAAATAGAAAGACAAACAAGGAAAATTTTAATGCCAGTTACTAACAGGAAATCAGGAATTGTGATATATGAAAGTTCCTCTTTCCAATGATGTTTATATTGAGGAATTGAAGAGACCTACATTTGATAGAAGCATCACTTTTAGATTGAGCAATTGTGACTGATGAGGAATGGGGTACATAGGAATGCAGAAAAGTACCATCTAAGGCTCAGATATAATGTTAAGGCATACATTGCATCAGGAGAATCATTTATTATACTAGATCATTACAGCCAATATTCAGTGTGTGTTTCAACCAACCATTTACTCATCAACAAACATTTGAGCATCATTCTTAATACCTATCTATCATGATATAAATATTATAGGACAGTTACTGCATACAGGAGATTGGGAAAGCAAAAAGACAGTCAAATGGACACATCACCATTCTACACAAGTATTATAGTCACAGTAAGAATGAATAACTATGATGGCAGAGAAGAGGGAGTAACCACTTTTGCCTGCGTGTCTGCAGTATCCTGCAGACATGAATCCTCATTTGGGATGGAAGGAACACATCGTAAGTGAAATAATAATAATATATAAAAATACCTATAGGTAAGCAAGGAGATTTCAAGAATATTAAGAAATGTAGTGTATAGAGTTTGGATAGACTTTTAAGGGAGGATGCTGATTAGAAAGTTTGGATCTGACTGTAAAACCTTTTATATGTCAGAATGAGGAATTGAAATTAGGTATTTTTTTTTAATACAGTATTCAAAACTACCATAGATGTTGTAGAAATCTAACAATAAGATGATCAGCATTAATGTTAGTTGTGTAAAATTTTCTCCTCCTAAAGAAATTCACTCTGCAGAGAGAGCAAATAAAATTTTTAAACTCTAAAAATGGACTGAATTCCCAGGAGAATTACAATATAAACACCCACTGCACTCTTTATTTCTTCTTCTTTGCCTGGCCACAGGGGAGTGGATTTACTAAGAATATGTCACTTTGCCAGCCTTGCTTCTCTGCACAAATTGGGACTTGCTAAAGAAAGAAATAACGAGTCTGAGATGCCTTGCAGCCTTACAGATTGCCCACATGTCTGCAAATGGGGCTCATTGGTTAACTCAAGTAGGTGACAGGCAGGTCTCAGTTGGGTACGAATAGATCTTTAACTAATGACCAGACAATAAATGCTGGCCCCCAGGACATAATTATCTTATCTCCAACAGGAATAACAATCATATACTTTTGATAATGTTTAAAAACTAGATACTTAAAAGGCCATCAGTAAAATGATGATAAAATAAATTACTATGTCCATAAAGAAGAATACAACCTATACATATTTATGAAGTATTATATTAATGTAAAATTAATTATAAGTTTAAAAACATATAAATATGTGCATAATGCACAATATACACAAAAACACAGAAAAATAAAATTAATAAAATAATTTAAAATATTGGTTAATTCTAAAGACCGGGATTATGGGTAATTTAAATATTTTTCTTACACTGTTTTATAATTTACATTTCATTAATAGATAAATGGACATAATCACTAGTCTTAAGGAAGAGAAGAACAGAGGAAATTAATCTTCAATGGAAAAAATTATGAAAGGGAGGACAACTTCAATTAGTAAGACTAAAATGAGTAAATCTACTATTGCAGTTTTCTGAATCCTGAAAGGTTATCTTGATAGTGTATTTGTTAAGGGGGCCACAAATCATGTGCTATCTGCAGTAATCTAGGGAATGAGGTTTTGCTTAGATCTCTGAATAAAAGTTTAAGGAAATGTATATGCAAAATGATATTTCTCTTCAATTAACTTCCCATTAAGTTCTCCTTTTCTTCCTTTCATTGTTCCAACAGGTATTTTTTTAATGAGTATTGTGTGTCAGGCACTAGCTAAGGTTCACAAACTGATAACAAGAGCTACAAAGCCATCCTCCCCCCACCAAGGAAGTTTCCAGCCTCCTGGACCACTAACAAGAGGTCATCTGTCTCATGAAGACCAGAATATAGAGTCCTGTTGAGTAATAAACAGCCTGGCCTATAAGGAGGACCAAGTGCATCTGTGTTTCGATCTGTAGCTCCACAGACAGCACTCACCAATGCCCCTTCATGTTTCTTTAGAGGGATAGGAAGGAGAGACAGATACGCTTCTTGCCCAGTAAGCTAGGCATGCTTGTTGCTCAATATTTCCAATCCCACTTCCTTTCCATGCCATGGCACAGAATCATTCAAAAGGATGGACAAAACGGAATCTCAAGTGTAACTGTTATTAGTCAGAATGTTTCAAGTTACAGTGGAAAAGTGATTGCTTCAAATACACAACTGAAATTGGCAGTTGTGAAGGACATCTAGAAAACTCTGAACTTATCTATCTATCCATCCATCCGTCCATCCATCCGTCCATCCAACGGTGGTATCCTGTGTGTATCCTGGTGCAGCCTGCTGGGAACCAACTATCTACTACAGTCAAGGTGTATCATCTGTAAGGCCAGTCAGTTAGCTTTACTATAAAAACGGCTTTCTCATTTGAGAGCACTCCCGCAATAGTCAAAGCAGAAATGGACATGTTAAGAGGCAATTGCCCTCTTGAACTATGAAGTAAGCCCCATCTGCTAAAATTGGGTTAATAGTTGGGGCGCCTGGGTGGCTCAGTCAGTTGAGCGGCCGGCTTCGGCTCAGGTCAGATCTCATGTTCATGGGTTCGAGCCCCGCGTCAGGTTCTGTGCAGACAGCTAGCTCAGAGCCTAGAGCCTGCTTCAGATTCTGTGTCTCCTTCTCTCTCTGCCCCTCCCCCTCTCATGCTCTGTCTCTCTGTATCAAAAATCAATAAAACATTAAAAAAATTAAAAAATAAAAATAAAATAAAGTTGGGTTAATACTGAGGCAGTCTGTTAATGTTCAATTGTGCATTTGAGCTTCAGAAATGGAGAGGACACCAAGGAAGGGAAAACAATTGCATGAGGTGAGTCTCCCTTGGATCTGAAGAAATGTACTTAATTACCAGTGAGACAATTTAGATTACAATGAGAGAAAAAGCAATTAAGAAAAAAAAAGCAGGGGCGCCTGGGTGGCTCAGTTGGTTAAGCGTCCGAATTCAGCTCAGGTCAGATCTCATGTTCGTGGGTTCGAGCCCCGCGTCAGGCTCTGTGCTGACCTCTAGCTCAGAGCCTGGAGCTGCTTCCGGTTCTGTGTCTCCTTCTCTCTCTGCCCCTCCCCCTCTCATGCTCTGTCTCTCTCTGTATCAAAAATAAATAAAACATTTAAAAATAAAAATTAAAAAAAGAAAAAAAAGCAGTAAGCAAGGAGGTAGGGTAAGGGGCAAAAGTCAGAAGACTTTAATCTAAGAGAAGCAAAGGCAACATTCTACTGAGAGATAAAGAATACTGGAATGCAAGGGAAAAGGCAACAGAGAACACAACGTGCCTTGAGGAAATGAGAAGTTTTACAATGCAAACTGTTTTCTTTCTATTCCACATTGCCTTCTTTCATTTCTGAAGACTAAATAAATGACCATCTGTACCAAAAATAGCCATATTCCACAAAGTATTGCATTAATTTTGTGATTTCTAAGGGCTTCTCTTTTTGAGTACCTGTTTCAAAAGCAGCATTTATTTTTACAGGTGCAAACCAGAATTTACAGTTATTTCTTAAAGACTACATGATTTGTGGTACCAACTCTGATAAAAAAAAAGTGCATGTGGGATAACTAAATGTGAGATTTGGAATAAATAAGGATTTATATGTTTAAAAATCCAGACAAAAAAAGAATAAAAATTTTGCATACAGATATTTCAAACATTAAACAGGTCATTGAACTTCAGATTACACTAAGTACAATTTAAACTTTTACATTATTACTATGAAGATAGATGATTTCATTGAGTTGCAACCATTAACTAAGACCTATTCCCAATAACTATAATTTCCAACTCAAAATTAAAATAGAAATCTTCATTTTCCTAAAATAAAAGTTGAAAAATTGGTTATTGGCCTAAAATCAACATCCCTCTAACCAAGACTCTTAGGAATAGAGACAATGTATGAAAGGAGGGTTAGCAGAAAGGTATTAGGTTTTTTTCCCCTCTCTATGTTGCCTTTGCTTTTTCTTTTCTCATTTTCTCTTCAGTGTGTTCCTTTTGTACATTTCCTTTTATATATGCCACTGTCATACACACACACACACACACACACACACACACACACACACACACTAACACTATACTCAGACATTACTCCCCGAGACAGGGGGCCTGAATTTAGGAAGCTTCTATCAAGACAATGGAAGAAAGAATTATTATCTGACTGGGTCTCACCTCCTTTGGATCAGTAACTCCCAAGTAACTTGTCACTTGCGTTGTGGTTAAATATAGCCTACATATGGTTCAAAACATCTGTGATTTTACATTCATGCATAAATTACTTTGTACAGTGGAGTTACTGCAGAAAGCACCCTCCCATCACCATGGTTACCAATCCTTCCTGTAGTGCTCTGTATTCACATTTACTGTTAGTACAATCACAGGGTAAGTGGTAGGAATAAAATTCAGAGATACAATTTCATAAGCCAATATGATGATGTTTGGTGGTACTAGTAATTAGCAGGAAGTTAGCACTTGAAAAGGATTGATTGCCTTCCCTTTCTTCAGAAAACCTTTTAACTTGGGGCAAAAGATAAGCATTTTGTATAAATAATACAGAATAAAGTTAAGTTGAATAAAATAGCTACATTATTGGAGAGTGACCAAAGGTAGTCAAAGGCCCTTTCATTAAACTTCGACCCTGAGGTCTTTATTTATAGTTTTCTTGTCTATCTCAAAAACAGATAAGATGAAGGGTCAACTTCCTTTGGAACTGTTTCCTATTGTTCCTGAGTCTCTGACCTAGGTACATACCAGTGGAGGTATAAGAATAAGACTAAGGTATGAGGAATTCAAAAGGTAGAGTGAATGCTGTGCAGGGATATTGAAATAATTAAATAAGATCTATGTCGTTCTAATTATTCTCAGTATGAAACTTAGTTCTCTCCTTAGTCTTGCTGTTTAAAACCAGCTGGAGTTCTTTCCTACCAGCTGTGCAGTGCAAGGTAAAACCAGCCACCCCCAATGCTTCCTGCTTCATAATTTAGAAACACACACACACACACACACACACACACACACACTGACACGTACACACGCACACACATGACTGCTCTTAATGGATGCTCATCTCATAAAGTAGGATAAGGCCACTGTGCATTGGGAAATTTTAATAATGTTCACTGAGGGGCAACGTTGACAAGAGGAAGTTCTTGGTTGATGAAGCATCACTTTAGAGTAGACAATTAAAAAAATAAAATCTTTATTGAAAACTGGATCATTGTGAACAAAGAGAACAGTTTCAGTTGGGTCCCTTTTAACAGAAGAGACTGGATATTTTGCTTTGTAGTAGACGGCAACATATTAGATCTCAGTAACTGAGAGAAAGAGGAGAACTGCACTGTATATATTGTTCAGTTACCTGAGAGAGAGGAGCCATGTTTTCTGGAGTGCAAATTTGTTTTGTGCATTGATTAGTAACAGGGAAAATTTCTTCCTCTTCTTTATCTCATTTGATATTCCTTTTCAAACTTGCAAAGAATAGGACATGTAGATAGAAACTTTTCTTCAACTAGAGGTGTGGTTGCACATAAAATAGACTCAATGGCTTGAGAAATGGAGCAATGATGAAATTCACAGTGAACCAGGGAAATTTTCTTAAGTATATAAATGGAAACTAACAAGAACTGGGTAAGACATGAGAAATAGCCCCCTACCTTGCATCAATAAACTGGCAAAAAGATAAACAGGGAAAGAGCTAAATAAAAGAAAGCACCAATAAAGAAAAAATAAAACACTGAAGTTTGGTTTTGTTTAGGGGGACTTTGTCAGCTTCATTTAACTTGAGCCTCAGATTCATAACCTCAAGGGGAGTGTCCATTTGGACCCCATAACAAAATACCACAGACAAGGCAGCTTATGAACAACAATATATTTCTCACAGTTGTGGAAGCTAGAAAGTCATAATCAAGACACCAGCACGATCACATTGTGGTGAGGGATCTCCTCCTGGTTCGGAAGCCCATGCTTCATGACTGTGGCAGAAGGCCTCTGGGATCTCTTTTATGTGAACACTAATCTCATTCCGAGTCCAACCTCAAAGGCCCCACTTCTCAATACAGTATCCTTAGGGGATACACATTTCAAAACTTGAATTTGGACCATAACATTCTGCACCTGGCCCCCAAACTTTGCATCCTTTTCACATGCACTATACATTCATCCTATCCCAACAACTCCCAAAAGTCTTGACTCATTCCATTATCAACTCAAAAATCTCAGCCCAACATCTTATCTAAGTACCATCTACATCAGGTGTGTGTGAGACTCAAGATAATGAGTCATTCCAAGGCAGATTCCTCTCTAGCTAAGAATCTAAGAATCAAACTATTTTGTGTTGAAAATATTTTGCTGGGGCCGACACTGGGTAGACATTCCCATTCCAAAAGGGAGCAACAAGAAAGAAGAAGGGGGTAACAGATCCAAAGCAACTTCAAATTTCTAAAAGCAACTTGGGTGAGGATTCTGCCCCAGTGGGTTTAGTCTGCCCCACTCACAAGGCTTTGCTGGACTCAGTCTCTTGCACTTCTTTCATGGGTTGGATCTGTATGCCCAAGGGTCTCTTGGGCTACAACTAGTACCTCTACAGACCTGGGTCAAGGGGTTGACCCCACTCTAAGGGCTTCATTTGGCATTGCCCTAAAGAAACCTTTCTGTGTGTAGTGGTCCAGCTGCCAAAGAGCTTTTTTGGCAGAGTCACAGGCTGACTAGGGTCTACTGGAGAAACACAGTGTCAGAATTCAGAAAGCAGAACCTTAGACGTGAGGTGGTTGAAAGTCAAAGATTAGGGTACCTGCATGATTTGATTCTTCAGAAGGTCTTTTATCAGGTTGAAGACAGTCAGCTTTCCACTGTGTTCTCTGAAAGAAGGCTAAGAAGCTCTGTTGGCCTATTTTCTAAAGGCTCTAATTTCCTTGATTTGACCTACTGACCTAGTCATCTCCTAAGGAACTCACACTTCCTAATATCATGGCACTGGAGTTAAGGATTTTGAACTATGAATTTTGAGGGACAAAAACATTCAGAACACAGCAGGGAGTAAAAGACAGGTGGAGGAGCCATGTTTTCTGGAGTGCAAATCTCCAGAGGCTCGCATCTACTTCTATGAGGAGTCCAACAGAAGTCTGTGGGTCTCTCTCCTGTTCTCTCTCTCTCTACACACACACACACACACACACACACACACACACACACACAAGGACTACATCTGAAATATTAGGATAGATTAGACACAAATCTACTCCTTCCTCCAATGATTTCATAAAAATGTGTCAGTATGAATAATGATTAAAAATGGGGTAAAAAAGTGGGGTGCCTGGGTTGCTCAGTAGGTTAAGTGTCCAACTTCAGCTCAGGTCATGATCTCACTGTTCCCAAGTTCGAGCCCGATGTCAGGCTTTTGCTGACAGCTAGGAGCCTGGAGCCTGCTTCAGATTCTGTGTCTCCCCCTCTCTCTACCCCTCCCCCCTCACGCTCTGTCTCAGTCTCTCTCTCACTCTCAAAAATAAATAAACCTTAAAAAAATTAAATACCTGTATTTTTTTTAAAAATGGTGTAGAAAAATATCAGTCTTATTCAGCCCAGCCCAGGCTCTTACAATGGGATTAGTGTTGTGTTATTAGAAGAACAGAAAGAGAGGCACTGCCCTTGTGACCTAGTTATGTCCCAAAGGCCCCACCGTCCTAATACTGTCTTATTGGAGGGTAAGATTTCAACAAACAAATTTTGGGTAGACAAAAACATATAGTCCATAACAATGTCTTTTCTAAGTCATAATCATAATACAACTTTCAAATGCTCTTATAATGGAAAATCATACTACATGTGTGATCTGAAAGCCTTAAGCCACAAATGTAATTTAAAGAAGTTCTGGGCATACAGTCCCTAGGCACACACTACAAGTAAGCATACAGTTTTGCAGAGGAACCCACTTATAACCTAGTCCTGGATACTTCGAACTAATAATGTTTAAAAATAGAATCTCATTGTCAAACTCACAAACCACTCCCTACCCGCCCCCCACTAAAGGAAAGCATCATGAATAAATGCAATCAGAAAAAATAGACAAATTATACATGTGGAGATTTCAGTTATTGTAATGATCATAAACCAAATATTTAGTAAGTTTATTATGGTTAAAAAAGAAATAGATACTGAAAAAAAGTAAAAGTTATAAGCAGTCTAAAATATAAGCATATTTAAAAAGGTTTCAAGTACTTTAAAATATAAATATGAAAAACTAAAAATTTTAAGACCCAGTGTGCATATAATACATATAAAATAACCATGCATATTTGAAAAGGTATCGAGAACTTTCTAATATAAATCTTTTTCTATGTATGCGTGTACAAACATACACACAGACACACACTGCTGAATTGACAGAGCAAATGAGAGAAATGGCAAAATGAGAGATGCAAAGGTATATTCCTTAATTAGTAAAGACTAGAAAATCCATTAAATATGAAAGTGTGAGGCCAATATATTTGAATAGGTAATGACTGATCATTTTTCACAACAAATGAAAAATAACAACCTCAGAATTGCTAACAAATTCTAAGCAGGAAAGATACATATAAACACATTACAGGGAAACAGATTACCAAAGACAATGAGAAGATCTTAAAAGATTCTAGAGATTCAAAACAGATTTTAGAGGAAAAAGAAGACCAGACTTCTCAAAAACAACAGAACCAAAGAAAAATGGAATGATACCTTCTATTTGCTGAAAGAAAATCAAAGTGAAGCTAGGACTATAGACCTTGCAAACGTAGCTTTTGAAAATTAGGGTGAGAAAAATGAATATTTGTAGATGTATAATATGTTTTGCCACAAAGAAATAACCGCTAAAAAAAATCTAAAGGATGGACAAAGATTTTTATCTCTATTGTTCATATGCTGCAATCATAACAGCTGCATATCTTGGAATGTAATGAACTCAGTATTTCTGAATTCATTAGGTAATAATAAACTTTAGGTGGGAAGAAAATGATTTTATACAGAATATCTGAGATTTCACTGAAAAAATAAAGACCAAATATGTAATTAAAATTAATAAGCCATAATTATATAAAGCTAAAATATGAGTGATATAGACTTATAAAATATAATGGAAATATATAGCCATTATTGTATATGTCACAATGAGATTGGCCAGAGGTAAAATATTGTATAGTCTTTTATTGTTTGGATGAACAGTAAAGATATTGGATTGCTTCACATATGATGCAATTTAAAATTCCTAAATAGATCATTTAAAAATCATATAAAATCAAAATCTATATATACCAAAACATGGAATCATGGCCACTGAAAATTAATCCAAAAGAAAATAAAGCAATTTAAGGAAACAATGGAAGAGAGTGGGAACACACACACATAAAATAGTACAAATAGAGAGCATATAATTTGAAGTAGAAACAAACCCAAACAGGGGCGCCTGGGTGGCTCAGTCAGTTGAGCGTCCCACTTGGGCTCAGGCCATGGTCTCACTGTCAGTGAGTTCCAGCCCTGCATCGGGCTCTGAGCCGTCAGCACAGAAGCCTGTTTCAAATTCTGTGACTCCTTCTCTCTCTGTCCCTCCCCTGCTCACGTGTTCACTCTCTCTCTCTCTCTCTTAAAAATAAACAAACATTTAATTTTTTTAAAAAACAAAATAAACCCAATCATTTAAGGAATTGCAACAAATGCAAACTGACTGAATACTCACAATAAAAGACAGATACCTAGACTAGGAGAAAAATCCAATTCTGTGTTGTTTACAAGACACACATTTAAGTCACAGGGAAATGGACATGTTTCAAGTAAAAAGAAGGGGAAAAGATGCCACGCAAATAGAAACAAAACAAAGTTTGTGAGATGGAGACAAGCAGACAAAAGGCCAGGTTTTCGGTACCCTTCGACCTTGTCTCTGCTCTAGGACTAGCATTATCTCCCTCTTATAGTCTTTTGTCATTTCGGTGGTATTTATACACATTATTGGAAATGAAAGAGCTAGAACAGATTATTTTTAAATCTACAACTAAAGTTTGAACATCGGGAAACATGATCATATGTTCATGACTAACACTGATATTGAGTGCTCTGAACCAATTAAAATCCTACTAATACATATTCAATTTATCAGTATTCCAGTAGGAGGCAGTAGATATTTGTTCTAAATAAATAATACTCACATATAAAGTATGCCAGTCTCTCTGATTTAAAAATATTTTTATCTTACCTGCTTCATTCATTCATTTGAGTAACAGAGTGAATAAAGGTATTATATTAATACTTTTCTCACATGGCTTATTTACTATTTCATACAATAGTAGAATATACACCGATAAACAATGGAACAATTAGGAAAATGGAGAAGTTAATGTTAAAGAAAAGTAACAGTAAGCCTTATATTGTCACAAGTCTTATGGCTAAAACATACCAATACATTTGCAATTTCTCAATTAATTGTCCTGGTTGGCAGACATTTTATCAGAAATATCTCTCTGTAAATTTGTGTGGTATTGTAATTTAATAGTGAGATTTAAAAAGCAGTTTCTGGGGTGTGTGGGTGGCTCAGTTGGTTAGGCTTCTGACTTCAGCTCAGGTCATGATCTTGCAACTCCTGGGATCAAGCCCCCATCAAGTTCTGTGCTGACAGCTCAGGACCTGGAGCCTGTTTCAGATTCTCTGTCTCCCTGTCTCTCTGCCCCTCCCTTGTTCACACATTGTCTCTTTCTGTCTCAAAAATAAATATTTTTGAAAAATTGAAAATAAAATAAAAAGAAGTTTCTGAAGAGATGATAAAATGTGTATATTCTGCACACAAATGAAGTGTTCAAGAGGCACTTAAAGTTTGTTTAATGATTTCATGTCATTTGATTGAAAAATGCATACCTATGCTATATGAAATGCTAGTAGTTATCTATTGGAATTGTAATTAGGCACATAGGCATTTTAATATTTCGAAAAAGCTACTATGATGAAACTAAATAGATTTTGCAGCAAAATCTATTTGGTCACTAGAGCTGAAAAGAATCTGTATAGAGTTGTAAAGAAAGGATTAACAGTCATGAACTATGAATAATACACATACATGTATATGTATGTACATATACACATATATACTTGAATATATACAAATTATATAAATGTAATTCTGGAAACCTAAAAGGAGAAATAGTTAGAATTGTTGCCAATTAGAAAATTCTTGCACTCCTTTTTCAGTTATTGACAGATCAAAAAGCCCTATGTTTGATCAAGTGGCCAGTGTAAAGAACACAACAAACTTTCTCTAATGGACTTAATGGAATACCGCACCCACTTACTATAGACGATACTTTGTTTGCACACACACATTACATTTATGGTCTGCAAGTCTACTGGGCCACAGAACAAGTCTCAACAAATTTCAAACGATTGCTAGGATACAGACGACAAAGATTTTTCTCCACAGTGCAATTATATTAATAAGTAGAAATAACTAGAAAAAGATTTGGAATTTCAGAAATACATGCATGAATAACTTCATTGGTCAAAGTAAAAATAAAAGCAGACAAATAATGATAATATTTAAAACTTAATGATTATTAAATCAGACCCTTTAAGACCTATGCAGGTAAATGCTATTTAGAAGGACATGTATAGTCTGGCATGCAGTAAAAATATAAAAAATATTGGAGAGTTATCAAATAAGCAAAATAATATGAAAGAAAGTTAAAGGAAGGATACTTAAAAGAAATCAATCAAATAAAGCAAATATTTATTTAATAAGGAAGATAATTTTGCTATTAGTCAAAAAGTCTTTTTTTTTCCTCTTAAATGTTTATTTAATGTTTATTTGAGAGAGAGAGAGAGAGAGAGAGAGAGAGAGAGACAAAGAAAGAGGCACCGAGAGAGAATCCCAAGCAGGCTCCACACTGTCAGTGTAGAGTGAAAAAAAACTCAGTCTCACAAATTGGGATCATGACCTGAGCCAAAATCAAGAGAGGAACACTTAACTGACTGAACCATTCAGGCACCCCGCCCCTATGACACTTTTTATCTTAAATTCCTGTTGGCTAATAAGTCTTTGTCAGAGGCCAGCACCAGCTCTTAGATCAACCTTTAGGAATCACTAAAAGACATGATGGTTTTTTTGAATCCTTTTAAATTTATAATGATACCGAGTTCACTGGGTTGAGAATTTTGTGTGCTAATATTCAATGCTGTCTCTTAGGTTTGGAAGCTTTTACAATTTTCTTTAAAAGTGTTCAAAGTGCCACATTTAGCTTTCAATAAACTAATGATGTAACTCAGTCTTTAGAAAACAAAACATATACAGCAAAAGAGAAAAAAATACTCTTCAGTGAACTTTGTAGTCAATTACTCTTTAATTAAATACTTAAAGAGAAAAAAGATAAAGGAACTGGGGAATTCAACTCAGGTCATGATCTTGTGGTTTGCGGGTTCAAGTCCCATGTCTGGCTCTGTGCTGGCAGCTAAGAACGTGGAGCCTGCTTCAGATGCTGTGTCTCTCTCTCTCTCTGCTCCTCCCCTGCTTGCACTCTGTTTCTCTCTCAAAAACAAATAAACATTTTAAAAAATTGAAAAAGAAAATGGGACAATACAGGAGGCACTCACATCCAGAACAAACTGGCAAACTTAAGGTTAGACTCAGAGACTTGAGGAAGAAAGATGATGTCATAAGTGCTTATTCAAGATTTACTTACTTAACTTTTTATTTTGAAAGAATTTTAGATTTATAAAAGAATTGCAAAAACAATTTAGAGCATTCCCATATGCCCTCCTCACACAGCTTTCTCGGATGTAAAGAATTTCCATAACCATGGTATAATCAAAACAAAAATATTATTATCTGAAAAACAGACTTTGTGTCCTTTTTCTATTCATGTTTTAATGTTTTTAATACATGAATTTGTTAAAACATTCACAGAGATACCTCTCAGCAACTTATCAGTTTCAGCCCTTACATCAGGTATATAATTACTGTGCCTACCATGGGATGGAAGTATTTCTCTAGTCTTAGATTTCTACCATTTCTGTAGTTTTCCTTACTTCACTGTACGGTGCACTTTCTTTTCTGCCTAGAGCATGCTGTCATTCCTCACAGACTGACCTCCCTATCCCCTTACTCAAGGTGTAAATACATATTACCCAAAACATTAGAATAGATTTTCTAAGATCTTGACAAAGTTTCTAGGGAAGCAATAAAAATCAGCCTAGTATACCAAAATGCCGTGGTTCCTTATTCCTTTAGTGATCTTCTTTTGTGGAGCAGGAAAATGACCAAACACAATAGAGCTTCATGAACTAATACATGCTTTAAAATCAACATTCCAATAGTATAGCATTCAGTTCTATAGAGAATTGTTTCATTTCCTGTAAATTCTCAGTTGGTATCATGTCCACATTGTACTACTTTACAGTAGCATTAGGCTAATCATGTTGTTTTCTTAAAGTACATAAAGATTTTAAGACTATGCAAAACAAGACTCCTGGGGCTTACTGTCTTTATTGACTGATAAAACAATTTGTGTATTTCCCCTTGCCCCTCCTCCACTGAAAACTACACAATATCTTAACAATGAGATAATGTTTTTAAGGTAGATGGATAATATATTTATCATAATACTTTACAGGAGGTACTTCTGGGGGCAGTTGGAGGCAGGAAAGCCTAGAAAGAGAAGAGAATACGAGTAGCAGGCACCATTAAAAGGCAGGTGATGGCGGCAGGCAGGGGGGAGCACCTTGGTGGCTCAATTGAGCATCTGACTCTTGGTTTCAGATCAGATCATGATCTCACAGTTCATGGAATCGAGCCCTGCATCCAGGTCTCTGCTGATAGTGGAGACCCTGATCAGGATGCTCTCCCTCCCTCGCTCGCCCTCTCTCTCTCTGCCCCTCCCCCACCTGTGCATGCACTTTCTTTCTCTCAAAATAAACTTTAAAAAAAAATTAGAAGGCAGGTGATGGGAAACAGAGCACTTGAACTGAATCGGTGGCAGTGGGATTAGAGAGAAATGTTTTAAACAAAGCGGTTTTTTTTTAAGGAAAATCAACAGAATGTGATGTTGGTTTAAAAGGGTATGAGGTAGTGAGAGAAAAGCCAAAGTGGAAAACAAGCAATTTCTGTATGAAATTAGATGTTATTTATATCATTGAATTTTTTTTTAAACAGAGTATCTTTGGAGAAGAGTTAGAAATTAATTTCTGCTTTACATTTATTGAATTCAGGTACTTGACAAAATTCAGAATGGAAATGTCCAAGAAATAATTGACTATAGTTATATCAACCTATCATTCTAGACAGAATATGATGGGGAATTCCCTGCTTAAAACCCTTTAAAATCTGCTAGGTAGTTTCCTAGACACCCACCCACTGCTACCATCCCAGAGCTATAGTTAGCAGTTGGGATGACTAGAGATGTAAAACCTCTTTGTTGGCCAATGTTAAGTGTGTATCATAACATTCCCAATCATTCTTCCAGGATGACCTTAATCTTAGTAGATCACTTTCCAATGACAGTCCAACATGTGACACATCAGTTTTTTTCTTGAAATCCCTTTCCCCTTGGTATCTTTTTGAAATCTTTTTGTTCTATACGCAACAGAGAAATGCATCAAATTTGTTCTGAAAAGCATCACAAGATATCAGGTTAAGGGAATACTGAGTGAGTTGAAAATTTTCAGCAAATTTTTGTTTAGTCCTTCCTATTGCTCATGCTTTTTGTTTGTTTCATTTTGCTTTACTGGACACTGACAGGGAAGAAATGAATAACAGATGAAGACATGTGAGGTAGATCAGTAGTTTTGATGATTTCTGGCGGGGATGGTGATAGTGTTAGGTTAAAGTAAGGAGCCCCAGTCAAGACATACTGAAGATTTTAGTTACTGGCCTGGGACACCTAGAACAATGTAGCAACTAGGGCTAGATAACTTGGTTTTAGGAGTAAACATATACACATACCAACATATTCCTATTTGAAGACCATTCAAATGACCTGCCTGTGAGTTGTCTGGAATGACGGAGGGAAGCCTGCATGCAAATTATGGCGGAAGGTGGAGAGCACTACAGACGTATTCACAGAACACTCCAGGGAAACAGAAAGGGTCACCGAACCTACGTTTCTGATGGAAGGTGGTTGGCTAAGTAGGAAAGAAATCAAGAAATTACAAATCATTTTGGTTGACTGGTGGTGAGAGACAAGAAACGGTCACCAAGCAGAGAAAGATCTTAAGTCATGGAAACACCTAAAGACTCAAGAAGGAGTTCCTTACCAATAGTGTCTTGATGAAAGAAAGTAGATGTAAGTGGTCCCTTAAATATCAATAACCATACCATAGTTCCCAAACTGTGGTGTGCATCCAAAGTTATATATTTAATGACTGATTTAACGAGTCAGTTTGATGTGCAGCCAAGTGTGAAAAGTATAGGTCTAAACAGAAGACCGTGCCTCTTTTTCACAGAAAACAGACCAGAATGTTTTCTACCTACCCAAACTATAATCTGGCCAGAAAAGGATAAAGTGGCGTGGCATGGTATTGAAAAAACAAAACAAAACAAAAGAAACCTCTCTAAAAGAAAGACTAATTAGCTGAAAAAACTGGATTCTCTCATTATGTATAATTAGGAGATTCAGTGATATTAATTTATTTAGTAATGTTTATAACAGTAAAAAATAATCAAAGAAGTAAATCCCAAAAATGTAAGCTATGAGAACACAAAGACTAAAGGTAAATACTCCGATGCTGTAACATAAAACAAAAATCAAAGGGTAAGGTGAATTAACGTAATGGTCCAGTGGCAATGGATTGTGCCACCAAGGGTTACAGAATCTCTAGAGCTGCCTTTAATTTTGAACCATCTTCTGATTCTCCAACCACATTCCCATCACCAGGGCCCCAACTCTAGGGCTGAACCTGACATCTAGCAATTGTGATTCCTATCTTATTTCTACATATGTTATCAAAATAAGCCCATTACACCTTTAGGCATCCTAAGTGACCCTGTTTCTTGCCAATGAAAAGTAACTAGCTAAGTCAGAAATCTTTAACTTTTAGAAATCTTTCGTATCAGTAATATTTATAACCTGAGAAAATTAAAGTTATTTTAAAGGGTCTATTAGAGGTAGCTCACTAGTAAATATTGCTTTTACATTTGTAATCTTATGATTTAAGTGACATAAATGATTTGGTTTCTGAAAAATAAAAGAGCCATGAGTGATAATATGGCTGCTAGAAATAGGAATATGTATGCATGTATGTCCAATCAAATGCCATGGAAATGATCTTATTAGGTCAGTGATTTAATTTGGCCTATTTTCTTCGTCATAACAGAGACAGTATGATATCATGGGCCTGTGATGGTGATTAATGCTTGTCCCTTAGTACCCATCCACGTCTTCACTCCTAGCTGGGCACATGGCTGCTTATAATAAAGTCTACATTTCCAGCCTCCCTTGCAGCTAAGTATATTCACATAAGTCTCGAGCAATGTGATACAAGGAGAGATGTGTGATGATAGCAAGTGTCACTGGGGTATAAATTTAATTACCTTTATTTCTTCTTGAAGGATTGGATAAAACATTGATGTCTAATACTCAAATAACTATCTTAGGCCATGAGGTAGAAGCCTTAAACTGATAATGGTAGAGCAATAGATAGACTAATAGAGCATATTATAGTTCCTGGAGTGCAAGTAACAGGCCCTCTATCCTTGGACTACTTACTTTCCTCAAAGATACATCCGTAAGAAGCTGAAAAATTGCAAAATTGATTTATGACTCTGCAGAAATAATTTACTATAAGCACAGATCCTACTATCATCTCTGAAGCAGGAAAGAGCCTGCAGTATTACCTACTTTAGATACCCTTTAAACCCACACAGAATTAGCACAAACTCCAGACCCAGATTCCCCCTTTAGAACTTCTTTAGCACTAAAGGCCACCTTAACCTATGAATACCAGCCAACAAATGTGTTTCTGTGCCTGAAAAAGTAATCCAAAAGGCAGCAGTTCCTAAACGTACTACCATAATGCAACATCACTCGATGTGTTGATAAAATGCAGATTATCAAGCCTGACACCTACAGATTTATCTTTAGCGGGACTGAGAATTTGCATTTAGTCTAGTACCTAGATTGGGAAGCAATAGTATCTTGGCTACATTCTAAGAAAGATAATTTATGAGCAAAGACTGTTTAATCCATACCCACATCTACCCAGTGAAGACGGATGAATCATTTAGAAGAGACAATAGACCCTAGCTTCCAAATGGCTGGCAGGGGCTCTGGGATATAAAGAACTTTGCAGCTTACAAAATATGGTCACATAAATGTCGATGCTACAAAATGCTGTGATGTACTATTATGACTCTAATTTGTAAAAAAAAAAAAAAAAAGGAAACTTCAGTTTCCAAGAATTAAAAGCTTGTGTCTAAGTTTGTACCCAGAACCTCTTGATGCTAGTCCCAAGTCTCCATCACTTACATCATGGCTCTCTCATTAGGAAATAAGTAGAAAACCCTGGAACAAAATAAGATGCAAGGCAACTAAGTCTCAGTGAGATGTAGGGCACGGGCAGTACCATGGTTGGGAAAGCCAGGCCAGGGACAGCACGCAGGCTTTGGTGTCAGCGATTGAGAAACAGAGGCCAAAGAAATCTCTAAAGGAAGCATGAAAAAGCACCAAAGATAAAATGTCCTGACTTTACAAGTTAGGCTGCAACCACTCTAATCTGGAATGAGAGCTAGCAGCAAACAGCCACAAAGGAGCATTTTAAAAAGGGGTGCTCCTACCTTGCCTATAATTGCCTGTGATGAAATAACATCTGGGCCAGACGGCTGGCCTGTGATAGACATGCAGCAGCAAACACATAAGCAGGGTTCCGCTAATTAGAGTCTGCTTCTCCACCCTTCTACAATTAGCACTGAACGATGTTGTGAACATCTTTGATTGTGCTAACCCTGGACGTGAATATTTTATTCATTTGGACTATACCCAAAAATTAACATACTTAAGAAATTATAATATGCTGTGCCATGTTAATGAGAGAAGCCACTCCGCGAAAAAATTGTACCATGGATACACAACACACACTATTTACCAAGATAATGAAGAAATACTTTGTCCTGTTGTCCAATCCCAAGTGGGGCTACCCAAAGCTTGCATATAAGAAAACTGATGTAAGTATAAAACTGCATAAGAACATGCCTGAAGTTAGTTTTCAGAGGATTCGCAGGATATAGGACAAATGTCCTGATGCTTTGAGAGAGCTTGATCTGCTCTCATCTCCATCATATGCAGAGTTACTGGGACCTTTAATGAAAGAGATGCCACAGGGCACTAAAGGGGATGGGCTGAGGAGATAAATTCAGACGGCTGGCTCAGTCAGGGTTCTGGGGCTGTTCTCAGGGCATCAGGCTGAGAAAAGAGGGCCAGTGTTCTAAACCCTTCATATCATGAGGTCTACATATTCCTGAGGGATCTGGTACCCACCCATCTTTCAGCATCCACACCTCCTACCAGTCTCCTCTGGATCACTCTGCCTATGGCGCATTGGCCTCCTTTAAGTTTCTTAAGTATCCCTTAACTCTTCCTGTTCCAAGACCTTTTATTTCCTAATCCTCTATCTAGAACACATTTTTCCTGTTCTTCCTATGGCTGACTCCTACTCATTCCTCAGGTATCAAAATCATCATCATATCCTTGGAAAAGCATTATCTGATCATCTCTGCTTCAAATGAGGTTAGGTCTCTAGTCTATGAATTCCAGTGCTTGCCTGCTTTCCTTCCATAGCACTTATTAACATAAAAATGTGTAGTAATCTGGGTGTTTGTTTACTAAATGCCCCCATAAACACACTATAGCTCCATGTGGGCAATGACCCAGATCATCTTCATCATCATTGTGTTCTCAGCAAAGTATCTGGTATATAGTAACTACTATATAAGTAATCATTAACTAAAAAAATGAATGATCATAACTTTAAGGAAAAACATTAGCATGCTAGAGCACCACAGTATAAAAAACTGAGACTTGCTTTTAAAAAGATTTTTTAAGAAGTCCCTTGGGCCATGAGAGCATCCATTTTGTAAAAGATTTAAAGATATAAGAAACAATCATTTGAAGACACACGGATGGCTCAGTCAGTTAAGTGTCCTACTCTTGATATCACCTCAGGTCATGATCTCAGGGTCATGAATTAAGCATGGCATCAAGGATCCATGGAGCCTGCTTAAGATTCTCTCTTTCCCTCTCCCTTTGCCACTGCTCCTCCTCCACTCATGCTTGGTCTTTCTCTCAAATGAAAAAAAAATGAGAGGTGAGGCTCAGGTGGCTCAATCAGTTAGGCATCTAACTCTTGATTTCAGCTTAGGTCATGATCTCATGGTTTGTGAGTCTGAGCCACACATAGGGCTCTACAATGACAGGGTAAAGCCTGCTTGGGATTCTCTCTCTCTCCTTCTCTTTCTGCTCCTCCCACAAAAAAAAAAAAGAAAGAAAAGAAATAATCAATTGGTCTATTATCTATACTCTTGTCCAAAGGATTTGTAAACACCTTATGTAACTCTCCAATGTTGCAGTTTATGAGTGTAACTTATTAAATGTGTTTAACATATTTCTTTGCCTCATTCCCTCTTTGAGTGTTTCATTCAGTAAGTCTAAGGTGGATGCTATGAATCTGCAATAAGTAAGAACCTCAAGAAACTTTAATAAAATGGGTTCTTCTAAAAATGAGCACCTAATATGGGCCAGGCATGACCTGAGGTGATGGAGACATGGATAAAGCCCTAGTTTGAAAGCCACCACAATAAAATAAACTGATGTTTTCCTGTATCAGTTCCAATGCTATAGAATTCACTCATTTGTACATTTAGTATTTATTGATGACCCCTAAAGCCTAAAGCTTATGTGACAGACATTCTCTTTCCCTCCATTCCTGCAGTATCTAAGAGATAAATATTCATATATTTATCAACTATTGGCCAAACATCAAGCACTGATAAACATTTTTATGTATTTTCAAATAGGTATGTTTATGAACACTTATTCAAAGGTCTCTTAAAAAACAATATTTTAGTTCTTGCTATTTTTAAGCATTGTGATAAGTGGTTTTCATTGATTATTTCATTAAACTGTCTTAGGAATCCGAGGAAGCAGGTAACATTTGTAACTAATTTGTTCAAACAGGGTTGAAGGAGAGAGGTGGGCGGGGAATGGGCTAAATGGGTGATGGGTATTAAGGAGGGAACTTGTTGTGATGAGCAATGTGTATTATATTTAAGTGATGAATCACTAAATTCTACACTTGAAACCAATTGTACCATATATATTAACTAACTAGCATCTAAAAGCTTTTAAAAAATAAGTAATTTAAGGTCACCTAATAAGTAGAATAAAAAGGGAAAATAAATGTGTGCAAATAGCTTCAATATAAGACTATAGATATTGGATATTCACTGGAGCAACAAAAAACAGAAGTAGAAGAAAACTGGGAGGGAAAGAAGCGAAAACAAGGGTGGGCACTACAGCACGCTTGTACAATTCATGATGAGGCAGCTTCATATAAGACATTATTTTTAGTCATAAAAAAGACTCACAAAGGGGTAGCATCTGGGTGGTTCCATCAGTTAGGTATCTGACTCTTGATTTCTGCTCAGGTCGTGATCTCACAGCTCTTGAGTTTGAGCCCTGCATTGGGCTCTGCACTGACAGCATGGGGCCTGCTTGGGAGTCTCTCCCCGACATTCCCCTCTGTTTCTGCCCTTCCCCCACTTGTCCTTCCTCTCCCAAAATAAATAAATAAACTTAAAAACTAAAAAAGGACTTGCAAAGGAACTTTAGCCCCTCTAGCCTCTCTTTCACATGTATACTGTAAGCCATATGGTGCATTGCCCTGTTACAGTGTTTTCTCCATTTTGCATCTTAAATACAGGTCTGTCTCACCCATTCTTGTGTACGTGTTCCACTTGAATTTATTCCCACATGCATCCAGCAGACACAGTCTTCCACTAGGCTCTACATAGTTCCATAATTCAGCAGCTTTCTTTCCCAGAGTACCACCATTAGGAGGCAAAGAGTTCTGAAAGAGCCTTGCTTGATACCTCCGGCATCTACAATTTGTACAGGGCTGAATCACAGGGCCCTAAGATTTATGTTCACCTGGAACCTTAGAATATGGCCTTATTTGGAAATGAGTCTTTGCAGATATAATTAATTAAGCTGAAATGATACTGGATTAGTGTGAGCCCTCAATCCAACAACTGGTATCTTCTTAAGAAGGCTGGATCTTCATCACACACAGGGAGAAAGGCCATGTGAGGACGGATGCAAAGGTGAAGATCAATGCAGCCACAAGCCAAGGAATGCCAAGGATAGCCTGGAGCCACAAGGGGCCCAGGAGAAGCAAGGAAGGATTCTCCCCAGGAGTCTTCAGAAAGATCAAGGCCCCACTGACACCCTAATTACAGACCTCCAGGCCTCAAAACCCTAAGAACATATTTATGTCCCTTTAAGCCACCGAGTCGGTAATAATTGATTATGGCAGCACAAGGAAGTAATACAAGATGTTACCAGAGAAACCCTTGAGCAGAAGGCGTTATGACAGTGTACTTCTATTATTGTTAGGCTTTTTTACTTGCCCCAACAGAACTTCTTCTGATAGAATTTGAAATAATGGAGGCACAAAATCAGTGAAGTAGTAACTCCTGAATAGATACAAGCCATCTAACTTTGGTATTGGAGCTTGTAAAGAAAAACTGCAAAAAACTCCAAGTGTTTTTAGACATAATTTTCCATTAGCCAAATTTGAATGTCAAAATTAGCGCTGCTCATATCGCTTATGGGAGCCATCTGGGAGAAGAGGAAAAAAAGAAAAAGTTGCTCAAGGGAATCTTCATGGATGCTGCGATGGCGTGGGGCTTCATGGCAACAGAGACGTACCCTCACTCTGAGATTAGGGATAAATGCATGCTCTGGATATTGCTATGAAAGCGTTTCTCACAAGTATCTTTGAGAAGGTTCCCGAAGCTGGGTAACATTAAAGAATGAGTGATCCTTGTACAGCGTCTCAATGAAGAAAGAGGAAAATGTGTGCACGTGGATGGGTAAATCTGAGTTTGTGTGAATGCGTGTACATGTGAGTGTGCACACACGTGACTGTGTGCATGAGAGTGTGTGGATGCATGAGAGAAGGGGTGTGTGTGTGTGTGTGGATGTGGATGTGGATGAATGTGTGTGGGCACACACGTGTGTTAGAGGTAGAGGAGTGAGAAATAGTGGGCACACATATGTGTTAGAGATAGAGGAGTGAGAAATAGTGACCTGTCCTCTCTCTCTCAGATGTCTTCTCTTACCAGGAACAGACCGCCACTATTTCCAGGGTGATCGCAATTTTGCAACCTGTAACTACACTAAATATAAAAACATAAAAGCGCCTAAGAAGAGTTTCAGCACAGTTTACATATACCTTATGGATTGTTACATTTTTCAGTTAGAGGCAATGAACTTGAAGGGAAATATTGAGGACTTGCCAAAATTTGTGTAAATGAGACTGCCACATTTCTACTTTATGCTCCCGTGCAGTACCCTACCACATTTCGTATTCAGGAAATGCGGTTTAACACATTTATAACAGCAACAGGCCATGTTTTCAATAGTATTAGTGTTTCTACCATATGCAAGTGAATTCTGTAACACCCCTTTTCCTGAATATATTTACTCCTCACCATTTAGTTTACATGTTTATTATGGTGTGTTTAACCCAGTAATAATTCAAAAAGATTAATTTGTGTAAATCTGAAAGTCAGCCTAAATGCCTTCACCCACCTGTCCCCTTCATCAAATACATGCTCCACCATCGCAGGGAGTATAGATGACGGGGTGAGAGGGACATGGCTTCCAAGTCTCAATGTTTCACTTTTCATCTATGTGACCTCAGAGGTTGGGTGGACTCGCCAAGCCTTTGTCTCCTTACCTCTAAGATGGATATAATACAGTCTGCAGGGTCAGCTGGTGGACATGGATTCCACATGACTCATATTTCCCCGGTGGAAAAGAAGTAAGCAGTCTGCTTCCATGCGGAAGATCTATGAAAGAAACTCTCTAGTTTCTCTTCACACCTTTGTGCATTCCACTTTGGAAAGGAGAGGATTTATCTAATGGGTGAACTTAGGAGAAGGAACTGAACATGTTCCATCAATTCTGTCCTGTCTCCCTTTCCAGATCTGCCTCCCTGCAAGGCCTCAGCTGGTCTGTGCCTCCCCTCATCATTGCTGGCAGAAGTCCCGAAGCTGGCCAGCTGGTCTGAGAAGTGGGTGCACACATCTTTCTAATTCATATGGGATGGATATCTAAAGAAGCCAAGCTAGCTGATGAGCTACACGGTACGTTCTCTGTTCAGCTCATCAGAAATCAAGTTGGGGAGAAAGAAAGACTCTTTGATCCTTATAAGAAAAAACAGCCTCAAACTGAAGGTGTGAGGACTGAATGAGATACTGAATGCAAAAGTTAGGAAACTGCTGAGGACACGCTTAGCAATTAACTGTCAGTTGTTATGACAAAACATTTTCCTTAGTGGTATTACTACCACCTACATTGGTGCTGCTACTGCTGCTGTTGGTTTATTTGTAGAATTCTTTAATTAGCACTAAAGAGAAGTGTGACTTCTCATTTGCTTAAGTGTGTTGCACAAGAGTAAGGACCCCTTCAAATATAAAGTCTGTGTTCAGCTTTGTAATGGAAAGAAAAAGAAACAGAAAAATGGAGAGGATATTAGACCATATGGCACCCACTTGGTGAAGACTTTCATACTCATACTGACCTCTCTGGAGGTCTTCCCTCCTGTTTCTACTGGGAACAGAGAGCAGCTAGATTCTCTATGTGATGACAGCATAGTGTCATGTGTCTCCACTGGAAGTTTGTACCTCTCTGTGCCCAGGACAGGGAATCCTGGCCAGAACAATGCTGTCCTGATGAAACAGGGGAGAACACTGATGACATGGTCAGATTCTTAGCATGAAAAGCAGATAACAGAATGCTTCCAAGCCAGCAAGAAGGAGCAAACAAGAAATGAGAACTTATTTTTAAACATATGCAAACACATCTTCTGGACACCAAGTAAAGTTCCTTAGGTTGAAGCAGGTGCTTCATCAGAGACAGACTTGAATCCCAGCAGATCTGGGCGGTAAACCTTCAAAATGTGGGCAGCAATGCTGTGTGACCTTATTCATACCCAGCAAATAATGAAGCCTAGGGACATTTGGGTTACATAAGAATTTTTATGCCAGCCAGACAATTAAATAGCAGCTGTAACAATTCAGATTATGATTAGGTCATCACTATAATTTAGTCTCATTTAGTGCACCATAATTGAATAATTGAATAATTATATGTAAGAAACACTAGCACCTTAAATTATGGAGCGGCATACCAATACCCATTCACTTCTGGCAAGAGTGTCCCTAAAAAACATATGGCCATTTTTAACACCCATTTTACTAAGAGGAAAATTCTATGATCAAGTAATTTTACCTAATTTCCAATTTCACAAAACGGTTGAAGCAAGAATAAAACTAAGACCCTCTGACCATATAATTGGTTTCTGGTCCAGAAAAGTCAAAATGATTGTTCTGTTCCAATTTCTTCCTCCCAAAACAGTCTATCCCTGGTCTTTCATGGTCTGTATTCTTCAACACATATGCACACACTAAGTATGAACCAAACCAAAAAGCACAGCACAGTAGTAAGTAAAGAGTAGCTACATTTTTCTTTTTTCCTTCATTTCTAGAAACAATCTAGCTTAATTATAAAGTAGGATCACAGAGAGATAGTAATAAAGGAACTAAGGTAATCAGGGGCTGGGAAAAACCAGGGAAGAGAAAATAAGAAAATAGTAGAAGGTCTAAAACATTTCAAGAAGTTATGATGCCACTTTTGGAAACAAGTATGGCACAGTTACTGTGTGAAATTATAGCCTACAAAATTAATATAGATGTTAGAAGAAATTCTTAACTTCAGCCTGATTAATTTTCAATGCTGAATGAAAACATGAATTTCAAACTGTCATTATGAGATTAAATGATGTCTAAATCTTTGACTCATATGTAGGGTTTTTATTTTCTCTTAGGGTTTTTCTTCTATAATCTGATGTTTGCCATATAATTTGGCAAATGTTCTTCACGTTCTCTTAATAGTTTGCTCCACTTAGAATACTAATAACAGCAATTGATAATGTGTATTGAACACTCAATGTTATGGTAGGGGCTGTTATAATCACTTCATATGTATTAACCTACTTAATTATTTTATTAATCCTATGAAGATATAAATAATGAATTTTTAAAGAAAATTAAGGCACAAGAAGAGTAAGTTATCAGGATCCTAGAAACAGTGAGGCTGGATACAAACCAAGGCCATCTAAATCCAGAGCCCAGAATCACTGTGCTAAGCTGCTTTGGAACATACCAAATCTAGACATAACCTACCTAGTTATTAGTATTTATAACTTCTAATTTCTTCATTGGTAACCTCAAAAGTTATGTTGTCTAGTCTTATAAGACTAACACTAGTTTTCATTAACAATGAATAAACTTTTATTTCTACTTGGACTGGAGAGGTAGTGATATGTTCCTAATGGATAGAAGTCTAACTAGGACAGAAGATTGAAAGTTATTATTATATATATTTGGTATACAAATGACCTTATAGCTCATTTTAAATTTTCACTTTTTTATGGCTTAGAAAAAGATCCTTGATTTGAGTCTTATCTAGTTGCCCAATCATACTCATGTCTGCATAACTCTTCCTCCCACTCACTATCACCATATTAATTTAAAAGGGATTCGCTTTTGATTGTTGGTGCTGAGCAATTCTTCAGTGTGTGTGAATGTCTCACACAATACAGGACTTTCAGAATTCCTGAATGTAGGCACTAAATCCCAAAAGACAACCACAGATATTCCCACATTTTTCTAAATTATCTCACAGGTAACACTGCACTTGTTTTAAGAGCAAAGATCCAGGTCCCCAAAGCCAAACAAATAATGTTTTGCCAAAATTTTTCATTTCCATTTACTCATAGCACTCTGCCTTAAAGTGTGTGAATGCAGTCCCAACAGCAGGTATTATGGCTAACATGGAAGTCCTCTACGTGGTCTTCTTTGGACTATTCCTGAGCAGCTTCTTCAGACGTGAATGGTGTATCTTCATTATAATTTATTTATTCAGGAGATTCTTTTTAAGGATGGAAAACCTAGAAATGCATTTCAACATTTCATTACTGTCCTAGTCCACAGTGTCTGCATGTCCAGGAATGAAAACATTAACAGCTTCCCTTTGTGGGCGGTGAGGGTTGGTAATCACTCTATGCAGATCCATGCTAGATGTTTATATAAGTGAGCTCCCTGGTTTAATATTTACACAAATTCTCCGTGGTTGCTACTATTATGCCCACTCTACCAACAAGAAAGTTGATATTTAAATATATTAAATAATTTGCCAACAATGGCATTAATGAAGGTGACAGTTAATAATAACAACAACACAGACCTCTAATTCTACTAGGGTAAACACTAAATTCCAAAGCTTTAAATGACTGAATTTCTAGGGGTAATGTTTAGGATATCATGACAGTTCTATAGGAAAATTATATAGGAGAGTATTACTAAACCCTCCCCCAAAATATCAGCTGCCACTTATTTACCTATTTATCTTATAAGGTTTGAGGACTACAATCCAGCCTATTCCATGTCTAGCCAAAGGCAGAGGTTGAAGGTCTCTGGATAAATACCACTTTCTTAAAACAAGATACATGACAGACAATCTAGAACATCCTAGAAAAAAATGAATAAAATATCTGAAATTTTCCAATTCAAACTGCCATGGTTAGTTGTGTTTCTTTATGAGGCTGGCCTCTGTTTCCTTCTTTATAAAGGAGAGCTGGGTCAGTGAATGCTAATATTCCTCTCAGAGACAGAATTTAAGGTTGTCAAGTTTCTATTGGCATTTAAGAAACTTCTTCATTCACATATTGCTTCAATTTTCTTCTCTATTCTCATAAAATGCTTCTGAACGTATTGTGAACATACAAGAGTGGGGAAATGCTACCTCGGCAAGAAGCGGAGAAAGATGGTGTGCAGGGCTAAGGGTAGGGAGAAGAACAGTCTATGTGGGAGGGTGCATTGCAATGAGTACATGAAATTACAGTACAAAGGATCAAAGAGAAAAATTGCCTTTAGAGTGACAGGCTCTCCTTCAAGGAGAAGAAAAACCAAATAATTTATGCCTGCAGAGGTACTGTAGGGCTCATATTTTAGCCTGCAGAATTCCTCAGGATTGCTATAACTGAGCCTCTTGCAGGGAGGACCTATTAATCCTTTGCATGCTTTGCCATTAATATTGTTTATTGGGCCACAAGAAGAGGACATAAACCTTTAATGTCACTTTTTCACACTAAAGATTTTTTCCTTAAAATTCAATGGTATCTGCCAATTTGATATGGCACTTTAAGGAGATTAGAGAAAGCAGATGGCTGATACTTAATGACTAATTTTTTTTTTGCATCAACCGAAGATTTGTTATTTGATACAAAATGCACAGAATAACAATGTTTCCTTTAATGGGGCTGTATGACCAAAAGAGAAAAGAAAGAGCTTTCACTGACAAATTATAAAGATTAGGTTCAGAAAAATATGGAAGGACAAAAGCTCACTGGGACTTACAAGCTAACCATGAGGTAAAATTCTGGAGGAAAGTGGCGGGGGTGGGGGCAGTGAAGCACAACCCAGTACTCACTACACACTCAATGTCCATTTTGAAGAAAGTCTCATGTAAGAGTTACAAAAGTCCATAGGTTAAGAGACGAAACAGGTAGACCTTAGTTCAAATCTTTAGACAGCTATTTGCATTCTGAATAAGTGCAAACTGTTAGAGGGGTATTAGTTCCAGTAAAAGTATAATTCAGGTACAAATAAACCTCATAAGAATATGGTATTACCATTAAATATTAATGTACATATAATGTGTTGAGCTCAGTGCCTGACAGTTAACACTCATGTGTTAACTGACATCAGTACTCACAAGGCACATCTTTTCCTCCTTGGTAGTATCTTTTCTCCCACCCTCTGATAAGTATCAACAGTCTGTACCCCCTTCATTATTCTCTGTCTAATCAGTAACACAGGTTTTGAAAAAAATTCTGTTTGGTCATCTTCCGGTGGCCCTAGCTCCAATAGCAAGCATAGGAATCTTGGGACTCCTGTGGATATTAGCAGGTAAAAAGATGCCAGGAAAACAAAGAGAAGGAAAAGCAATGGGAGGCCATTAGAAAAAAAAAATTCCCTAATGGATCAATAACAGAATAAAGAAATACTTTAGAGTTTGAGCTAATTAGGCATCATGCTGGGGAAGGGTGGGGGGCAAATATTGTGTATAGTAAAGGCAGAAATGGTTCTAGAATAGCAAGTTTCATTCTGTGTTGATAATGCGGTAATAGAAGGAATGGGAATTCAGTGTATCTTCGTGAAGACAATCTGAGGCAGAGAAAAAAAACAAACAAACAAGTCTTGTAGAAGGCTATGTGGTCTAATTAGGTAGCCACACGTGACTCTTTAAGATAAGACAACATTTAAAATTCAGTTCCTTTACTACATGGCAATGAGAGGGAATGACATATGGCCATTTGTAGGAAAGTGGATGGACCTTGAGGGTGTCATGCTGAGCGAAGTAAGCCAGGCAGAGAAGGACAGAAACCATATGCTTGCACTAATAGATCTAACAGGAAAACAGGAGAGACCTAATGGAGAACCAGGGGGAGCGGAGGAGGGAGAGAGAGTTGGGGAGAGAGAGGGATGCAGGACCTGAGACACTATTGAATGGTGAAAATGAACTGAGAGTTGAGGGGGAAGGAGGAGGGGGGAAAAGAGGTGGTGGTGATGGTGGAGGGCACTTAAGGGGAAGAGCACTGGGTGTTGTACGGAAAACAATTTGACAATAAAATATTATGGGAAAAAATTCAGTTTCTTATTCATACTAGTCACCCTTCAAGTGTGCAATAGCCAAAGGTAGCAGCTAATAGCTAACATATATAATAAACTATAAGAATCAATGCATAAGTCTCTGTTGCACAGTTCTTTGTCAAGGTAAAAGAAGTTTCGGCTTGTTTACTGGTTACCCACTGACTAGCTAGCATCATTCATTCCTCTTGAGGCTAAGATTTAGAGGGGTTACTAATGCAAGATTCTGGCTCTCATGAAGTTTCCAGTCCAGTTTGGGAAATGGATGAAAATCAGCAAATAGAAACAATGCAAAAAACTAATCACCAGGCATAAGACAAGTGAAGCAAGCAGTGAGAAGGCAGTAACAAGTAATACTTAACTGTGAAGGGAGCTGGCTTTGAAACATGACTTACCTTTCACAGATTTGGACAGGCAACGTAAGTTTGCTGGACCCTAATTCATGTGTTAATTTGTTCATTCAGTTTTTACTTCATCTTCCTTGGTTTTTCAATTATTTTCAAATGTCCTTCATGAGTGTCATGCAGGCTTTGGAATATATGGAGCCATTGTAAGATCTGATTAAAATATAACCCACTTGATCCATCTCATTTTTCTATAAAGGAATGTCATTGCTTTCTCTAATTCAATGCATGTTGATTATATCATAAGGGAACTTCTATCAGTAGAAGTGTCTCATTTACTCATTCACCCAATAATTCAACAGATGTTACAGAAACCCTTGCTATATAATAGGAACCACATTAAAAACATACACTTATGAATGTCATGGCCTTTACCCTAAGAAAATCTAGTGACATGACAAGACACAAAAATCTTAATGTGATGTGATCAAGATACAGGATTCTATGGGATCTATGGGATTAAAAGAAAATGAAAAAGACAAAACCAACCCTTAAATTAGTTTGCCCCATTTTTCATCTATAAAATGGTATGTTTCATTGGCCATTTGCATCTGTCACAATGATCAAAAACTTGCACACTATGTAAAGCTATGCTTACTTGTAACTCATCAAATGGCAATCAATCTCTTACCAACACGTGGGAGGAGATGAGGATTCAGAGTAAACTGCATGTTAAAAATTTCAATTTCTATAGTGAATCAGAATCTACCTAAACCCAGTCTATCTGAAGGCAAATGCATGTTATGTCTGTTGATACAAGCTTTCCTTTCAGCAAACATTTATTAGCCAGCTACTCAGTACCAGTATTATGTGATGGACTGGAAAGCACACAGAAAGGTACATAACATGCTCTTTAGACTCAGCAAACTTCTAATCTAAGTAACTACATTTAAAGATCTATGTGTGGCTAAAGTGATAGTCATAAGTGTGTTGTAAGACATCAGAGATGAAGAATCTGGATGCCTTCTATAACAGGTATGCTTTTTGGTGGGATATGAAAGTAGGATTTAAATTATTTTTTTAATATTTATTTGAGAGAGAGACAGAGAGAGAGTGGGGAAGGGGCAGAGAGAGAGAGAGGGAGACACAGACTATAAAGCAGACTCCAGGCTCTGAGCAGTCAACACAGAGCCTGACGTGGGGCTCGAACCCATGAACCGCGAACCTGAACTGAAGTCAGACGCTTAACTGACTGAGCCACCCAGGTGCCCCTGAAGGTAGGATTCAAACATGAAAAGCAGATAAATATGACTTAAGTGAGACAGAGGAAATCTCAAGAAGAAAAGCTCAGAAGGGAAATACAAGATCTGGCTGGTGTTTCATTGCTTGGCACCATATGCCTGATGCAAAGCTATGTATTTTAAGAACAATGTTTTATTTAATTTTTACAGTGACACTATAATGTGAATATTATTATACCATTTTAAAAGTGAAGAATCTAGGGCTCAAGAAATTTAAAATAGATGTTACCTGAGATAACAAACTTCATATGTGTTGAAGCCATTGTTCAAACTCAAAATATGGTGACCTTTAAGTCTTCCCATTTATACATTAGAAATATAGATAGTCTAGCTGGTTTATCTCAAGGGGAGTACCGAAAAACAGGATTAGAAAGTCTACTCCAGCCAGATAATTGACAAACTTAAAGGCTGTGCTAAAAAAGCTTGATCTATCTAAATATCACAATAAACTATTCCAAAGAAATTAAATACATGAAAAATTATGTAAGTATATCTTGAATTTAGTTTACCCATACTTCATAAGTTAGACTTAGGATATTTGAAACAACAAAATACTATACCATGTTTTTATATTATATATTTTATATGTTATATACTATATACATACAAATTTATATACACGATGAAATTATATATACCTATTATATACGGTTGACCTTTGAACAACTCAGGAGTTAGGGTAACTCCACTTACAGTTAAGAATCTGTGTATAATTTTAATGCCCCCAAAACTTGACTACTAACAGCCTAGCATTGAATGGAAGTCTTACCATTAACAGTCATTAACACATTTTGTATATGTATTATTACTGGTCCCTATAATAAAGCAAGCTAGAGAAAAGATAATGTCACTGAGATCTTAATGAAGTTTAAATTCATTTACAGTGCTTTTTTCACTTACCCAAAAACTCTGAAACGTAAGTAGACTCATGCAGGTATAACCCATGGTGTTCAAGTCAACTGTATTTCTCAATTATCTTAGCAAATGTCTAACCAAAGGAGGCAGAGGAAAGAGACAGAAAAATCAGTTACTGAATTCAAATACCTGCAGGTAACTATATATGTATATATGTTTATTTTTAAGTGCAAATGTCATGTCCTAAATTCATATCACACTAAATTCACAGGCTTAAAGCATAGGACAAGAAAACCTCCTTTTATGAAACTCAGGTGTCCTGTTAGGCAGCAAGGGTGCCACAAGACATACCAAGGAAGAGAAATAAATGTGTAAAACTATGCATGCTCTGTGCCAAGCAGTGACAAACAACTGATGAAGACCAAACCGACCAGCACAGATGCCGACTAAAACTTGGCTCTTTCCTAAGGGCCCTGTTGCCATCACATTATCGTATTTCTAAAATGTGGACATTAACCCAGAGCACAAGAGTTGATTTCTGTCTTCTCCCATGCTTCCCCTCCCTTGAGAGTAGCATCACTGTCACTCACTGTTGTGTCCTTACTCTCTTCATCATCAATTCTGTTAACATTAAATTTAGACTTCCAAGAGAGAAATTAGGATTCATGCTCTAATCTTATTGTGAAAGTTGTCATTTTAGAAGAGCAAGAGCTACACACACATACACACCAAGTGTGTACACACACACACACACACACACACACACACACACACACACACAGACAATAACCCTGCAACAGGATGAAGAGATTGTTGATGTAGACTGAAAATGATAAATGGAACACAGTTGAGAGGTAAACTGCCCGAGGTGTCAGAAAACATGTCTTGGTGATGCCAGTAGTAACACAGTCATTTGTTTCAATATCTGACAACCAGAAAGTAAAAAGGAACCCACCTCTGTCATTCGCTTAGACTGCTGATTGATTAATGCCAACCTTTCTCTCCTTTCCTGGCATCCCATCCTCTTCTGTTTCTTTCTAACAAGATCCCCAAATTTCCCCAAGTAAAGAGCTCATGCCTATGGCTAGGGCTTGTTAATTGTACTTAATGGAGTGGAGATCTATAAAGGTCATGGTTGCTTTCTAATAGGCTGTCACCCAAACAAAGTACCTTTCAAATGTGACTAATTATCAAATTAGTAGAGATGACCCAAGTCTCTCCAGAGTTAGTCGAGGCAGAATGGGAGAGATCTCTGAAAGCAAAGGGGATGCATGTGAGGAGCTCACAGGAACACTGCATTCTAACTGCTATCTATTTAATCTATCTATCTAATTTATGTATATTGCTTCCACCCAGGATTCATTTGAAACTAAATCAGGACTCATGTCACAAGGATGTGGTTTCAACACCAGTGATGACAGGTATGTTCTCAGTCCAGACACTTTTCACACTTAAGTTAGAAGGTTTCAGACCACCGATTAGAAGAAAAAGGCATACAAGCAATGTAAACAGGTAAGTAAGCGGCCATGACTTAAGAAAACAAATATAAAACTGGTAGGTTCACTGTAGTTTAAAATATTAGAAGGTTATTCTTACTGTCACTACTGAATATTTATTTGGATAATAAGGAAAATACACTCTACTTCTTTCCTCAGAATGGGCTTAGAACATGTTGCCATTTTATTATGTGATACATTAAATCTCCAGTGTCTGATTATCTCCCACAGTAACATGGATCAGTGATATGGACTAACTAAGGCCCTGCACTATCTGCTTACTAATCACCTAAGATATTAAAGGAAAAATGGAAAAAAAAATGTGACTGGGCTCTCTTGAAAAACTGGTTTTCAGACAATAAATTCACAATTGAATAGACACATGATAAATGTTTTCAGGGGTCCAAATCTAAGAAGATGCCATTTAAAATATTCTATCATTGTTCTTCGAAGTTTTTTGATAAAAATCTCAGAAATTATATTTCATAAATGTAGTATATTTACAAAATAATGGGCATAAAAAGCACAACTAGAATAACATTCTTATTTAACATTGTCCAAAACGTTTTTTCTCTTTGTCATAGCAGGAAAAATCAAAGAATACAAAATAAAGGGGACAAAAGTTGAAATAGATTACTACTGACTCTTTCTAGCTTACTATATCAATTTCTACAGACTATCTCAGGCTGTTGGGGAAATACAAGTTAAAAAGAGCCATTTTCAAAGCAATTGCTTCTAAATAATTTAAATTTTGGATACGAAAAGAAAAAGAAACTAAAGGTATAAAAACAAAGTTTACCTTACCCTAGAAGGGGGCTTTATAACTTCATTATATACCCTGATTTCCTTCTATTTTAAGTCATAGCAAGACAGAAACAAGGAAAATGAAGAATCTATGTCATTTAGGACCAAATTCAATCATTTCTATTTAACGAATATGGGGCAGGGAGTAAAGGAGACAGTGATACTTTAGATCACTGTACTAAGTTCATATTTACTGAGCACCTATTATGCTTCAAGCACTGCAAATCTGAGAACATAAAAATGAGTCTTGGTCATGCCCTGAAAGAGCTCTCAGTGTAATGAGATAAATAAATATAAAAGGAAATATGTAAATCAAAGAGGAAAACTAAGAATACAATGCTCTAAATGGGACTTTCCAGATACAAACAGAGATATTGCATCTCATTCACAGGACAGCTGTCCCCCAGCTTAGGAATTCTAAGCTCCATATTGGCAGCTTTTATGGTGATTTGATGGCGTGAGTTGGAAATGGTCCAGAGAAGAACAGCAAACATGATGAAGGAGGCAGAGAGACAGACGTAGGGGGTCAAATTAAAGAAGCAACAGAAGTATTATTTGCCAAAGTGAGGACATACTAGACAGTCTATAAATATTTTGACAGTATAAATACCAAAAAGACAATGTAAGGAGAGATAAGTGCACTGAGAAAAGGTAAAATGTTTGGGCATAAACCACAGTGGAAAATAGGCAATGTCAGGTGTAAACTCTAACAGGTGTAAAACCTTTCTCTAGAAAGGTAGAATGTCATCTCGTGAGTCATTGGATTTAGATCTTTTTCTCTACTGGATTGACTAGGAATTATACACAATGTTTATTTTTAGTTCAATTCACCAAATATTGCTTTAGAGACATGTATGCGCTTGGTTTTAAGTATTAAAAAAGAATGAGATAGGGGCCTGCTACAGATTTGATATGTTGAAACCTACAGCTCATGAGGAAGAAGTCCACATGAATGGGATTGGTCCCATATAAAAGGGGCCCCAGAGAGCTCCCATGCCCTTCTGCCGTGTGAAGCTACAGCCATGAGAACACGGCATCTAAGCAGAAGAGTGACCTTACCAGACAATAAATCTTGCAGGCATCTTGAACTCTCCAGCCTCCAGAACTGTGAGAAATAAATGTCTGTTGTTTATAAGCTACCTAGTCAATGGTGTTTTGTTATAGCAGCCCAAACAGAGAACGGCAGGGTCCTGTAACTCAGGGAGTTTATACCCAGAAGGAATTCTGAGTCTTTCCATCACCCCACATATGATCTATATGCTAGTGATACTTCTCTATGGCTAAAAGAGTCCAGCCATCTGAGATTATGTGATGTTGCTGGGAACTCCCACCAACCACTAAGTATTCCTCTTTCTTCGTTCTCTCACCCCTATCCTTTCCCCAACACACACATGCATCTGAAGAAAGTCACTCAGGCATTTAGTACTATAGTACCTAGCTTCAAAGGCATTTGATGCAACATCCTTTGCCCTTACCCTAAAAATTAAAGTTGACAATTCTGAGAAAAGCCCTCTTGATTAACCTATATTCTATAAGTGATTGGCAACTTCAAACGTTCATATTTGGGTGGCATGTAAAAAAAAAAACAATTCTAAGAAGGAAGGATTGCTTACAGAAGGGAAAAGAACAATTCTACAGTCTCAGTGTGGCAAAGGTATTTTTAGATAGGAGTACTTGCCTTTTATTAATCCATTCATTCAGAAAATGTTAGGGGTGCATGTCTGTGTATACGTGTGTGTAGGTTTGCAGGCACGTGCATGCATAGGCCTGAGTTTGAAAAGCCTTAGAGGCTTTCTTCTGCAGCCCAACGGCCCTATAATCACAGGTGAATGGAGTATAACTAAAGGCAACGCAGCACCTTGGGCAACCTGCAGAACATCTGGGTAAACCTACAGAACAACTGGGTTCTGACTCCAGGGTCATGCAGTGAACACTGTAGGCACTCCTGTCCTCTCTTTGGGCCACAGATCTCTGCTCTTACTTCCTACAAGACATTCTGAGGCAACCTCATTGCACCCTGAACATTCATACTACTTTTCCAATTAATCCAACTGCTGAGTCCTTATATAATTCTTTTTGAAGTTGAAAAAAACATCTCTGGTACCAGTTAAAATATAGTTTATACTTGTCAGCTAACTATAAAAAATAACCCCGACCAAGTAACAAAACTGTGCAACTCTTGGAGAAGTTCTTTCCAAGACTTGAAATAAATGCTATGTAAAATAGGAAATGGGGGAGAATAGAATGTCAAAGTTGAAGGATTCTATAGCAAGAAGCACTCCAGACCAGGAACCATAAAGATGGAGAGCAATTCAAGATAGTACCATTTTTCTCATAGTATGTTAATTATTATATTTCTCATCAAGTTTATAATATACATTATTTCACAAGTCTATGAAAGTTGATTTTGGTAGATAGGACCATGCCCTTTAATAACTTTAAAAATTGAGAATAAGAATATTCCTACATATGATGATTGCCTTAGAGGCCATACTGCTACTTTTATGTGTTATGTCAGTCAAGTAACCCTTGAGTGTTCCATTTTTCTATCACTCTAATGAAATGTGTCTGTGCTGAGAAAATAGTCTAAACATTTACCTAGAATAGGTCTCAATGGTCTGTATTTTTGCCCAACACAGTATTTTAAAGGGCCAGAATTTAAATGCTTTCACAAGAGCCCTATTTTGGACACAAGGCTCATCACATCCAGTGTATTATAGAGCCCTGATGCACTCATTTAGCACAAGCCTGGTCCCTGGAGATGCACAATCTAGTCTAGGGTCAACTTCTTACCACATATTGATATACTAGATCCTTGTTCCAGCCAGAAGGCAGATATCCGTGTGGCTTTAAACAAGTGTCACATTTCCTCTGAAATCATTTTAGCCTTCGGTATTCCTTATCAGTCAAATGAGCACAAGAATGTATGTCTCAGTCCTTTGAGTTGTAAAAATGCCTTTTCTTCCTAGGAAAGTGCCTCTTTATAGAATAATACCAGCTAATCAATGCTAAATGGTTGAATTAGAAAATCAAATTTTTCTAACTTCTAAAGAAATAATAGATCTAAACTATGATCACGTAAAATCCATTAGGTAAATGGCTAATGGGAATTTTTAATAGATGGTACTGCCTGAGGACCATCTGAACCCACTGATCAATCTTAACATCCTTGAAGAAAAGACATCATATGCCTCTTAAAGGAAGCACAGGGCACCAATTATCAACTATGTGTGCAAAAAGACCAGAGCTCTTTAGCCAAATAGTTTCTCCATTGAAATGTATATGCACTTGTTCAAAGATCACAAAGACTTATATGGTACCTAATTTGACAAAAAAGGCTGGACACAAAACCAAGGGAGATCAACTTGAAATAAGAAACCTACTTTTAGAAATGATAAAGGGAGGAAAGGCAGACATCAAATTAAGTCTATATCAACACAAAATTCCGTTTTTACAACCCAATTTGCATGAATCTTTTCAATGAAATTCTGTTTATAAATTAAAGTACAGTGATTTGAATAACTTACCACTCCAAAATGGATAGTGGTTATTTGTGAGAAATTAAATAGAAAACACAAAACTTTTCCTGCTTTTCATTAAATTGTTATATGTCCTCTATGACTTGTTCATGAGTCAATAAAAGGTTATTGGAAAACAACCTAAGGCTACCTGCCTTCCTGAGTCAGCCTGAAGGAGGAAAAGATTGAGCTGGTTAGTTTTATAAATTCTGTTTCTGTACCAGGGGTCCTAAACATCCATGAACACAGGAAATTCAGTATAGACCCAGAAAGAAAATGGCTGAAGATGGGAAGATGGGTTGAGGCAATTAATTGTCAAAAAAGGAAGAAAAAAAAATAAACCTCTCTAAGAGAGTAAGATTCTTACAGGTCTGCACAATCTCCCTCCAGTAGTGCCCTTCCTCCAAGTTAATGTCATCCTTCAAATTTTATTGCTCTTTTCTATGTTAACTTTTATTCTTACTAGTCCCATTGCTGTTCAGTCTTACCCAATTGGTTAGAGTGGAAACTGTACAGAATGAAGAGAATGAGATTGTTTGATTTACTGCAAGGCCTCAAACCCTAAAATACAATGGCTTATATAAGAGTCTTGAGATAAAGTTTGGACATCCTCAAAGGGATTTTCTCTTCTACAAAGACCACTGCTCTAGAATCCATTTTACATTTAGACTCAGTTTTCTTTTATTCATTAAAACTTGACCATATTTCCTTTTTTGTACAGTAGGGTTAATGATGATGTCAACTAGGGAGTTATTCTGTGGATTACATTAATTAATTCATGAAAAGCACTTGGAACAACCCATGATAAGCACTTGTTCGTTGGTAGCCATTTTTGGTGTGTTATTATCATTACTGCAGAAGATATTCAAGAAAACAATATGACCATAAATAGCTTTCTGATATTAATCTCAAAAGAATTGGAGTTTACAAAGCTTTGGCAATTTAATCAACAAGCCACATAAACTTGTCCACCCCTGTTTGACCTCTTTCATAAACAACTTGGTCGAGTTGGTAATATGACCTTTGGGTTTCTGTAGCCAACAATGATCTAAAAATAAACCTATCCATGGCATTCATGTACAGGACTGTCACTGAAATATGAGATAAAGCTTAAAAGCAAAAAATTGCTTAGCACTTGAGTTAAATATGATGTGTTACCACATCACATAGATGTGACCTGAGCTATGTCACCTGATATCTGTGAGCACGTCTCCTAGACCAAAATCTGTAAAAAACAAACAGAAAACAAACAAATAAAAAAAACACTTACAGAGATCATATTGAATCTAGGGTAATAATTAAATGATATATGTCATTTAATACCTCCTAGCAATGCCTCAATATGTTCAGGGGCTTATTTTGGAAGAAGATGGCTTTAATGCTGTGCATTTAGACACATCAGGATTCCATTTCTGGCTCTTTCTCTTTCTCCTTGTGTGATTCAGATTCAGGCAAGTGCTGGTGGTCTCTGACTTGCTACATTCTCACTTGTAGAAACAGCCTACTTCCAGTGTGATGATGGATAATGCCCAACACTTTGCTTAGAATACAGAAAACTCTCAGTGCATGACAGACATTGATAAGTGCATTACTTCTTTGTTTCTGAGGTTAAACTGACTGATTGTGTTTGAGGGAAAGAGTAGGCAAGAATCTTCCTCCCACCCCACAAACAAGCTATTCCTTCATCTAATTTAGAAGTCAAGAATGTCCTCTCTGAAATTAAGCCATATCTTTATTCATCTTATAGGTGAAGGAAAATAAATCTCTGTTCTATGAATGGAGGGAAACGTCTGCCATCATAAGAGAGGAAACACCCGTTTGGTGTTTGTCTTCACAAACAGCATCAACAGGTCTGAGGTCCTCCTTCAGGGTCTTCTGCCTTCCCTACCTGGAGAACCGAAAGGCAGGAGCTGCTCATTTCCTTCTCGCCCCTGCTACAAAGTGCTCCCTTCAAGGCTTCCAGGAGGCCTGGTCTTTACAAAGGCTCCCAGTATAATATTTCACTGGCAGATGTCACCTCTGGAAGAGCCAGCCCTGACACTTATGAAGACATAATCTGGGAAAGGGACAGGGAGCTAAGGTCCAATTCATCCTCAACTCGAGAAAGATAGCAGGAAAGTTGAATGAGTCAGAAGAGAAAATTGTGCTATATATCATTAGTCTCCCAATTTCCCTTATGTTTGAATAATAGTACTCTAAAAACAGAAAAAGATAAGAGAAAAAAATTAAAAAGAAGAAATCTTCCCTGGCAATTTGATTATTAGGTCACTTCAAGAGAGGCAATTTAAGAAACCAGCAAATGCCGCTGGGGAAACTAAAATAATAACAAGCAACACTAATACAGTACCTTTCCTCTTCAAAGCACTTTACAAACAAGAAGTAATTAGGCCAATTAAAACTTGAAAAAGTAGCCTATTTAGACACAATCTTCTTTCCACATACAGGGCATCTGCTTGGAAATAACTCTTGTGCCTTGTTTTCAAAGCAAAAGTTACTCACAGAAAAACAAGATACACATAAATAACTAGGGAATTTCATCTTGGAAGGATCTGGGTCTAGAAACATTTAAGGCACTTAAATCAGAAGTGAATTTCCCACACCTTGATGCTTCCCTACCACAAACCCTGCATAGTTAAACACTTCCGGACAGTGCCAGGCAGTTATGGATGGATTAAAATAGCAAATAACAAAGATGAACAGTCCAGAGAATGAATGGACAGAAGATCTTAGGTCTCCCTGTTTCTGGTAAATTAACTCCCGAAGAGGAATCCCAGAAAAACTGAGCAAAGGGGCACAGTGCCTTGAATTAAGAAGTGCACTAAATTGGGAGTAAGGAGATTTAGGTCCTTGTTCAAAGTTTTTTTTTTTTTAATTACTTTATTTATTTTTAAGGGGGGGGTGTGACAGGGGCAGAGAGAGAGGGGGACAGAGAATATGAAGCAGTCTCTATGCTGACAGCAGAGAGCCTGATGTGAGGCTCAAATTCAGGAATGTGAGATCATGACCTGAGGGGAAGCCAGATGCTCAATCGCCTGAGCCACCCAGGGGCCCCAGTCCTTGTTCAAGTTTAACCACTAATTCACTATGTTACTTGAGACAGTAGCTTAGTTTGTTTCTGGCTTTGGACTCTAAATGTGAAATGGGCTGTTTGATTGGATCCATGGTGTTCATAGTATGTTATGAAGGTACTGTGTGTGCCCAGCACAGGGTAGGTAACAGCTCGGACCTTCTCTGGTTCAGGAAGAGCAGCAACATCTAATTCATTGTAGATGTTGGATTTTTATGAGCTATGAAGAGTTCCATGCCTAACTGAGTAAGAAAATCACTGTCTCTAAATCTTCTGCCAACTCTGGTAATCTGTGATTGTATGAATGTTTATAAACCCCACAGCATATAGGGTATGTTCCAATGGCAACTTGCATTACAGTAGCTTAACTTGCTAGGATCAGAGAAGCGTGAAAGATCAAGTCAGTGCTCTTGCAGTCTCCCTTGTTCACTGTGTGTCACTGTAAGTCAGGGTTCTTTTTCTTTGATTTATCGGAACCTACCCTAGATGAAGCAGGTGTTGCAAAGACCTCCACCAGATCTCCACTCTCTCTGTTCCAGTTTCTCTACTTGGCCTCAGCTGGTTGCCTCTGATAATCTAGTCCTCAAATTTAGGTTAGGGAAGGACAGGGAGTGTCATATTCTCCAGTCTTGACATTTTCAGAGAGCCTTATATAAAGTTGTGAGTCTCATTTCTCTGATTTATGAGTACATATACTGTATAATTCAAAGCCCTGGAGAAGAGGAATAAATGGAAGGTTTCAGGCAAATAATCCCCCCTTTACTAACACTGCCCTCCCCCCCCCATTTTTCCTGTCATCTAGGCAGTTTTTAGGAACCAAACCCTCCCTGACAGTAAACTTCAGCAAACCTGTTAGAATACTTCATTTATTCCCACAAATGCTATTGTTAATTATACAGTGAAGAACCTTAGGTTAAAAGGGTAAACAGACAAAACCAAAAAGGTTGGGTGGCAAAACCAAAAATGGGCCATCAGGTTTTCTGAATTTAGCTCCCTTACTTTCTCCTATCATTCAACTGCTTCCCTATCCACATAACATAAGCCAGGAACTCCTAACCTAAACAAAGCAAGGTAAGTTTTGCTTCCTCTACTTGCCGCCTCCTACTTTTTCTTCTCCTTTCTCTTCAGATTCTCAAGGCTGGACTAGGGTGTCCAATGGAAGGATTGTGAGTTTGACTGAAGTCGGGTCATCTAGCTTTCAAATTAACATGGCAAGTTGTAATGCCCAAGATTTTAATATCACCCCAAAACCAGAACCCGCCAGGGAGACCGAGGCACACATGTAAAAGCAAAGGGCAGTTTTATTACGGCTTGCCGGGCCTAAGTTCGGTCTCACAGACTTCACCAACTCAGTGGATCTGTGCTGAGAGCCCTGAACAAGGGCTGAGTAGGGTTTTCATGGGGTTTGGGAAGGGGGAGTTACAAGAAATAGTGACATAGGTACAGAGACCCAATCATAATGGTACAACAGTATTGGCAGCAGCTCTAACCATACACACTGTTCAGAGCGTTCGTTACTTTCGGCGGGACCCAATTACAACATTTAGGGTATCTTTGAAATTAACCAATTACAGAGCGAGTTCAGGGTCTTGTTTGGTGATTATGGGGTTAACTTTAACACTAGGTAACAGGGTCTTCTTATCTAAAGTTCCCATCTGCAGGCTTTACCCTTAGGAATGTGGGGAGAGGTAGCTGGGCTTTCCTGGTTGGATACCGCAAAGTAGTCTCTTTTGCCCCGGATAATGTATAAGGCCTAATGGTTCGCGACTGACCTTAGGCCTTCTAGTTTAGAGGGGAAACAAAGCCTGTCATGGCGTGTCTGTTTGGTTCAGACTCATGTTCTTACAAAGTGACTTCACTAAGGCCAGTCTTAACCATGTTCTAAATGGTTTTCTTAGATTGAAGATGTAAATCTTAATACCTGCCCAAAGACTTTATAGGATAATTATAAGATTTTAACCTACTATTTGTGGGAATACATTCAAATTGCTTTAAACGGCTCTACCTACCCCTGGGGTCATTTAAGATGTTTTAGTTCTGGTGTTTTCCATCTCTTGCAGCACAGCAACTGAATAATGAGCCAAACTAAAGAAGTTCCCAGAAGCACATATTTCCCCAATGAAAATAAAGGATTCCTAATTCCAGATGGAAAGCATTTTGGTATTTCCTTAGAGAATACCAGTAGTGAATTGAAACAGAAATAGATGCTCCTTACTGAGTAAAAGTCTAGCAACTCGTTTATAGACCTATCCACACTCTAATTAAAATAGCACAATTATCTGGGAAATTGTGAGGAAAAGCCACCAATACTATTGACTGTTTTTGCAATGCCAGCAATCACAGGGAATACTCAGTGACAACCTCAATGTCCATTTACAGATAAAGAAAAGTAGTAAGTTATAGCTGCAGGATATTAGGGAAGTTTCCAGTAATGACTAGAGAAAAAGCGGTCTCACAAGCAGCCATAAGTCTGTGAGAGTCAACTAATGGCACACGTTTAAGCTAGTTGACCTAAGCAAAAGTCAACTGCTGACTGTAAACATTCCTCCCTTTCTACTATAAGCCTAGACGCAGAAGCAGACAGGTGCTCAAATGCAAATCAATCTTATACCTCTGATTACATCTAGTGACTCCTGAAAGAGCAAAATTCTTACTAAAAAACACTACATGAGTTGGTAACCTACTTTTCAGCTCACTTTCTCAGCTGTCACTGGCAATAACATACGTCTGCGAATCAGTAAATGAACAGAGGAACCTCCACACAAGGATTTGACATTAATAAACTGTGCCCCACAAGGCGTCCAAGTTTATTACAAGTAGAATCCACTGTTTGGGTTTTACCATCATCTAGTGTCTTCATTCTCTAATTATCTAGCTTTACGATCAAATAGCAACTTAGGCAAGTCAATACTAGATTTAATATTTTTTCAGCTTTGTTGAGATATTGACACAAAATATTGTGTTAGTCTAAGGTGTACAGCATTTGGTATATGCCCATACTGCAAATTTACTACAATAAGGTTATTTAATACCAATGACCTCACATAGCTGCATATGTCTCCTTGTGATGACAAGTATGAAGATCTCTTCTTTGGATAACTTTCTTTTATTTTATGCTTTTATTTAAATTTATTTTTGAGAGACAGAGAGACATTGTGAGCAGGGGAGGGTCAGAGAGAGAGAGAGAGATACAGAATCTGAAGCAGGCTCCAGGCTCTGAGGTGTCAGCACCGATTCTGATGCAGGGCCAGAACCCACGAACCATGGGATCATGACCTGAGCCAAAGCCAGACGCTTAACCGACTGCGCCACCCAGGCGCCTCTAGATAACTTTCAAATATCCAATACATCATAGTTAACCATAGTCACCATGCTGTGCATTACATTCCCAGAACTTAATTATCTTGTAATTAGAAGTTTTTACCTTGTGACTACATTCACCCATTCCCCTCAATAATTCCCACCTCACAAATAAATCTTTAATTTGCCTAATATAAAGTGCTCCAAATGTCTTTTTTTGAGAGAGAGAGAAACAGAGAGACAGAGAGCGAGAGGGTACACACATGAGGAGGGGGAAAGGGAAAGAGAGAGAATCTTTTTTTTTAATGTTTTATTAATTTTTGATACAGGAGAGACAGAGCATGAGAGGGGGAGGGGCAGAGAGAGAAGGAGACACAGAACCGGAAGCAGGCTCCAGGCTCTGAGCTAGCTGTCAGCACAGAGCCCGACGCAGGGCTCGAACCCACGAACGTGAGATCTGACCTGAGCCGAAGTCGGAGGCTTAACCGACTGAGCCACCCGGAGCCCCATCTTAATCCAACATGGGGCTGAGGCTGGATCTCAGGACCATGAGATCATGCCTGAACTGAAATTAAGAGTCAAATTCTTAATTGACTAAGCTACCCAGGTGTCCCCAAATGCCCATTTTCTATACATGCATAGAAACGTATTTATATGACTTAATCCATACCTTTCCCTTTCCCTTTCCATTCTTAAGGCACCTCTAATATTTCCTTTCTCAACAATTACTATATGCATATGCTAGGTCACACATCTTACTTATATGCTATTATCTGGCTAAGTCAAATGTTCCTCTGTACTTAATCCAAGCTTCATTCCTATTCTAATGGAGGATGAAAATCTAATGCTACCATGTCAAGAAATGTACCTTTCTCATGAACTACTAGATTCACATAGGCATATCCAAAATCTAATCTGTGCTCCCGAAACACACATAATAACATCTTCAGAAATGTGAGGAAGCATGCCAGTCTTTCAGGTCTATTATCGAGCAATAAAATCTGTGAGCGCGCGTGCACACACACACACACACACACACACACACACACACACACTTTTAGCTGTTTTGAAAATAAACAGTGATTCCCAGAGACTCAACCAAATCAACTAAGCACTGTAAAATATCTACTTTTTATTACACAGTTCAGTAATTTACCTTTTCCCACCAATTTTGGGGAGAAATTCAACTTCATTTATTTTCTTAAACATTATTTGACCTATAGGCCCCTTGATCTGGGTTCCAAGAGAAGGCTTCATTCAGTATTGAAAACCTTTGAAATCAGATGAATTACTGAGGAGGAATTTATGGGGGAAATAATACTGTTTGTATTAAGTTCTCAGAATCCATTACAGCATCATGACTTTCCCAAAAGGTTATAAACCGCTGATAAACCTTCTATAATTTAACCTATGATCATTCAGTCTTTATAGTCTATAAAATGTGTTATTATTCTGTCTCTACATGTTGGCCCAATCCATAATCTTCTTTCAAAAGGTAAGAGATACTTAAATGGAATAAAACGCATGCTTCCATCTACCGTCTGGTCAATAATACTGTTTGAGAAGACTGCCATTCATGTCTCTCACCTCTCTGGTGAATTCAGAAAATCTCAGAAGTCAAACTCTAAATGCTGCTGTCTATGCTGCTGCCCTAGTCTTGCCTTGCCACTATGTGGAATTAGACTCTAGGTCCAATCAATCTGATACTTTGTGGTGAAGCACAGTAACCAGATGTGTAGGCATGGGTTTCCACTTAGGCTCTTCCTTCTGCTGTTTCTCCAATAAAGCTGGAGCTCTCAATGAATAAATACTATGCTCAGAGACAATGAGAAAATGCAAATTTTCCTATGATGAGAATTTCTTTTGAAAGGTGCTTTCCCATTTTGGTCCTCCTTATGAAATTAGCTATTTGTGGGAAATAACTGAAGCTTCCTTTAAAATAAGGTGATAATGGGGCACCTGGGCAGCTTGGGTGGTTGGGTGTCTGATGCTTGCATTCAGCTCAGGTCATGATTTCAGGATCTGTGAGTTTGAACCCCCTGTTGGGCTCTGTGCTGACAGTGCAGACCCTGCTTGGCATCCTCTCTCTCCCTCTGCCCCTCCCCTACATGTGCACACACATGTGCACACATTTTTTCTCAAAATAAATGAAATTTAAAAATAAATAATAAAATAAGGTGATAAAGAATAGATGCCCAGAAGCAAATATTGCCTGGAAATGGATATAGGGAAATGGAATTTTTGTGCAAGTGTGAATTTATTTCTTGATGGCATTTATAGAATCTCTTATGACCTTTTTCAGGTCAACATGAAGAACTGTGAGCTGATTGACAGTACTATTAAATGGATTGGTAACTATCTGAACACTGCACCCGAAGAAAGGTTAAATTACTTTTGCATCATTCATTAGGAAGGGCTCCACATTTGAGTCATTGGGTGCTGTACTTGACCTTATAATGTTAAACAGAATGTGTACCCTGTAAATTTACCCAAGAGAACAGGTGGGGAGTTAAGTAACATAAATGTTAGAATATTTAAAGAGATCTTGATGACTAGAAGAGCGGGCCAAAATCCAATAGCATGAACTATCACAACCATATATTAATATAGCATGAAAAACATAAGCTTTGAAATAAAACAAACATGGACTTAAATACATGTTCCACCACTTAATATCTATATGGGTCCAGATAAATTGTTTTCAAGAGCTCCTTTTTCTTATGTTAAATAGGGATAATAAATTTTATTTTATAGGGTTCGTTTAGAAAATTAAATTCTATAGCATAAATTAAAGTCATAGAGACTAGAATTAAATTAGAATAACTTAGTTGTGAGTAGTGTATTAATTTTAAACATTATCTTCGCAAGTAAAAATAGAAGGGATACCTGATATTTATTCCCCCATTTTTTACCAACTATTCAAAAAACAGAGGCTTAGGGGCACTTGGGTAGCTCCGCTGGTTAAGTGTCTGACTTTGGCTCAGGCCATGATTTCATAGTTCATGAGTTCAAGCCCTACATCTGGCTCTGTGCTAACAGCTTAAAGTCTGGGGCCTGCTTCAGATCTGTGTCTTATTTTCTGTCACTCCTCTGCTTGTACTCTGGTCTCCCTCTCTCACTAAAAAATAAATAAACATTAAAAAAAATTAAAAACACATGTTTAAACACCCAATAAGTCTATTGCTATGCTTGGTTTGGGAGGTACAATTGTGAACCAGTCCTGTCCTAAAAGTAGAATTGAAGATATGTTATGAAGAAATGAGTAATATATATATGGTATGACAATTCACTGTATAATATAAGCACATACTTTTTAACCCCCTACTCCACTCCTCTACTAGACTCTATTTGCAATAGACAAGCCATGCCTCAGAATGTCACTTTGTGTGGGGGACAAGCAGCCCTAAATAACTCTAATTACTATAGTCTGAATGAGTATGTCCCCCCAGATTCACAGTATGAAATCCTAACCTCCAATGTGATGGGGTAGAAGCTGGGGCCTTTGGGAGATGATTAGGTCATAAGGATAGAGCCCTCATGAAGGAGACTCATATTCTTATAAAAAGAGAACCTACAGGGCTCCCTAGTCCCTCCACTATGTGAAGACACAGCAAGAAGCTAGCAGTCTACAACCTGGAAGAGGCCCTTCACCAGAACCCAATAATGTTGGCACCCTGATCTTGGACTTCCAACCTCCAGAAGCGTGAGAAATACATTTCCATTGTTAGTGAGCCTCATGGTCTCTGCCACTTTATTACAGTATCCTAGAGGGACTATGACACCAGACCACTACACGACCAATCAGACAAAGTATCAGATCTACAATGCTTGCCAAGTTCATAAAAAATGCCCTTCCTTAAAGTGAGCTGAGCCAGAAGATTTTCTTTCTCTAGAATTTGGACTATGAAACAAGGAGAAATTGGTGCAATTGACAATGGGAACTAGAAATAGAAGGATAAAAGAGATAGGGTTTATGATATTATGCAGTATGAGATATTTCTCACAATATGGAATTATGAGACATGAGACAAATGGTGAGGCAGAAATACACAGGGGAAATCATCAGTGTTATGTGGCTAAGAGAGCCTGAGATCATAACCAATGCCAAGAGCTTCACATTCCTGAGACAAAGATGAAAACCACCTTTTCTGGAGTATTGACTCAGTTCTAGCACTTTATAGATACACAACTCCTGTAATCTTTAAAAAAAACTCTCCATGAGGTCATTACTATTATTTTTCTCATTGAACACATGTGAAAATTGAGACACAAAAAGTAACTTGTGCAAGTTCCAAGACTATTGCTTACAGGAGCCAGGGTTCAAACCCAAGCTTTATAGCTTCAGAGCCTATGCTCCTAATGGTCAGACTCTAGTTTCCCCCCTTTTACCCTTACGAAACACCTTCTAACTTAAAGTAGTCTAAATGAGTCTTTAATTCACTCAACAAGTAAGAAACTAACACAGCATCTTTGTATCTGACAGAGATTCACCTTCAAACAAACCACGTGGGAGGTCAGCAATACTGTAGGCCCCGGATGCACCAGGAGAACTGCCTTCTTCCACTTAGAGAACATCCTGCTTTGTGTACAGAGCAGGATGGAATTGCTGAACATCAGCCTTTGATAGCTGTTGCAGTGGCATTTGGGATAATAGAACCTTGAAATAGTAATGAAGCAACTTTTCTTAAAATCTTCCAGGTGCTCCACGGGAATCCTCTTATGAACGTCTACATCATTTCTCCAAAGAGATCTAGGGGCAACACAGCCATCGCCTCCTCACCATGCCACAAATAGAGGGAAAACGTGACCCAGGGTGGTTTGTTCGAAAGACTTCTGAGGATATAATAGATGCCGTTGCTCTCCGTAGCCACTGTATTCCAAGGTGTGTGATTCCAGGACTGTGGGTTGGTTTTCTTTTCTTCCTTTCAACCATAAGACTTTTTGACAAAAAGGAAAAGGACTAGGTCAGTTCTGCCTTTCTACAAACAGTGCGCAGTAAAGATACTGCACATGGAAAGCCATTTTTAAACTGGCTTTCAATAAGTAAAGGAATGAACAAAGTATATTGCTAATGGCATAGCACCTTCCACAAAAATAGGAGCACTTTTCAATTTGGTTCTTTCATCTTATTGAAAATGTGTGTGTGTGTGTGTGTGTGTACTATTTTATAATTTTTCATCAAGATAGGCAGCATTCACATTCAGGCTCTGGAGCCAGATTTCTTGTAATTAGCCTCACTAAATACAAGTAAGCTGTTTAACATTTCTCTTCCTCAGCTTCCCAGATGAAGAGACTCTCTAAAGGCTTAATTACCCCTGCCCCATAGGGTCACTGGGAAAATTAACCAAGACTGTAACAAGTGCCCCATAGCGCCTATGATCTAGTAAGCACTCAACCAATACTCACCAACTATTAATTAGATAAAGAAATGGAGACACTACATAAAGCACATGAATGCGTGAGATGTATCAGGAGATAATGTAATAGCCAAGTTTGGGAATCTTCAAGGGTTCACATTTGAATGGGACTTTGCATACGTTTCTTTACATCTCTGTGCCAAAGTTTCCTCATCAGTAAAATAGAAATAAGACTCCCTGTTCCATAGCTCTTTCTTATGTAATGAGCTCCTATATTGAAAGCTCTTTGAACAGTAAGTAGTTCATAGTAAACTCAATACAAGTTTTTGCTATTATTGTTACTGTTACTTAATGTAATGATGCCCAGATATAAAACCCAACTCCTAGGCTAAACATCTTCCATATTTGAAGACATCTCTGCAGCTCATACCTCTGATACACACTACTCCACTACCATCTGCTAGGGCAACTGTTGCTAACTTTGCTACTAATCCAGAGTTCAGATTCAATGGGAGTGCATCAGAAAATCTTTAATCCAACAAAAGGCTAGAAGAAGCATGGCCACTTGCTTGGAGGTATTTTGCCCAAATCTTCTGATAACATTTTCTTTCTTTAAACTTGCCTAGAGTAATTATGGCTCTTAACAATTGTTATAGCTCAGTAGCAAATGCTGGGTGACTCCTGCAAACAGTTTTATCAAACTGACATTCTAAAAAATGTCCCTTGCTAAATGTCAAGTGAGATTTCTGGAGGGAAAAAGAAAACTGCCTCTTTTCTTCTTCCACATCCCATGTTTATGTAGATCAAAAAGACATTCCATGGCTGCCCGATGTTTCAGCAATTCAGACATCTGCAATAATCCACCAAGAATTCTTAATCAGCTGCATCTCCATTCTTAACACTGAGGAGAATTAATTATGAATGTGGAATCAGCATCATGGTCGATCCGAGAAGCCAAACTGACTCACAGTGACGCTGTCCTCCTGCCGTGTTAATTAAGCAGGAAGGTGTTCAAGGGCGCTAGACAGAAGCAGAGTGAGACTTATAACTGGCCCACATGCAGGAGATCCTTGTCCCTCTGTGTATCTGGGGTTTTGTGTTATTCATGAAATAAATATTCCAAATTATAGGACCCCATAAGGATACTTAAGGGAAGATAATAAAATCAACTGTAATTGAATACAGTTGAGTCAATGAAAAGAAAACCACTTTCTTAAGAAGGTGTTCTCTTCCCTAGACAGGAGTGATTAGAGAAATAACTACAGATTTGGAAGAAGCGGTCCTAGTTATCTTTCTGCCCTATGACCATTGCCCTGCTTCTTCGACATTAATTGAAAAGATTTGGGTCAGATATCTGGTGGCCATGGTCTTCAGAGGAGGCTAAGCTCTTCTGAGCTCCATGGACAAATTGCAACGGACTTAGCTCAGCTAGAGAATCCATAATTTTGGCCAGTGAGTGGTTTCGGAAGGGCCTGTGACACAGTAGTTAGTCATCCTTAAGACTCATGGGGAGATTTGTCAGGGGCATGTCTTGTAAATGGTTTCCTCATTTTTCAAACACCAATGCACGAGAGGAGTACCTGTGTAGAGAGGTGCTACTTAAAAATTACCACAGCCATCTTGTGGCACAGAAGTACATACTTTAGGTCAAAAGTGAGAATGGTAAAAATGTCAGGATGAAAACAAAGATGGCATCAGAGCCTCTTGTCTGTCCCCAGAACCAACAAACCTAGAACTACTCCACACCTGACCATCTCCTGTGGACTAAGTTCTCATTTTAAAGCAATTGTATTTGGTTTTCTGTTAATCACTCTAAATCATCTTAACCAATATTCAATTTGATGTAAAAGAAAATCCCATTCAATTAATTTATACTCACAACTTTCTCAAGTAGGTATTTCCCCATTTTTACGAACAGAAAATAGAAAACTAGGATGGGAAGAAAATAAATGATTCACTTCACGGCAGTGAGTAACTAGTACAGCTAGAATGAATGTCCACGGGTGAACAACTAAAATCCTATCTTCTCTATACTATGTTATGCTGCCACTTTCATCACTGGAAATACATTTGTTTCTATTTCATTAGACTTAGTTTTTAGATGCCATAAAGTATAAGTAAATGCAAGGGATGCAAGCATTATAAAAATAATAATCCCTGTCTGTCAGTAATTAACCTTACAATGTGAGGATACCTGACAATAGTGACCAACACTGTTTGGAGCTTCAGGAAGTAATGGCTGAGATGGAGTTCAAAGAAAGAGATTTTAGAGAAATTATATAGGGAAGGAATTCTGTAATGTAGCCAATAAATTTTAAACATTAATTTTATACTGACTAGGAATACAGTGTATAGAAATGCCAACATTTATGTGATTTTGTTTTAAGATTCAAGACTAGATTTTTTTTAATAATTTTTATTTATTTTTGAGAAATAGAGAGAGACAGTGTGAGCAGGGGAGGGTCAGAGAGAGAGGGAGACACAGAATCTCAGGCAGGCTCTAGGCTCTGAGCTAGCTGTCAGCACAGAGCCTGATACAGGGCTCGAACCACGAACCGTGAGATCATGACCTGGCCGCTTAACTGACTGAGCCACCCAGTTGCCCCTCAAGACTAGATTTCAAGGGGATTTCTTATCATTGGCTATTTCCTGTTATGATTCATGCCTACAAAACAAAGATTAACATTCAGGCCCCTCTTCTCCAAGAACTACTTTGGCAATGTCGAAAAATATATCATCTGAGTGTCATCACAATTGACGCACTATCTCACATCAGTTTTCAACAGACATAGAGCTCTATGTAAATTCCGAAAAGACTGAGTTGGGTACTTGAAACAGAGGTACCTGGACTTCTCAGAATGGTGTAAAGGTCATGGAAAGGGGTCAATCCAAAATTTGATCAAGTTCCCAGTTGCTACCTGGGCCTGGTGTTGATCCATTTTTGATGTTCTGGTAAGGGACTATTATAGACAGGTACAGGGATGGGTCACTGCTCTGGACTTTATTCATTTTCCAATAGGCTCTGGCCCAGTAATAGGAGTGATTTGAGACTTACAGTATAACAAACCTTCTGGGGGCAGGTGAGTTCCAGTTGGCAAGGACTTCAACTGCTTTTGATGACAAAAGTCTTACAGGGAAGGCCCATAAGGCATTTTACACATCAAACAGCTCTTACTGAATGTTGTTTTGATGAAATAATTACAAATGAATCAGAAGAAGTAAATTACCCTTGAAATAATAACAAGACAGCATTTTCATTTTTTAACAAATTACTAATTATTTCATTTACATTCTAGCATCAAGATAAAGGGGTTTCTACTTCAGTTTCATAAGTGGAGCTATCAAGGAGGGGTGACATGCTCAAGTCAAAAACCTGATCTGGAAAGAATGATAAACAGGTTTCAAGCAGCTGTTCCCATGAATGGAACCATGAGTGAGGAGGGGGGTAAGGGAGAGACTGTCATTCAGGTAGAGAGACCATTATCTCTCCATCTCCACCATGTGAAGCCTTCAGAGAATGCAGTCATGTTTTTTAAAAAGTTTATGAATTGAAATTACAATTCTAAAACTGAACATTGTTTTAAATTGCATCGTCACAGATTTGTTGCTCCATAATTGGGAAAGTGGAGTCACTTTTTGGGAAATAAATAGCAAGGGCCAAGCACCAGAAGGATCCTTTAGGACAGCTAAGGGAATTATGCCGTGAAGACAGCACGAGGCAGAATACAGAACACACCAGTGACTTCTTTCCAGATCCCCTTCTTTTAATTACCTTGACTTCTTTTTCTACTTCTTGTTCTTTGGTGCCTGACATAAACTATAGCTTTTGATGCCTCATGTTCCCTGGTGATTTCTCAGAACGCTTCTATGAGTTGGCATCCTGAACTCAAACTGAGTTGGAAGCTATTACCGCTTGCTGTTTTCTGGAGTTGACATAGTCCACACCTGGAATTTATTCTGCCAGCTCAGTTTTGTGCTAAGACCTCACAATGCAAATGGCCCCCAAAGTAGCCATATATCTTATGCCATGGCAACATACTGACAGCAATGTATAACCCATGTTCAGGTTTCCTTGGACTGTGTAGCCCACATCATATTGTAAAGACAACTAGGTAAGAGTTATGTTCCCTGCAAAACAAGTAAGCTCACTGCATATGTTCCTAATCTTTTCCTATTATATGTTTTCACACTGGCTGTATGTGTCAGTTATCTATGGTTATATAATAAACTATACTGAAATATAGTGGCTTAAAACAATTTTCCAAGGTTTTCTGGGTCATGAATCCTGGCAGAGCTCATCCAGGAAGTTCTTTGTTTCACATTATATTGGAATTACTCATAACTAGTCACCTGGGAGCTTCTCTGGGGGCTAGAACATCCATGATGACCTGTCATCCTTCCAAGCATCTCTCCACATGATGTCCAGCCATGTGACAGTCCAGCCCAAGAGAGAAGTAGAAGCTCCCAGTGTTAGGACTGAGTTTGAAAGTCCTAGAACATCAAGTCCACTGCATTTTTTTGGTCCAAGCCAAGTGGAAGGGCCAGCCCCAACTAAAGGAAAAGGGAAATACATTTTGTGTTCAGATTTGAAAAGTAGTATACAGTAAGCAGTTGTCAAGAATTTACTTTTAATTCCAAGTTTGGCAAAAGCCATCAGAGAACTTTTAAGTATGTTTCTAATTTGTGTTTCTGAGGTCAACTCTGTGAACTAGCTATTTGGATTGTGGGAGGTGCGAAAGAGAGGAGTTAAGGTTAACGCTCAGACTCTTATTTGAACAACGAAGTAGATGATGATACTATTTACTGAATTTGAGTGGATTGGGGAAAGAACAACATATGGCATAAGTTTTTGATGTTTATTAACACCCTTGTGAGTTTCAGCTTTGTGCCTAACAATCATGAAATCTCTGGGGAGGTGAAGTTGTTATTATTGGAACAAACATTGCCTTTGATATCCATGAAACTCACAGAGAGGTTTGAATAGCTTCTTATAGGTAAGCAAATATGAGAAAAGTGGCCACACTCTCCTTGCTGATTAAATTCTTCCCTCAGAAGGAATACAACCAGCATACTAGGAGCAGTGCCAGTGTGCTTCCTTCCTCTTCTTTCCTTCCCTAAATATTTAGTTGCCTATATAATGCCAGATATTGATCTTGACATTGAATACTCTAGCTTGTAGTCTAATTGAGGAAGCAGATGTAATTCAATAGTCCCCAAAGTCCACACAGTTGAGATGTAGGTAACTTCTATTGTTGGTAAAAAGGACTCTGGGAGAAAGTAAACTATCTGTAAAGAGTACAATGAATCTCCTTGGAGGAACAGGACTGAAGTCAGACATATTCTTCAGTGGTTTAAACCATGAACACCTTGAATAGGATGAAGTAGTCTTGGCCAAAGTTCAAAAGCAAGAGAAGAAATGTACCAGTGGGAAACATATCATTATGGAATGTGAAATTAGGACTTCAGCAGGTTTACTAAAGACTACGGGCATGGTAATTTGTAACTGGGTCTAAAAACACTTTGAGATTACTCTTGCTTTATAGAATCATTAACTGAGAATGTGAAGGTCAACCACAAGATCTGTTACACTGGTGCCTGAACTCCAGCCATCACTTTTACTCCCCAGGGGAAAAGCAAGAAAAGGGCCACAATAATAAATAAGTGAAATGATGAAACATACACAATGTAAAATGGCAAAAACAATTGCAGTGGTGTATTAAGAGGCTCTCACACCCTAACTGCCTGGTGGTTTGAAATCCAACTGACCTTTAAAGGGAATGAGCACCTGATGAGGGATATAGGAGGAATGAAGCCAATGGCATTTGGCTAAGTTGAGCAGATGATGGTGTCTAAAATAAGAAGTGAGAGAGGATCATTCATACCAAGTAAAGCAACCACACCACCAATACACAACACAACTTTCAGACGGTATATAAGAAAGCAACTGAGGTTTAAGGCATAGAGCACAGCCTCTAGAAATAAAGTTCAAGTCCAATTTCTATACTTATTAACAACTTCCTTTACCTTGATTGCCTCAGTTTCTAATAACCGTAATAGGGTTGATTTTGATGATTAAATATTATAATTATCACAAACCTCAAAGAACATTGGCTTGTATATAAAGGACACTCAATAAACGTTATTTATCAAAAAATATATTACCTTATAATTTACCACTCATGCTAAGTAATTGATAATTGTTAGCAATTTTAGTCACGTTTATACCCTCAGGAATTAAAAATACCTTATTCCTCTTTTATTTTTTTTTCCTTTATACTAGGAAGGAAAGTAAGTAAAATGGACTGTTGGAAATTTCAGAGAGCTAAAGAATCTACTCTGACTGCTGAGTGCCAGCTCCTAGACCACTGTTGTACTTATCTTCAGGAAATGGCTATACTTCAGGAATTCACAGGGCTTCACAGTGACATAATGAGCTACTCATCAAATGCATAGGGAACCACAAATACAAAAGACTGGATAAACAGGAGAGGCTTCATGTCCTTCCCCCTTTGTGGAACGGGTAATCATTTGACCTGGACAGGTTCAATTTTGCTTTTAAATTCTTTTGGAGAAAAGGGCTTGCTAATAAGTTACTTGAAAGTGATCTTAATGGGAATGTATTGCTCTAATTCAAAGATAGTTTCCAAACTTGTTTAGTGTACTTACATTTGTATACAAATTGTTATTTACTGAGAGTGAGTGAGTCATTGAGGGCTTTTACTTACTAGTTATTCTCACCTCCTTTCCCCGCATCACTACAGAAATGACTGTAGTGGAATTACCAGGGAGAATATATTCCCAGAGGCATAGTCATACATAGAAGTTTTTGAAGGGTAATGAATGTTATGGTATATACCTCAACTGAACAGAACATGCATGGTCAAGCAAATGTAAAGTACTCAAAAAACACAAAATCATGTTTATCAAATAATAAGGATACTTACATATACATATATATAAAGTCACTCATTCCTTTCATTGTACAGATAACCTGAATTTTCATACTTCTATGCATAAAAAGATTGCTTTCTTCATCCATTCACCATTTAACACTTGTCTGAGATCTATCTAAGTCACTATTTAAGAACTAGGGTTAAAAAAAAAAGTAACACAAAACAAAATAAAACAACAACAATAAAAAATAAGAATCCTGCATTTACTTACAGTCTCCAACATAACATACAATAGGAAAAATATCGACAGAGGAGGAGAAGATGAGGAGGAAGAGGAGGAGGAAGAAGAAAATAGGGATGGAGGAAAGAAAGAAGGAAGGGGACTCTTTATGAGCTTAGCTGGCCCATCATCAAAGGTATAATGTGAAGCTGGATTCAGAGATCTCTGGACAATTTCACCTTCAGCTGCCATCTGTTCCTTTCTGAAAGCTAAACTGGTAATAGAAATGTTCTTATACAAAGCATTTGACTGCAAGGCTCAAAGATTGATTATTTTGTCCCTTCACCTACCTACAAGAAGATTTCTGAGGACGTGTGTGTGTGTGTGTGTGTGTGTGTGTGTGTGTGAACACACAAGTGTTCACACACATACATACCAGTTGAAACACGGGATTTTACTACCTACCTACCTACAGCCTCTCTTCAGGATGGACCTAGCTCTGTTCGCATTAAGTAACATAAACATATGCAGATAACCAAGTAGCTCATTGTTCAGTAGTACCTTGAGCATTTTGCTTTAATGACAATAGGTATTTGAAATTTGGGATAAGTCTTTAAGGCCCACCTTTGCTTCTGTGGTGGGCATGCTCTCTGATTTGGTTGAGCATGTAATTACAGAGACACCTAGTGGTTAGGTCCAGGAGTATGAAATCTAGAAGAGCAAGGCAAAAATAAACTTATTTCTCCCAGGAAGGCCATTGGCTGTATGCCAGAAAGGGTGACACCCAATGGAAAGTTAGGCTCAAATGGTCCATTATGTTTAATGGTTTTAACTTGATGGTTTTGGAGTTTAGAAATCTTTGAGATGAAATAAAGTAAACAGTAAATACCAAAATAAAAACAAAAACCAAGGTAAATTAAGTCACTCTCTATGGTATGATTTCAGTATTCCTGCTTTTCACTCTCTATGGTATGATTTCAGTATTCCTGCTTTATTTAAAAGGGGACAACCCACCTATCAAATTCTAAGCCAGAAATGTCACAGTAGGCTGTGAAAACTTTAGCATAAGATTTTATTTCTTTTTTTTTAATTTTTTAATGTTTTATTTATTTTTAATACAGAGAGAGACAGAGCATGAGAGGGGGAGGGGCAGAGAGAGAAGGAGACACAGAACCGGAAGCAGGCTCCAGGCTCTGAGCTAGCTGTTAGCACAGAGCCTGACGCGGGGCTCGAACCCACAAACGTGAGATCTGACCTGAGCCGAAGCCGGAGGCTTAACCAACTGAGCCACTCAGGCACCCCAAGATTTTATTTCTAAGTCAAAGTACAACGGTCCCTGGGAGAAGTGACACGTTGATTTAGATCAGTCATTGACACTTCAGTGTGAATCAGTTGGTCAAAGTCTAGGAGTGAACAATAGTATACGTTGACAATTGTAGGAGAAAAAAATTGAAGTAATACTTTTCTGGGTAGGAGAAGGGGCACTGTTGTCATTAAGTTATAGTGATATCAGAAATTATCTAATTTTAATTACTAAAAATTTTGTAGGGGCGCCTGGGTGGCTCAGTTGGTTAAGCATCCGACTTCAGCTCAGGTCATGATCTCACGGTTCGGTTCGTGGGTTCGAGCCCCAAGTCAGGCTCTGTGCTGACTGCTAGCTCAAAGCCTGGAGCCTGTCTTCAGATCCTGTGACTCCTTCTTTCTCTGACCCTCCCCTGTTCACGCTGTTTCTCTCTCTTTCAAAAATAAAAAAATTTGTAAGGAAAATGTACAACATAGCATACATGCACACAAACATGGAGTCTCCCTGTAAAACTATCTTCAAGATCAATGCTCTGGAGGAGTTTTCAAATTCAATACTTCTGCTTCATCAAAATATAAACCTACTGTAATGAGACCAAACCCCAAACTGGTGCCTTTTTTCAAATTATGGTAGAAAAGAAGTAAGTATAATAATGCCCAATAGTCTTCATAAATAGTATCCAGAGCACTTTCTAATCTGTGGGAAGTTGTCCACCCCTACCTAAAACTCTTTGAGTTCACAAATTAGAAACAGTGGAATATCAAGTACATATCTCATTTGCTGTAGAAGATTGGAGACTGCAGAGAAGAAGGTGGGGAGTATGGGAGGAAGGAAGGATTCCAAGGTGATCTCATTGTGTCTTCTCTCAATGCCCCAGTAAAATGCCCTGATGTCCCTCAAATAATAGCCCAACATTTCAGAGGAAGAAAATACTATAAACTTACAGAAAACACTAGAACATGAAATATAAAATTCCTAATATTAATTGTTGTGAAACCTGTATCCTAGTATTACCTGTTCATCAACAGTTTAAAGCTTGTTCTTTTTGTTTGTTTGTTTTGTAAAAAATCAACTGTCTGTACCACAGCATATAGGATTCTTCTTTCCCTCAGTAATTTTCATCATGCCTAGCCACTCTTGATTTCTATGCAATTTTCATGATATGTTTAAACCCAAACTAGCAATTCTATAAGAAAGCTAACAAAAATGGAAGCCCAACTTGGGACTTGGATTTTATTTTATGAAAGTTGCTCCTATTATCTATAATTCTACTTTTTAAAAAAAATTTATGTAAGTAATCACAACACCCCATGTGTGGCTGGAATGCCTAACCCTGAGATCAAGAGTGGCATGCTCTACTGACTGAGCCAGCCAGATGCCCCCATAATTCTACTTTAAAAAAAAACATTACCAGATCTAATTGTTATTTCAACTACCGAGCTAACGAAGTAATTGACAGGTTAAAAGATCCTTGAAATAGTCTCTCTGAATGTATGGATCCAGGAACCCAACCCCCACCCCCACCTAATCAGAATCACTTAGAACCTAGTTACTCAAATAGTGGTCCACAGATCTACAGCATTGGCAGATTCTCCAGATTCCCGGACTATTTGTAAGCATGCTAAAATTTGGAAAGCACTACCATAAGGTACTGTATACGCCTCCAGATTATTTTATTCCCTCACCCCAAAACATGAAAAATCCCCATTTGTGGGGAGACAAAGGACTGGAAATCTGTGTAACAGGCTTCCCAGAGAATATATGTTTTTTTAAGTTTGAAAACCTTATTTATTGCCTCCTATTTGCACAATTGGGAGTCTGAGACTGTTAACGCATGATCACATTCTTTGGTCAAGTCCTTTTGCTTCCCTCAGTCTGACTTTTCTATCTGCAAAACAATATTCACAGGGTTGTCTAAGTCCCAGATGATACAATGCATAGGAAAGAAGTCTATGCACACAAAAAAAGCTACAAATAGGAGAATTCATTACTATTCCGAGGTGCCTAAGGATATTCCTACCATGTGTGTCCTAGTAGCTTCCACTCTTTGGAGACTGGGAACGAGTTTCCTTCTCTTAGACAGTCAGCTTGGGTAAGTGAAACTTCCTACTTAGGAAGTACTCAGGGATTTTCTCCCTTCAGTATGAAGAGAAGGATGTGGGGCAGCTTCAAGTCTGGAGATCTGCTCAGCTGTGGCTCAGAGAGCAGCTGGTAATACGCATTCACATCATGCTGGCTCAGCTAAGAATACTCTTTCTATTCTTGCCTGCTTTTTGTTTTGTTTTGTTTTCAGGCTTAGGTGTTAGAGAAAGAAGCAGTATCTGAATGCAGTTCCCAGTTTTCCTGCATTGTATAAACCAGTGAACCCTCTCGGCCACCCCCTGCAATGAAGAGGTTGGTCCCAACTGCTAGGGAGGCAACCAACATTGGAGAGACAGAGAGGAAATGAGAAGTCCACTAGGTCCATGCTCCTGGATTTTCACTTAAAGACAGGATATCGATGCTGCCCCCTATTGCAATCACCATTACCTACGTACTAAAAATGTTGCAGGACTAAAGATAATGCTACTGCATACACTATGCTGTGCATACAACAGAATACTAGAATGTGATTCCAGTAATATTTTATGTAGCTACTACTACTGTTGCTATGGCAAATAGTGTACGTTAAGGAAAACAGATACAGATTCAAGAGGGCTACCCACTCATGCTTTCACTAAAATATTATATTCCAACAGGCCTTATATTCCATTACAAAAAAGAACAGGTTGATCTATACTAGGATAACTTGGTATAGGCTTCTCAATGCAAATTTACTGATTTAGGAGTGGCTAACATTTATGAAGTATCTACAGTCAAGCATTTAACCAGACACTCTCATACATTATTTTAAATTAATAGGTACCTAAATCTTATGTTCTTCAGAAACTTATGCCATAAAAATGTTTTATCTTCACATATTTATGTGATGGTCACATGGGTATTTGTCAATAATTCTATTTCTATTCATAATATAATTACTATGTAGGTCATCATTTCCCAAATGGGTTTCATAGAACACTGGTAATTTCCTAAATGTTAACAGATGTTCCATTAAAATAGTGTTCCATAGTCAAAGAGGTTTGGAGAATACAGAGTTAAATAAAATTAAACATTGTTGTTTAATGTAAGACTTCTCAAATTCTCTAAATATTGGCTTTTACATATGATTGTAAAAAAAATAGTATGTTTCCAATAGATGCATGACCTAAAAACTGTTTATTCTCCAATACATAGTACTCTCTCTTTTTAAAAATATGTCGGATGAATTTCATGACACACCCCACTAAAAGAAGCCAAAAGCCCAGGGCTATCACATTATTTTTATAATTCATTTAGTATCCCTGATTTTCCTGTTGTTTTGATAGGCATGCAGGACCAAAAAAAAATGGGATTTCTGGGAAGACTAAGAAGGAATAAGGAAGAAAATTAATGTGAAAGAGGTTAGAGGCCCAGGGCTTAGTTTGAGCCCTTGAGAATCCATGCCTCCCAATCAGACCCTGGTATCTGCTCCTGCAAGTGAGGTAAAAACTACAACAATCAAACATTTTTTGAAGCAGTCAGTCTACCCCCAGCCTGAGGATACATGTAGTCTTACTACTTTTTTTTTTAATACAACCAATCCCAATATTGTACTATCAGATCTTATTTTTTTTTAATGGAGGGGTAGACCCATTAACAGAGAAACCATTTGGTTAAACAAATCCTTGCCTTGTCCAAGTCCTACAGTGACAATAATGTCTATGAACTTGGCGAGAAAAAGCAGAAAAATTTTTACAGAAATGAATCATCAGCTTCCACTGCCTAATATTGTACAGAAATCTTCTATGTGGCTATAATCATAAGAGGGAGACTATTTTACAATACTAGCTTCCAATTCCAAATGCAAAGCAAGTTAAATTAAGGTTCTAAACTCCACTTCTCCAAATCATGTTTCCTTGCAGATTATACCATATCTCCAAATGACCTACACCAATATTTCCCATGAGCTGAAAATATAATTCTGCTCATCCTTCAGGAGTCTCTAAAACAAGTAGAGTCTTGAAGTTTCAATGTCCAACATTTAAGAAGAGGGCAGAAATTATCTCCGTATTTGTCCTATAATGGGTTTCAGTTTTATAATACAATAAATCTGATAAATCTCAGGATCTGATAAATGACCAAATAAAAGGCACCATGGTACCTGCAAACATTTTCGGTCAGTCTTCCCATTTAAATCTAAAATATTCAATTCTTTTCAAGCTTTTGACAGAAAAGACATTATTCCCAAATGCAACATAATAGCACAAATGCAAATACTAATTGAGCTTCCAGAAATGTGTGTCATTAGAGATTGGATTTTATGAAAACTGACAACAAACTCTTAACCTCCCACCCTACTCCAGCATCCTGAATTAACTCACCTCTGCCAGTATAATAAATATGTTCAAAGTGCTGACAAGTCTTGAACTAATTAGCTGTCTAGTCTAAGCTCTTTAAAACTATTGTTTACCTATTTTAATCCCATTTTGCTGTCTTGCTTTCCAACCACACAGCATCTCTCCCGTACCCAAAATTCACACAAACACACACACACACTCTCTACAAACTGTCCTTTGTACCAGGTATTCAATAGGGAATCAGAGATTCATAGATCCTACACAAGCCCTTTATAAAATCACCTCCAAGATTTTGTTGACCATCCTGAGGCTTTTTCCCTAGAATGAGCTTTTTCCTAATCCAATGACTATTTATTTGTTGTCTCCTCATTCATTCATTATTTGTGTGTGTGTGTGTTGAACAAAATCCCGAGTCCTTTAGTCCAGAGAGTATGTTGGACCTGTGAAGAAAAGAAAATTACAACATGGCACCTCACTTAGAGGAGCTCACAGCCTCAGGACACAAGGCAGGGGAACTGGATAATGATCAGTAATTCTCAGGCAAATACCATGTAGCAGGAACCAACCGTACCTGTCTAAATTTGTTTTATTGTTTGGTATTCATATCAATTATTAAATACTTAGATATTTATAGGAAACCTTTTACATTTTAGCACTGACTTAGACACTAAGTGGAGAAAAACTCTGATCTTCTAGATCTTACATTATAATAGTATAGACAGACCCAATACATGACAATTAATAAATAACACAAATTCTCAAAGACAGCCCAACAAAGAGCTTAGGTGGAAAATCTAACACAGTGATAGTAGCTTTGTGTAGAGTCCTACTCTAGTTAGAATGGGTGGGGAAAGCTTCTCTGAGAAGAAAATACAGAAGCTGAGATTCAACACTGACAAAGAAACAGCAAGACAAATGGCTGGATGGCCTCTCAGAGTAGGATACAGCTGAACTTCTGTGCGGAAAAAGAATGGCATCAGATGAAGTGTCGAGAAACAAGCATATTTCAAATCAATTAGGATACTACTTAGGGCAGTTTAAATTCTGGCTCCAACTCAATGTTTCAACCCTTAGCACCAACCTTTTACAGTTTATCTTTCTAGCCACACAGACCTGCTTTTTCTCATTACTCCATCATTCCTTCTTCTATTGAATGAATACCTGAGGACCATAGTAAGGATCCTGATTTTATTCTAAATGCAGAGATACTTGAGTTTTTACATTTTTTCTCTTGTTTTAGCAATTTTTCTTAGAAAAAAAAATATTTCTTCCCACTCTACAGAACGGATTAAAAGAAAACAAGAATGAAAAGGCAAACCACCACTGACCACATACACCAACAATGATGGTCAACTAGGGTTAGGGACAGTATAGAAAGAAACATATTCCAGATATTTTAGAGATCTTAGCTATGGTTTCCTCCACATTTTTTCTCTTTCCTCAGCATTAAAAAAAGTATATAAACAATTCCTTCAGAAATCAGATGAAAGCCACCAGGAGAGTGGCACACTAGACATAAAAAAAAGTACATTCTAAGAGACTGTGCTATAGCCCAAAGATGCTATCTAATGGAAGGATGCTAGTTAACTCATTTGTTATGATAATGCTCAGATAATAAAAGAGTCACAAAAAGCCAGTCTTCTCCAGGGCAGAGGGTGAGAAGAATGGCCATCGCTCTTTTGTTTTCAAGATTACTTGATATGCATGACTAGAGAAACTCAACATCCGAGCTGCAGGGGAATGGAGACTCCTGTTAGCTGTACTTGATAAGGTTTTTCCCATGACTTCTGTTGAATGTGCTAAGGGAATCTGAGTTCCCTAAGCAGAGTCAGGCTTCCTGGATGAGGGATTGAGGCTCAAACTCACTTTCCTTTCCAGCCTTTATGTTTTCTTTGTGTTGGTCTTATAGACTAACATGGAAGAGTGATCACTAGAAGGCAAGGTGACTGAGACAGAAACAGGACTAAGGAATTACAACTTCCTCTGGAGACGAGTCCTATGGAAACCTTCATACTGGGACCGTCCAGGACCCTGAAACATAGTTGACCACATGGCTGACTGTCATCCTACTGTTATTTCCAAGTTTATTTTTCTTAGCCTCCATTCCAGGTAGGAATGGCCACCTGCACTCTGTCCCTACTCAGACTTAAGCTGGAAGTCTTCTTTTTCTCCCAAGTAAAAAAGAGATAGATGAACTTGACATGTATCTTTCCCTTGCATCGTCTTGCCTTGAATGTAGTCAAGAGAAAAACCTCAGCATTCACCTGGCATCCACAAGATAAACACCAACAGAATCCCCAGACCCAGACACTATTAAGTCACAGAATCATGACCTATAATTTCTGCAAAAAAGTAAAGTCCCATTAATTTAGGCTTCTGGAGTCAGATTACTATTATTTGTAGCCAGGGTTTATATTAATTGGTCCAAACATGCTCTGCCCTCAGAAATAAAAACCACTTAAAAAAATTAGAAAACAGGCACCTGGGTGGCTCAGTCGGTTAAATGTCCAGCTTCAACTCAGGTCAGGATCTCATGGTTTGTGGGTTCGAGGCCCGCATCAGGCTCTGTGCTGACAACTAGCTCAGAGCCTTGAGCCTGCTTCAGATTCTGTATCTCCCTCTCTCTCTGACCCTCCCTGCTCGCATTGTCTCTTTCTGTCTCTCAAAAATAAGTAAACAACATTAAAATTTTTTTAATTAGAAAAGTAAAATAAACTTTCATAATACAACCATTATTAGCATTTCCATATGCAGGCATGCCTTAGAGATTGTGGCTCCACCACCATAGGCAAATATAGCAACAGAGTCAAATGAATTTTGGGTTTCCCTGTGCATATAAAAGTTATATTTATATACTATACTATACATGTGAGATTGCATGATGCTTTTTAAAAAGTAATGTACATCTTTAATTAAATATTTTATTGCTGAAAATGCTAACCATCTGAGCTTTCATCAGGTCAACTTTTTGCTGGTGGAAGGTTCTGCCACAATGTTGATGGCTGCTGACCAGTCAGGGTGCTGGGTGCTGAAGGCTGGGGTGGCTGTGGCAATTTCTTAAAATAAGACAACAGTGACGTTTGCCACAGTGACTCTTCCTTTCATGAACAATTTCTCTTTGCTAGCATTTTACCCATGGTACAACTGCTTTTAAAATAGAAATCAATCCTTTCAACCCCTGCTGTTTTATTAACTAAGTTACCAAAATAATCTAAATCATTCATAGCCATTTCAACAATCTTCATAGCATCTTCACAAAAGAATCCATCTTAGAAGCCACCATCAGAGGGGTGGGGGCCACCAGTGTGGCTCAGTCAGTTAAGTGACTGACTTTGGCTCAGGTCATCATTTCACAGTTCATGAGTTCAAGCCCTGCATCGGGCTTTGTGCTGTCAGAACAGAACCTGCTTTGGATCCTCTGTCTCCCTCTCTCTCTATCCCTCCCCTGTTCACTCTCTCTCAAACATAAAAATAAAACATTAAAAAAAAAAGAAGAGAAAAATAAGCAACTTTCTTTGCTCACCCATACGAAGAAACTCCTCATGTGTTAATATTTTATTAGGAGATCACAGCAATTCAGTCCCATCTTCAGGCCCCACTTCTAATTCTAGTTCTTCTGCTCCTTCCATCACACCTTCAGATATTACCTCCACTGAAGTCTTGAACCCCTCAAGGTCATCCATGAGGGGTTGGAATCAATTTCTTCCAAGCTCCTGTTAATATATTTTGACCTTTCCCATGAATTATGAATGTTCATAATGGCATCTAAAATGACGAATCCTTTCCAGAAGGTTTTCAATTTACTTTGCCCAGATCCATCAGAGGAATAACCATCTATGGCATCTATTGCCTTAAAAAATTAATTTCTTAAGTAATAAGACTTGAAAGTCAAAATTACTCCTTGATCCATGAGTTACAGAATGGATGTTGTATTAGCAGGCGTGAAAACACGTGAATCTCAGTGTACAGTTCCATCAGGTGACCAGGTGCATTGTCCATGAGCAATAATATTGTGAGAAAAAAAAATTTTCCCTCTGAGCGGAAGGTCTCAACAGTGGACTTTGGAGTTTCAGTAAACCATGTTGTAAACAATGTGCTGTCATCCAGACTTTGTGGTTCTATTAATAGAACAAAGGCAGAGTAGATTTAGTGTAACTCTTAAGGGCTGTAGGATTCTTCAAAATGGGAAATGAGTACTGGCTTCAATAAAGCCACCAGATACACTAGTCCCTAACAAGAGAGTCAGCTGGTCTTTTGAAGCTCTGAAGCCAGCCGCTTACTGTTCTTTAGCTGTTAAAGTCCTAGGTGGCATCTTCTCCCAATAGAAGGCTATTTCATCTGCATTGAAAATCTATTGTTTAGCATAGCCACCTTCACGAATTGTCTTAGCCATGACTTCTGGCTAAGCTGCTGCCATTTCCACATTAGCACTTTCTGCTTCTCCTTGTCCTCTTATGTTCTGGAGATGGCTTGTGGTCTTAAATCTCAGGATCCAAACCTCTGCTGGCTTCAAAATTTTCTTCTGTAGCTTCTTCCCCTTTCTCAGTTTTCATAAGACCGAAGAGAGTCAGGCCTTGCTCTGGAGTAGGCTTTGGCTTAAGAGAATGTGGTGGCTCTTTTGAGCTTCTATTCAGAACTTCTCCATATGAGCAAGAAGGCTGTTTCTCTTAACATTCATGTGTTTGTGGGAGTAGTTACCTTCCAGAACTTTCCCTTTGCATCCACCATTTGGTGAACTACTTCACACAGATACCTAGCTTTCTGCTATCTCAGCTTTGGGTAGGCCTTTCTCACTAAACTTATCATTTCTAACGTTTGATTTCAAGTGTAAGACATGCAATTCTTTCCTTTCTTTTGTACACTTAGATAAGGCCATTGCAGGGTTATTAATTGGCCTAATTTCAATACCATTGTGTCTCAGGAAATACGGCTGCCTAAGAGAGACGGAGAGAGGCAGAGAACAGCCAGTCCATGGAGCAATCAAAACACACATAACATTTATGGATTAAGTTTGCCATCTTAGGTGGGCATAGTTCAGGGCACCAAGAACAAAATAGTAAGAAAGATCACTGATCATAGATCACAAGGCAATAATGAAAAAGTTTGAAATGCTGAGAATTACCAAAATGTGACAGACACACAAAGTGTGCAAATGCTGTTAGAAAAATGGCACTAATCAACTTGTTCAACACAAGGCTGCCAAAAACCTTCAATTTGTTAAAAAAAAAAAAAGTACAGTAAAACCTTGGATTGAGGGTAAATTGTTCTGCAAGTGCTCTGCAAGATGAGCAGACATTTCTAATAAATTTTAACTTGATAAACGATTGATGTCTTGCAGTGTAAGTAGTACATGATGCTGAGCATCACATGATCACAATGGAATCAGTGGTTCTCTGTCTCTCTCTCTCTCTCTCTCTCTGCTTGCTTGCTGCAAGATTGTGGGTGATCAGCTCATGTACTTGGAAGCTAAGTCTCAGGTTGTGGTGTTTGGCAGAAATCAGTAGCTTTTCAGAATGTTGGAAGGTGCCCACAACTGGCAGTAGGGTATTTTTTGTCACTTCAAAGCACCTATGGGCGGGCCTCTGCTTTTCCATACAAGAGTAAGCCTAGAAATGTTTGCTTCATTCTAGGTCAGGCTGCCTGCACATACAGACCCTTTCCTCTCCTGCCTTACTGCCAGTTACATTAAATACAGTAGATGACAAGAGTTTATTAACACTGCACTGTAGTCATGACCTGTTAGTGATAGTGAAAGTGATCCTGATCCTACACAATAGCCCTCCTCTCTCATTTCCCTCACACCAGCCACTAAGGTTTTCAAATGTAAATGCAGGTTACTTTGCTTATCTTTCTTTATATTTTGTATTTTCTTTATTATTTTATACTATGTAACATTATTATAGTCATTGTTATATGAATACTTTGGGGATGTGGAATGAATCACCTGAGTTTCCATTATTTCTTATGGGAAATTCCCTTTGATACACAAGTGCTTTGGATTACAAGCATGTTTTGATAAGGAAATATGCTTACAAACCAAGGTTTTCCTGCTTAGTGTCAGTGAAGTAAAATAAAGTAAAGCATAATAAAATGAGGTTTGCCTGTACTGCTATGTAGTCTTTGAAATTTACATATGCATGCCTATTTTCTTTATATAGTTGTCATTATACAAAGTCTTCCAGGTTGTAAATTTTAGTAGCTACCCTATATCCATGCATAATTATTTTACCCATATCCTTTTGTTTGACATATTGGTTTATTTTTTATTGTTACAATTTTATTAGCATATTTCTGTATATTGCATTTTTTATATTTCTTTGGGATAGACTTCCAGAAAGGGATCAAAGCAAATGAACAATTCTATGACCTACAATAAAGTCAGGTTGCTTTTGAAAAGCAATATATGAATATGCACAGCCACCAACAACATGTGAATATACCAGGTTTACTTACATTTTTTTCCCAAACTTATATTAATGTTAGGAAACAATTACTAATTTCATAGAAACAACATTATTTGTAAGTGATGATGTTTGTTCAAGACTTTCTTGGGCATTTTTCTCTTTGCTGTCTCATTCTTGCTATAAAACCAACCATTAGATTTCTATACTGTATAATCTGAAAAAGTTAATCTTCAAAATTCACCCCAACAATGATAATACCTTATATATATACATAACCTTCTGCAATCCAGAAGATGCTTTTGAGAGACGTATGATCCCTATTCCACAAAAGAATGAGGCTTCTTTCAGAAAGTGCAAGCTCAGAGACTTGCCTTATGCTGTAGAGCTAGGAAATGAAGGACTCAAGATTCTAATTTCAAGTCCATGGCTCTTGTTTTTCCATATGCCTCATTTTTATTCAATATAGGTACTAAGCAAACCTCACAATATTAACCCTGACTTGCACGACCAATCCTAAGAAGAATTAACAAAGGCTTGGGAGAAACCTTATATCACCTTTTCTTTTGTTCTGAGTATACATGATGGGCACTTGTAAGTACAATGTGAAAGACAACATAGGAAAGCTAAGAAAAACCTCAGAGCAGAGTCTTAGGAGTGGAGCAAAAGTAAATTCCATAGACAAGAGAGAATTTTGTAAACCCTAATGCAATTGAATATTTATAAAAATAGGCCAGGAGCTAAAAGAGCATAGTGGCTTTGAAAAGAGACACAGAGGAACAATAAGGAACGCCTTTAAACAGCAGTTTCCTGGTCATCCTGTAGCCCAGGCATTGAGCCAGGACTGCCGTAAAACTGAAGATGAACTCCCTGATCTTCTAGGTTATAAGTATTAGTGAGTGTGTATCAGTCAGTTAATCTGTGTTTACCAAATAGGTTATGAAGACAGTCATGGGCCACATAAGCCTGAGTACAACAATCAAGTAAGGTAATGAGATTTTATAGGAGAAAAAAAGTTAGTCTAGTAATGGAACGAAGAAACTGAAATTGGGACATTTTGTTGGTAAGGGGCAAGAAATCTAAGTTAACTTTTATCCCTGCCACTTAGATTTGGCAAGAAGCTCTGCCTCAGGTATATAAACTCTACCTTAGGACTAGCAGAAAGTGAGATTGAACACGTAAACTTAGTTCACCATATCTATTGCTTCACATGTTCTAAGAAGATGCTGTGAAAAGAAAATACTTTATATCATCCAAGAAATAACTTATGAGGCTTTAATGGAAACATCCCTTTCCCCCAGGTCTTACTCCCTTGACACCTTAATTCTGAATAAATTGACCATAAAAGCAAATCAGGACCCATGTCACCACACAAAGGACTTTCTTTTTTTTAAATTTTTTTAAAATGTTTTATTTAGTTTTGATACAGTGAGAGACAGAGCATGAGAGGGGGAGGGGCAGAGAGCAAAGGAGTCACAGAACCGGAAGCAGCTCCAGGCTCTGAGCTAGCTGTCAGCACAGAGTCCAATGTGGGGCTCGAACTCACGAATGTGAGATCTGACCTGAGCCGAAGTCAGAGGCTTAACCCACGGAGCCACCCAGGCGCCCCACAAAGGACTTTCTGAAGCAAGCTGGATGCCCTACATGAGTCAAGGGGCTTTCAATATCTATAAAAAAGGTGTTCTGTTCTTGCAAGAAGGGCTCCATACACATAGTGCAGGAGAATTCCTACTACCAGTCGGTTAGGGGAAGGACTAAGGTTTAAATGAAGTGAGAGAGGGAAAAAAATGGAAAAGCAAACAGAAAGAGATAAAACAAACGGAGGCCCTGGGGCTGGCCTCACAGTCCTGGGTGGAGGTAGGAGGTCTCGCGCAATAAAAACGTCCTGGAAGTAGAAGTCAGATGATGCATGTCTGAATTTTGTGTTCTCCGTTTATTAGTTGTATGATATTGAACCTATCACTTAATCTTTTTACCCTTAGTATTCCATCCGTAAAATGGGAAAATAACACCTTTCTCAAAGGGTTACTGGGAGAATTAAATGTGAACATGTAAACAAACAATACAAATTATTTGAACATGGTCCAAGAGGGGTAACTTTTTCTTCCTTCAAATAAAAACTCAAGTGGGAAGAAGGAATCCATAATGTAGGAGTATGAATGAGTAAGTGTGTGTGTGTGTGTGTGTGTGTGTGTGTGTGTGTGTGTGTAAAACTTAATACCCCAGATGTGTGGAGAAAATTTACTTCCTTTCCATATTGAACCTGTTCATAATAAATATTAACGTTATTTACACTAAGTATGCTTGGCACATAGTAGGTTCTAAAGATTCGCTGAATAATGACTCAAAAGCATTAAAAAATGAAGCTGAATGAATGCCAAGCTGCTAATTAGCAAACATCTAGACTTTTCGCATCAGCAGCTCTGCCGTTGAAGAGATCTGCGTTCACAGAGGACAGCTGCATCACGAGGCTACCAAGTTACTCTTTTTCTAAAGGACACGGAAAGTCAACAACTTCGGAAACTCACAAATCCACTCCCACCCCAATTTAAATCTTAGGAAATTAATAACACTTGTCTAATAGGTGAGCCTGTTTGGTAAACTACAGCTGTGTAATAAGTCATCCCAATACACAGAGACTTAAAGATTTCTTCTATCTAACCACTCTGTATTGGATGGGCTCCTTCTCCACTTCTGGTTTCCTCAATTCTGCTGAGCTGGAAAGGAAGCTGAGCTCCAAGGCCTGGGGTGGACTCACTCACACGTCTGGCAGCCGTGCTGGCTTTCAAGGACATAATACGGGGAGACAGGTCCATGTTCCTCTGTGTATCCTCCAGTTAGATGGGCTTCCTTTCACAGGTGGGAAAATGGAAGCTATACCATTCCTCTTACAGTCTATCAAAGCAAGTCACAAATCCAGTCTAGTTTCAAAGAGTAAAAGAACAGACTCTACTTCTTCATGGAAGTTACAGAGCAAAAGGCCGTATGTGCCAGGATACATGGACTTTGTGGCCATGTTTTATCTTTATACAGAAAAAGTACAAATGTAGCCCATTTACTTACCACGAGGGCTAGATGCATGTTTCTGCTGGGCTGTTTGCACCAGAAGATGGTCTGTGTTAAATTTAGTACATCCTAGGTACAGGGTAAAGCACAAAGAAATTCTAAACCCACAAAACTAAAACTAAGGCAAGAATGACATCACATTGACCATCTGATCAAAGCCCAGGAAAAAGGAAATGTTTAGAAAGACAGAAAAGAATGCAGGCAATTAGAGTAGGCCATTATTTTAATTATGAAGATCTAGGCTTGCAAGCCATAATTTTAGCAGAAAGCATGCTGTGAATATGACCATATGGTTGGTAGACTGTAAGTCCTCTGAAACATGACACATATTTTCTAAATCCCAGCTCAGACAGTTACTAGATGTTGAGTTTCTTAACCTCTCTAGGCCTCAGTTTCCCTATCTGTAAATGAAATGTAATTGTATTATTACCTATATATGCCTGTACTAAGAATTACACAAGAAACATGTGCACCCGTCACTGACATAGAATATTCAATAAGTGGTGGAAATAAATGAAATCTACAACCATGCAATTACCTGATTTCTACTTATAAATTCTATTAAAGTCTATTCTGAAACTATTAAAACCCTAGATTTAATTAAATGGAGTATTGCTCTTTGAGCTCTAAAACATTGAGATTTTAGAATCCCAAAGACATTGATAGATAACTTCCCTTTTATTTTTGTCCTCAAAATAAGTTTATTGAGAGAATTTGGGGAGGAGGGTCCTTCCCCCTGAGAATATGTGAAGAATGACTTCTAAGAAAAATTTAGATAAAAGTACTGTAACCGAGAACATTCCAAGGTGATAATACCTATTGATGTGTTCAGGATAAGCATATAATGAAACTTAACTAAATGTAGCACCACATCTACTTTAGTATAATAGCATAACTGTAACACAAAATTCAAATTAAGTAGAAACATAAAAGTGCTTTGGGGAACCTCAAATAAGCTTCCATTCATTGTTCTCTGTTATAAGACTGAGAATCAGAGGGGAGGCGATGGAACTGAACAGTCCATATATACACAGAGATCCATAATGTACACATTTTTACAGATTTCAGAATAACGTTAGCAACTTGACCTACTGTAATGCGTGTGCGCATGTGTGAGTGAGGTAGGTACTACTATCGTTTATGCTTCCTTCAAGTTTTGTCTTTCCTTTATATCAGCTTTGCTCTCTTAGTAGTCATTTTCTCTACTTTACTCCTTCACTAATTGGGCAAATGTGATAATTTGTAAAGGGTCTCCAACTCATTAGTGTAATTTAGTCAGGTTATACTGTATTTCACCAGACACACCAACCAGGCTCCCGCACACATCTGTTTTTAGAGCTCTATTTCATAACCATCCACAATATTTCTGCTTTAAAATTGAGAAATGATTGCTCCTTAATCAGCTATTTGTTATACTGAGCTATATAAATATATGCAGTGTCATCCATAAATAATTTTAGGGTAGAACATAGTAACAATTAACATTTGCATAGAGCTTTAAAGTTTACAAAGCTTTTTCTTATATACCCAAACACAAAACCCCATGCATTCCCCTCTGAAAGAAGGGATCACTTCTTTTTTAAATGACTTCAAAGGCAGCATACCATGACATTTCTACACATAGACACTTGCTTCATCCAGATCTGCTACGTGACCTTGGCCATTTATTTAACCTCTCTTAGCTTAAATGTTTCATTCTTTAAAGTTTATTTGTATTTAGTTTGAGAGAGAGATAGAGAGCACGTGGGGGAGGGGCAGAGACAGAGGGAGGGAAAGAGAATCCCAAGTAGACTCCACACCATCAGTACAGAGCATAACTATGAGATCATGACCTGAGCCAAAATCCAGAGTAGAACACTTAACTGACTGAGCCATCCAGGTGCTCCAAGTGTTTCCTTCATTAAAATGTGCACAATATCTACTTCAGTTTCTTTCTTGGGGATGGAGGGAAAGTCAAAATTGTGGAAATGGATATAAAGTTCTAGACACATAGTAAATGCTGAATAAATGCTGGCTATTTTCACGATCCCAATTTGGCAAGGTAAGAATGTTACCCTTTTTTTTAAAGTAGCTTACATCAAATGACATAAAAAGGAGATAGCTGGCAAATATGTAACCAAATATGTAACCAGGGTTTTCGGGTTGGGAAGATTTGGAGTCATTACGCAATGGCAGCATCTGCGCCTCATGCCCACCAGCCAGGGGCTGCAGGGTTGAACACTGCTCCCCAGTATCACAGGCTGTGGGGCGAGGGGGGCACGTGGAAGCAATGCCTTCTAATCTGAAACCCTGGGTTGCTTACAACTGTGGAACTGTGTAGAACAGAGACAGGAACAAAGGATACAGATTTGTAAGTAAAGATGTTACCGAAAAGGAGCAGGGCCTGAGGTAGAGGCTGGAAAGCTTGGATCTGGAGTATGAGACATTTAAAAAGATGGAGAGAAGGAAGCAGGAAATTGGGAAGTCCTAGCAAGCTGGCAGCTGGGAGGTCTGAGTCAATGGCAGAAATAGGAGCTGTTGCCGGACAGGATTTTCTTGCATCCTCTGTGGCCTCCACTTGGCAAGAAGGCTAGGGGAACAGGAGACCGGAGTACAGAAAGATTTCCTTAGGCCGTGGACCCTCAAATCACTAACCACTATGGCAGGTGGCACAGGCGAGTAAAACAGACATGGAAGAGGGCAGAGTTTTCTGGAGCATTATTCAAACCTCAGATACGAAGAGGAAATTAACCCTTTTCCCATTTTTGAATTTCCTATCTCTGCTCTCATCACAGGGGAGAATCAAAGGGTTATTTAACCACAAGCCTGGCAGGTGACTCTCTACTGTCCCCACAGAGATTGAAGGTAATGACCAAAGAATCAATTTGATTAGTGGCTTCCTCTTGGCAAAACCCTCTACTTTCTTGTTCTTTATTCCTTCTTCCCTGCTCTCCCCTCCCAGTAAATGGCATGATCAGAATCAGAGTGGAATAGCTTCTAAGTGGTCTGCCTTTTGCTTCTCCTGGATCCTTACCTTAGATCCAGGCCCTAAGCCAAGAAAAATGGCATCCTATGAAACTGCCTGGCAAATGTTTTGGTTTACTGTTGTGGAAGGATCAGGCCCCTGGCTTGAGAAAGAAACGGCCATCTACTGCAGCAGCAAAGTCTTTCTCCTATCTCTAAGAATCCCAAAGTAGCAAACTTGACTGACGTCCGGAAGGTCAGAGAACATACTTTCCTCTATCAACTCTTCATGCTTGTGTTAAGTGCCATTCCATTCTGAGCTGGCAGTTCACAGACATGTTTCTCTCTACAACATACCATTAGAGAAGTCTGGGCCATCTGTCTGTCCGACAGACCATCTGTATAAAGCACTAGCTCCCTTTCCAGAAAATAGAAAAGGGACATACTCAGATCTCTATAAGGAAGAGAAAGTAAGGATGCCAGATAGGAATCTTTGCATCTATCTTTGCTTCCAAGCTCTCTTTTTGGCGATCACTGGAGAAAAGATTCCAGGAAAATGAAGGTTAAAAAAAAGTTACAGCAAATGATTTTTACCTAAAAGAGTACAGAGCAGTTTGAAAGGCAGTAGGGGAAAATACAGAACACCGTATGGCTTTATGGGTTTGCAAGGAAAAGATCATACCGGGAGGAACCATGTCCCCTGGACTCTGCAGTCAGGGCCGCGTAGGCACACATCATACTAGACATGTGACTCTTTACCTAAGCAAATCACACGTCGTCTGAGGCTGAGTGTCCTCATAAGTACCCTGAGAATCATCATACTTCCCTTCCACAACTAAAGTTCCCTGCATTCCACCTGGGATACCACAGTGTTACACACATGATAGCTACTGGGTTAATTTTATGATTCTTTATTCTAGGCCTTCTCCAGGACTCACCCCATATCTTTATTCTTATCCACCTATTTGTTGATGACATTTCCTTCCCCTATTCACAGTCAAGCCCTCATCTCTTCCATTTCCTCTTCGGAAAAACTGGGTTTAGTCCTAAATAGAAGCAACAAGTTCAGCTTTTTTCCTTAAACTTCCCCAATCACAAAGTCCCCAGTGATAACTGTATTCTGTAAATCATTCACAGTGACTCCATTTTTCGGTTCTGAACCCTATGCTGCCTTGGTTAGCAAACTAATTTGATTCTTGCTAATATAACATTAACAATAGTTTATTAACATATCTGAGGGGAAAAACACCATTTGTTTACAACTTTGTGTTCCATACTATACCAGAAATAATAGTGAAGCTGATAAGAAACACTTCAATAAATGATACCAGTGAAATGGCCACAGAACCAAAAGGATATTATCCACAAGAACATTCATTCATAGACATTGCTGATTTGCTCAAGCAAAAGCAATCTTAATCCAGATCTATGTCATAGTTCTGAGATTCAGGAGTAGAAATGTGTGTGTTGGGGGGGGGAGTACCAGTAAAATGAGTCTTGGGGGGAAGAAAACATATGCCAGATAGAAAAAACAGAATTGCACTTAGTGAAAGCTTAGAAAAAAATCCACCAGTGCCTATTGTGATGGCAGAAATAAAAATCCAACTTGAAGGAGCAAACACACATCCTACGAAATCATGGCAGTAAGGCCAGATAGGTCAAAGAAGTAGAAAGGGATAAAGGAGGTAGCATCCAGCAGATGAACACAAGTGCTCAGCCATCTGTGAACAAGACAGACCCTAGTTCATCAAAGTATTTGCAGTCAAGAGACACCCAGAAAAACTTACTACTTGTATATATACTCTTACTTGGGGCACTGAAATCAGAACAGGTTAACTGATAAAATGTTTAATATTTAATATAGTCCACGTTCTTCGGTAGAGGAAAGATCCTGAGCAAAAGTCACATATAAACATGACTTTCCTTTAGAAGATGTGTGAGTGGAATTTTTTCTTGGGTTTATCTATCTCCTTGGTATGTTTATCACTATACATACGGAATGTTTCCAACAGAAATAAATTAGCACATTCAGCCACTGTTTGTATTACTAATCAGTCATTTTCAGGTACAACTTTACCTTTATTAAAGTGATTGTTTAAATCGCTTGTACTTCATACTTATTTTTATTGTTATGCAAACATTTGTCTCAATTTGTATAAAAAAAAAACCTTTTCTTTACTGACACATTTCTTCCACATTAAGTATCTACAAGGTTCCTAGCATGTCTGATCAAAAGTTTTAATTCCAATCATACTTTCCAAAAAAGTATACCCTGAACCATTGTATGCGTACTTAGTCCTTGCTTCTGGGACTTATTATGCACATCACGAATATAAAAATCAAGCTGTCCTACATAAAGAATTTAAATCTCCTATCCTGAAATGGCTTACCAAACACAGAGAATTCTGGTTTGCTTAAATATATATATATAAATATATACACATATATAAATATAACTATATATACGTATATATAAATATAAATATATATATACACGTATATATAACTATATATATACACACACACATACACACACACACACACACACACACACATATATGGAGCATCTAGAACACCAAAAACTGATTTAAAAAATATCTACACTTTATACGAAGGATAGAGAAATTTTACAGGGATGAGAGAAAAGGCAGAGTTGAAATTTTCTTTGTTTCTGTGAGAGCATAAAGTAAAAAGATGGTTACCTCCTCTCTATCAAAAAAGCTTTCAAAATGTGACCCTTTTTCCTGTTTACAGTCAAGCGTGTGCTACATTCCCAAGTTCACAGAATTTTAGGATTGAACGACAGATAAAATTCCTTAGCACATGAAATTCTGACTTGGTTCTCTGTTTCTCTAGTCTCCTTGAATGCCCTGCACCAAATCACTCTTTTTCCATCAGCATGTTCCCCACTGACATCAATATCTGAAAGATAATTTTCCTCCTCTCGTTCATATTTTTATGGCCAGGAATAGATATTCATGTTTCTGTTCACTCATGTGAGGTAACAATTTGTATAACTTCTGGCACCATGGAGTACAAGGCTTATATACAAATAGAGATTTCTAAATTATCATATTAATACTAGTAATTATTATAATTAAAATATATAATATTTATGTTGAGAGAAAGAGAGAGCACGGGACCAACAGAAAGAGGAAAAGCGAAAGAATCCCTAGTAGGCTTCTCGCTGTCAATGCAGAGCCCAACACAGGGCTCAAACCTATGAACCAGGAGATAATGACCTGAGTAGATATCAAGAGTTGGATGCTTAACTTACTAAGCTACCCAGGCATTCCATGATTTATCTTTTATTGAAGAGAACTAAATCCCAATATCTATTCTCAGTCTCTTTTAAGTATTATTTTTCTTAATCTTTTTACAACAACCTTGCAAGGAAAGAAAAAAGGTACAAAAGGAATCCACAATAAGTTACTAGAGAGACGCTAAGAGACACGACCCATAAATTGCATTCATCAATTATTGCCCAATGCTACTTAGGATTTATTGTTACAGAGAAGACCCTCATTACTTTGTCCCACATCCCATAACTCCAGTTACTTTTGCCAATATGCTACATGACACCAAACGTTCTAATAAGATTTACGGAACTGCCAAAGTTGGGCTCTTCCTCAAAGCACTGAGGATGTACTATTATCAGGAACCCAGTGGTTCAGGAGGTGAGCCTTCAGGATCCCTTAAAACAGAGACTACGTCTTTCCACCAATAGAATGAGCTCTGTTGTGGCAATGACATTATCTGATTTGCATTTAGAGAAGGCTTACTCTGGACTCTCCATATTCAAGGATTTATATGAAGAAGCACTGGGTTTACAACCTACAAATTTTTTTTAAAAAGGATATATATCCTATATATATCCTTATGAATACATAGAAGAAATATACACAAGCTTTGAAGTCAGTCTGAATATTGGACAATGGAATGAGTCACTTTTTGTTTCATTTGTAATATGGGAATCTTACCTTACCTTTGTTTTGGAAGTATAAATAATATAGCCTGCAACACAGCACAGCAACTGGCACTTAGAACACCTTTGTTGACTATGAGAGAATTAGTTATAATTTTGATACCATCTCTATGTGTGTATCTGCAGTATATTACTCAGGGAAGTTAGTTCAGTGCACTCCTCTAACCACAAATCCTGATGCTCAAGGCTGCGGCTGAGAATTATAAACTTGCATGTATGAGTTTAACCAACAAACATCCCTCCTCCCTTTCTTACTCTACTAGATTTGGACTTTAAGAAACCTGCCTTAAACTGCAGGAAACGTGGTTCTTGTCTTCCTTTTCGGCAAGCCATAAAACAGGCTCCATCCATTCATTTTACGGATAGAAAAACTCACAATCTGAAGGACAAAATCCTGCTCCCTCCGTGCCTAGGGAAAGGCTGACTTTGCAGAACAGAAATACCTGGGTCAAGTGGTACCAGGCATGCAGAGTTAGCAAAGCAGAATTGAACTCATCACTGACAGCTCAGTTCAGTTACAACAGGAATGAGGATTTTTACATCTTTTGCAATATGTTCTTGAACTAAATAAAGGTCATACACAATGACATAGTCCCACATAGGTCATCTTCTTGCAGAGGAATCTTAACCCTGTTTTACTATTAAGTGCAAATTCCAGGGGACAGCCTGGAAACTGCAGCATGCCCCATCCAAATGCAGGAAGTGCGGCAAAGAAGCATGAGCAGAGAGAGGTCTACATCCCCCACAGTGGTGATCACAGTGCTTGTACCTGGTAGATGTTTAATAAATATGCGCCCTTGTATTGATTGTGAACAAAACAAGGCGTTAGGTAAAGAGCAATGTTAACACCACTTGCTGACATGTGAACTGTGTTTCTGCAACCACATATGGATGGGTGCACATGATTCTCGCTACTTACATTCAGTATCATTTTGGAAGTTCTGAGCATAAGTGAGGTGACATCTGGAAAGGGCACTCTGGTTGCTCTGAGAAAGGATCTGATGAAATCATGGTACATGAAATGAGCTAATTTACAGAAATATAACTTTCTCTCTCCCGTGTTACTTAGCTCTCAAATTACATTTGGGGCTTTTGCCTACCCACATAAGTTACATAAATACACTAAATTAGAGTGGTCTTCCTAATTCTTAAGCCAGATGAAGAAGGGGGAAAAATATACTTGAAACTTTAGAGTTTCAGTTTTGTGTTAAGGATTTTACCAATACTATACAGCTGACCCTTCAACAACATAGGTTTGACCAGTGTAGAGACCTGCTTATCCATGTTTTGCAGTGCATAAACAGATCTTCCCTATGATTCTCTTAAAAAGATTTTTCTCTAGCTTACTTTATTGTAATAATACCATATAAAATGCATACTACAAATATGTTAATTGATTACGTTACCAGTAAGGATTTGGTCAACAGATAGTAAGCTATATGTTTTGGAGGAGTCAAAGCTATAGGAGATTTTCTACTGCCTGGAGGCTGGCACCCTAACCCCTACATTGTTCAAGGCTCAAGTACATATACACTCATTTATTCACTCATGCAGAGGCCCACTGAATGATTGATTTCCCTATTTTACAGATTGGATAACTGAAGCTCTGAGAGATTAGGTATCCAGTCTCAAGTCTGTCCAACTTCAAAGTCAATGTCCATCACTACCATATTTTCTTGTCATAAGGATCTCTCACTCAGCCCTTTAATTCTCGTTTATCTGTCCCCCAAACATAACTCCGTGTGACAATCATCATGACTTATGTTATCATTATAAGTAAATATCCTATGGATACAACTCACAAGTTTAAATCAAATTCTAATCAACAAATTTTTTATGGAATAGACCTCTCTAGAGTCCACAAACCCTGTGATGATCTGTGTATTCCTCCAGAAGAGACTGGATGTCCAAGTCTTTCCTGGATATCCAATGACAATGGATTCGGATCATCACATTTTCTATTTTTCATGAATCTGAAGTTATACTTCCTATAGGTTGGTCAATTACTTGCACAAGTATACACGCCCATGTGCACAGGCATGCACACCTACACAAACCCAAAACCAAGAGTGTTCCACAGAAATTACTGACATGAGGTAGAGTCATTTGTGAAACACTCAAATTTTAATACCACAAATACTGGTCACCCATTATAAAGATAAGTTCTGCTTAATCAATTTGAAAATCATATTGAAGAAACTATTTTGCAAAGTCTTAAACCATATATGAAGCCATCATTTCCATAGTACATTACATTTCCATTGCAATGTATTGATCATTTTATATTTTATATTTCAATATATGTATATCTATAACACTTCACCATAATCCTCATGATGCACTATAAAGATGTTAATTTCTTTTTTTTTATGTTTTATTTATTTTTGATACAGAGAGAGACAAAGCATGAGAGGGGGAGGGTCAGAGAGAGAAGGAGACACAGAACCAGAAGCAGGCTCCAGGCTCTGAGCTACTGGTCAGCACAGAGCCCGACGTGGGGCTCCAACTCACGAACGTGAGATCTGACCTGAGCCGAAGCCGGAGGCTTAACCGACTGAGCCACCCAGGCGCCCCAAGATGTTCATTTCTAAACTGTGTAGGAAGAATGACCAGAGTTCTGAGGCTTTCGGTGACTTTTGGACCATCAAGCACACCATCTATGCTCCACTGGCACCTAAGCCTCTATCCTTCTCCTGATTCGAATCCCCGTCTCCACGGAACACCACTTGCACTGGGGACTACTGAGGAGTCCCAAATGGGGATTCAGATAAATTGAGTGAATTGATTTAGTCCACTGCAAAGTCCCTGTTCCATCTGCACTTTAATTAACCCATCTCTTCCTTTGCAATTTAATGAAGGACCCGGAGAAGTCCTTAGGTGATGAAGAATAAAAGCAAGAATACACAAACATGCATCTCTCCTCAGAGACTAGATCTTCTTCATCTCAAGAGTCTGCATTTTCTGCTGTAGGCTGATGCTCTAGCCGATTAGCATTAGTCCCAATGTCAGCATCAGTTTGCGGAGCTAACACACAGCTCCAGGCTGTTGTAATGACTCAGCAATCAAAACTTCAAGTTCAGTTCGCCTGGTCCTCACCCACCTCCAGGGCCCAAGCTGCAAGAGCTCCCTTTTGCTCTTCAATTTACGGGGTGATCTTTCTGGCTTCCTTTAAAGGTTCTCAGTAGCTGACTTTCCAGCTGTCAGCTCTGTTTGTTACAGAAGGAAAGAGCCATTCATGTGTTAAGTGCCCTAGGTCTTAAAAAACATAGAAACACACTGAAGAATGTTGGGCCTGGTGTGTTCACTTGAGCCAAGACCTAAAGAAAGGCTGGCTAACTGACTGGAACTAAATTATAGAAAAGGGATTGGAATTTCCTTTATTCTCTCTCAGATAAACTCAAGGCATCCCTTTGCCAATTATTTATTTTTAAAAAATAATAACTCTGCATATAGTCCTTCTTCCAGGAAGTCCAACCTTGTCTTGGTCAACTGACTTATTACCTATACTGAAACAAAAAGTTCTCTCCCTCCCTTTTCCTTTTTGAACTCACTCAGCAAAGAAGAGACCCAGTTAAACTAAAATTTAAACAAAACAAAACAAAACACCACTTTCTATCACAAAACAAATCCAGAAGAGACAAAAGAAAGCCATGCATCTGGAGCCTGTTCGGATTGAAAGCTGTTTACCTTTGCTCTGACCTGAGCCAATAACGATGCAAAGTTACAACGGCTCCAACACCATCAGGAAACCTTGACACAGAAGGGAGAGGCTTTGCTCACTGCAGAAGCTGTAATCAGAAAACCCTGAGTTGGCTTGCACCACACTTCTATTATTAGCTTAAAATAAGTGATAATGAAAGTGTTGCTATTGCTAAAGATTCACTCATTACAATTATTAAATCTCAAATACACAAAAGCCAAGATGTTATCCTGATTATTTTTAAGATGGTGTTGAGAATAATCTTCCATTTCTTTTTTTTTTTTAACCAACACCACAAGTCTAAATATACCCACCCTGGTTGAAAATGGGAATGGGAGGGGGGAAAAGTCAGAGTTAAATAGCCTCAATAAGAAGAGGCACTTATTTGCCAACTTCCAAAACAGCATTTTCAAAGGGCTTCTCTTTACTCAGAACAGTCCCTACACAACATAGGAGACGTAGCATGCTGCCCCTCTGCACCCGGTACTGGCCACAACTGTGTGTTCACGAAGAGCTGCCCGACGTAAGAAATGGGGACGGTCCAGGCAGAGTGTGGGCAACTCCAATCCCCCACCTGCCCCATCAAGGCTCTGCACGGTCCTCCGAACAGTACTCGGTGTTTCTGGTGTAGGTACAGCGCTCGCCTTCGGGTTTCACGAGTCCCAGGTTGTTTGCTCCACAAAGAAAATGAAATTTTAGCTGGAGTTTCTCCTAGGTTTCAAGTCATTTAAAAATGAAAAAAAAAAAAAACCCCTTCTGATAAAAGAAATGTAACTGGAATCTAGGAGTAACAGATGAAAATATCTGGAGCAGAAATAGTTGACAAGAATGACAGATCATAAATTATGCTGACAAGAGACAGTTTTCCCATAGAATCTTTACCAAGTGCACTGAGTGGAGGAAGTGTCACCTGGGGTACGGGACATCTTTTAACAGCTGCCTTCCTTAAATGGTTTCTTTAATACCACTTTGCAAAAATATCAGATAGAAGGGATGGTCCATGGTAATACCAGGGTATAATCTCATCTAAGTTTTTTTTTTTTCTTTTTAGTTCTGAACTGGGGGGTGAGGGGGAATCCTTGTTAGAGAAAATAGTCTTAATATTTCAAGTATGAGGTCCGACATCCCTCAGCTTTGGATGCCCCGGTAAATCTCTGACTCCCCAATGGTCTCTGAATAAAGCTCATATTACAATTTGCATCATCTCCCTTTCTATACAGAGACATCCACACTTAGAGAAACACCTATGTGTGCTCTCCTTTCTGCCTAGTTAACATACTGTCAGCTTTTCCATGAAAATGTTCACAGTAACAGTTCAAGTTGGCCAACATTCCATGAAATATCATGGTTCCTTTTAGGATAAACTATCCCTATATATACATATAGACTGAGGAAGACTGAAGCTCTGTTGCTTCTATCTGGAGGGGTCTCAGCAGTTTAGAAATATATTTACAAGTGATTCTCACGTCTTCGGAGAAGCGAAGTGATGCCAGTGCACAGATAAAAATACCTACAGATACAGGAACACAGACGCTAACACATGGTAAAATGCTATTTGGCTTTAATTAAGTAACCTCTGGATGGAAATAGGTAAAATACTATTTTCATTTCACTTTGAAGGAAACGGAAAGGAAAAAAAAAAAAGAAAAGAAGAGGCGCCGCTAAACCGCTAACCACCAGGAAACACTAAAGGAGCCTGAGTTAGGGAAGATGTTAGACTAAAGTCACCTGAATTCCTGATACCGCCTGCTTGCGTTTACAGCCAAGAGTAGACAATTAAGAGCAATTTGCACCGCACTCTCTTCTCTAGGGACCACGTAGGGTAAGGGGATGTTCCAAAATGAGAGACACTAGTCTTAATCAGGGGACAGAGCATTCAGAAAGGTTAATGAGATGCAATCACAAGAGAATCAGTGCAAAAAAGGAGGTTCAAAACATTAAACAATTTCCACTTTGTTCTCATTTGTTCCAATTAAGAGCTGTTGAAACAGCTTCTCTGTATTCCATACATTTGCTACTATGCAGAGCAGATTTAACTAATCCAGAAAAAAATACGTGCTTTAGGGGGAAAAAGTCTACTATTAAGTTATCATAAAAGTCCAGATTACGCCCCCAACCCCCACCTTCAGTCTCTGAGCCAGACACACTTTTGCCTCTTACTCGGAGCCCCTGCCAGTAGCTTTTCTGATTTCTGCCCCTCAAATTTAAAGAGTATTTCAGGGAGGGAGAAGGCTGGGTTTCTTCCCCAGATTTCATAGAAGCAGAATTCACTGTGAAAATGTTAAATAAATAAAAGGAAGAGGACTGGGGAATGGTTATACAAATGGAAATAATCTCCTTGGCATGAAAATAGCCCAAAATGCCACACACTGAGTTCTTCTGAGCATTACAGGCTCTAAAAACGCACTTATAAACTGCATATGGATTTCCAAAAACAAACAGGAAAGCACAAGCAAGAAACCAAGGACTAAGATCTAAGGAGTCCCGTGACTTACCTTCTTTATGGATCCTCAAAGTTCACCAAGGAAAAATTTAAAATCCTCTAGCTTATCTTGCACTACTATTTTCTTCTTTGTTTCTTCTAAGTCACATAGAAGAGAAATAATCAGTTTTCAAAGGTTCCATTTATCTGATCTTCCAGCACCAGCAAAAAACGTGTCCAAGAGACTCCGTCAAAAAGTAAGCCAAAAACTCATCAAAGGCAAAAAGAGAAAGGGGGGCTGGCGGGAGGCAGGGGATGGTGAAGGCTGGGGGCTACAGACTGAGTCCAAGTGCCCAGAGAATATTTTCACGCTGTTGAAATCTCCTACTGTACGATATACCTGCTTTGGTTGTCACACAAACACACACACACACACTCACGGACACTCACACATCCCCTCTCACGCAAAAGCAGGCACCCACACTCACACACACAAACACACACACACACACGCACGCACGCACACACACACACACACACACACACACACACACCAGTGTAATGAAAACTGTCAGTTGTAACCTCCAATAGCTGCTGTGTGCTGCAGATGGTTCAGCTCACTGCTACCTTCCCAGATCGGTGTAGGATCAAAAGAACATCCAAAATCAGGGGGGCCCCCAGGACAAGGTAGATTCCGGATCCCTCTCCCCCAGGCAGATTCATCAAGCCAGAAGCGGGTCAGTCACAGAGGTGTCTGCTTGCAGGGAGCCCCGGATTATGGCAAGGTTATTAATCTTGATGCGCTGCATCCCCTACCCCCCGCATTCGGCAGCCTGCATTGAGATCATTGCCAGAGCTGTGTCTGTCCCTGTTCCACTGCATTTTGCTCAGCCCTCTGATGCTGCAAGTGAGACACGGTGGAGGCAAGAATACTAATAAGGTGGTTAGCTACAGTTTCTCCAAGGCAGTCGGCATGCAGTATACAGTAAATGTGTACTTCCCAGGGCTCTGTGTGTGTGTGCCTGCGTGTCTGCAGGGAGGACAGGGAATCCATCTCCGGCCAGAAGGCAAGATTGTTTGTAACCTGCCTGGAAGAGCTAGATCATCAGAATCATCAGTGTCCTGCAATGGCATGGTCTATGACAGTATTTTGTTTGGAATAAAAATAAACCGGACGGGGGAGGGGGGGCGAGGGGGAGGGGGTAATGGTCCAGAAGCCTAGAGCTGACATTTGAAAAGAGAGAGGAAAAAAAATGTCCAGGGAGACAAATTAGCTTTATAAATAGGCTCCGAGGAGACCAAGGCAAAATTTTAACATGCTGCTGCCCTGGCTGTTAAATGGAAATACAAAGCAATTTCAAAAACCAGCTCCAGCCTATAAATCTTGGAGCTGGCAACAAGTATCTGAATTTGACTGATGGGATGTGGATAAATGGATTCCTGGTAATATAAAAAGTTTGCTCATGCATTCTGCTCTGTAGCCATGCACCGGTGTGGGCAGGGGTCCAGGTAGAGTTCATTCATTTTTAATATGGATTTAGCATCTATCCCTTCAGTTTTATTCTGATGACAGTTTTTATCACATAACTATCGTATTGCGGAAAATGTCTGAGTGGCATTATGTCATTAGAGGGATTGGGTGACAACTGTCAACAGTAAATATTACCATATGTAATGTTCTTATATGGAAGGAGTTTAAGGTTTTCAGGGGAAAAACATGTATGATATCTCTTTTAGTACCAAGCAATGAGAGGGAAAAAAAATAAGAATATGACAAGTGAATAATTCCTCAGTCTCCAGAGGACTCAAATTTCTGTGATTGGGTCTCATAATACCTCTTCTTTGGTCAAGGATACTAAGTTCCTTAAGGTGAATTAAATTGGTATCATCTGAATATGGAAGTATTGGACAGTTGGAGAAGGCAGATAAGGACCAATTATGGAACACTGCAATACCAGGAATTGTCAGCAGGTGTCACAAAAGAGGATATAGGTAAAAGAATTCTACCAACAACTGCAAACATTTAATCTAACTTAATAAGCAGAGTTTAATCAAATTTTCTGAAATACTAAATTTTTGTAATTTGAATGTTCAAATAAGAATTTGGAACCTACATTTCCCCCACATGTCACTCTCAAATCGCTATTTTACAAACTCCAGATTCTCTGTTAATAATATTAAAAAGAAAAAAAGTATCCTATGCTACAAATATGAGTATGATTTTTATTATATAAAATATGTCATTTAAATATCTTCTTGTTTGTAATATAGCAACTACTAGATTAACTTAAAAAACAGATCAGTAGGACAAAGTAAATTTGGCAATGAAATTCAATATAAAATTTTTAAGGTTTCCATCTAAAAACACTAACAGTTTCATCTTGATCATATCTATTAAAAACATTTTAAAGTGATTATTCATGCTTGGGAGTTGAATATTATTAATAAACACAGCATATATACAAAATATATAAAGAATTAGGAATGATCAATAATCCCACTTATGTTATAGTATTAGAGGTTTTAAAAACCTAGTGTATCATCTTAGCCTTTATTTAATTAAGTGCAATTTATTAGCAGGCACCAAATCCCAGTCTTAAATAGCCCAGATGCCAATAAAAGTTAGTGTTAAAAACTTGGGCATTGGAGACCAGACAGAACCGGGTTCAAATTTCAGTCCTTCCTTAGAGCTGTGAGTTTCCTCGAGTGTCTCCCTCACCCCTTTTTCTTGTTTTTCCTTTCACTTGCAAGCAGGACATTATTCCACATCTAATAGGATTATTGTGAGGACTGGAATGAATATTTATTATGTGCTTGGCATATTTCCTGACACCTAATAAGTGATCTATAAGGACTACAGGGGTCTTATAAATAAAGTAGATGCTTGTTTCCTACCATGTTAGCTCTGTCTTTGCCAGCCACAGGTAAAACAAGTAGAATTTAAGAATTTAATCAATTCTCTTGACAGTGAGATGTTTGTTTTTAAATTTACTTTTACAAATAGTTGCTTTGATTTTGCTTTTGTAAACCCGTAGTTGAGTAACTCTGGACCACTTTTTAAAGTGTATTATACACACACATACATTTTTCCAAGTATCTTTGTGCTCCTACACTCACTAAAATAGAGACTCACTTTCATGATTGTCTGAGATCATTTTGACTCAGAGTATTTATAAAGAAAATCTGATAGTGGCTTCCTGCTTCCCCCATCAAGACTTGCTATGAAGCCAACAGTTCCACCAAGCACTAACATGAAAACGTTTAACGATGCAAGAAAAGACCCCAGAAATGGGTATAATTCCTAAATCAGCAATTCCATGACACATTACATCATGGTATCATCACAAGTCAGATCATTTTTAAGTGAACATCTTGATATTGAATTTCATTGAATAGTTGTTATGTATTCAATAGATATTTTGTCATAGAAAATGAATACCCAGAATGTGAACCCTGTTCTTTTGAAATCTCAGGTGTTTCTGCTGTGAAACTTCAAACTGGCCTCCAAACAGGAACAAAGACGAGAAGGAGAAACTGGAGAAAGAGGCAGGCCACTCCAAAGGGCTCCTCCAATAACTACAAGGCATCAGTTACATTCACATTTCTCTGGGTCTCTTGAAGAATGTGTCAGATAAGAAAAATGAGGGCATTATAAAATTAAACAGCTCACTGTGAGCCCTTGTTTTGTCATCCAGCATCCTGAAAATCTAGAGTAGCTTAGATATTTATACTAAAGTTGATGAAAAGTGTCTCTCAAATCTGATTTGTTTAAATTTGTGCCCTCCCTCACTCTGAGAAAGCTTACTATCAGCAACGGTCCCTAGTCCTAACCTGAAATGTGGTGTATTACAGGGAACTGACAAGTGGTATGTTTGAACTGCAGGAGAGCGGGGTACCTGTGAACCTTTTCCTGGACACTGCGAGAAAAGACTTCTCTCAGAAGATATTATTTGAATACTTCAACTTTTTTTATATTTATTCATTTTTGAGAAAAAGAGAGCACTAGTCGGGGAGACGCAAAGAGACAGGGGAACAGAGGATCTGAAAGGGGCTCCCCACTGAGAGCAGAGAGCATGAGGCAGAGCTCAAACCCACCAACCAGGAGATCATGACCAGAGCCAAAGTCAAAGACTCAATCAACTGAGCCACCCAGGCATCCCAGAATATTGCAACTTTTAAGAAGTGCCCTGGTAAGCTGGAACTTTTAAACAGTATGTTTGGATTGAAGGGGAGAAAATTCACCTAAAACCACATTATTGGAAAATTCTAATTCTCAGAATTGGTCAGGGGTAATGAGTCAATAGCTACCATAAACCTTAGGTAAATGTATGACTTTAAACTGGATGTGTTTTATTTTGGAGGAAGCAATACTGAGTATGAAAGGATCTAAACAGTATCACTATGAGCAAATTCCTCTGAGAATTCATATGTGAAAGATTCAATGTCTACTTTTCCTTTAAATGCAGTCTACTTACAGCATGTCACTATGCTTTTGTTTGTTCCTTACATCATATGCCATAATATAAGAACAAGAACTTAATATAGTATTTTTTCCCTCCTTGGCTTATTGGAAAATTTGTTTGTCTGTAATCCAAGTGTTCTAAATTAGTTTATTAGCCTAAAAGATTACATTTTTTATTAATTACATCTTGAAATTTGCTTGGATCTTTTTATATAAAGTGTTCCAACCAGTTATTAAAGTTTAAGGACATTATTATGTTTCTTGAATTATTTGGCTTTCTTATTTACACCCAGAAATTGCAAGCTTAGGTAATTCTAGCATAAATGCTGAGCTATTTGGATCAATTTCTCCAAGAAGTCTGCCTGGACCTCTCATCAATCTAAAGAGTACTTATTTAACCTGTATCACTGAACATGTGTGCTTTATTATTTAACATATATAACATACATCTCAAAGGACCTCTTTTTGTCTTTTTGTTCCCTGGAGAGAGTCTAACATAGCTCCCCTTCAAATTTCAGGTGCTACTTTTTTTTCTTGTTGTTATTAATGAAAATATGCTGTCTATAACACCTCAGAAACTTAATATATTATGTCCTTGATCACGGTTCTTCCTTTCAAATTTACCCTTAAGTAAACGAACAATAGCCTGTGTGTAGATTCTTAATTGTGGTATAATTAAACTATTAGCTATTTGCTAATCATAATAATTCATTTTATCCCTTTAATATCTGGATCTATAGTGATCCCCACTCTCTCATTACTCATATTGGAAATTTGTGCATTCACTCTTTGTTGTTGTTGTTGTTGTTAAATGAGTCTGGCTAGAAGTTCAATTTTACTGATCCTTTCAAAAAGCCAGTTCTTTGTTCAACTGATTTTCTATCTTTGGTTTTCATTTCACTGATTTCTGCTCTTGATTTCTTTTCTTCTTTTTACTCTGTGTTTCATTTGCTCGTGCTTTTGTACTTAAAATAGAAGCTTAGGTCACTGATTTGAGGTCATTCTATTCTAACTCAAGCTTGTATTGCAATACATTTGCCTCTGAAAACATCTTACACTGCATTCTACAAAATCTGATACGTGTGTTCCATTTTCATTGTGTTCAAAATAGTTCTTAATTTTGCTTTTGGTTTCTTCTTTAATTTATGGTTTATTTATGTGTGTTGTTTAGTTTACACATATTAGATTTTCCAGATATCTTTCTGTTACTGAGTAATATTAACTACTTCCACTGTGATCAGAGAACATTTTTTGTTTGATGTGAATCCTGTTAAATTTATAAACTTGTTTAATGGCCTAGTTGGTAAATGTTTGTGTCTTTGAAACAGTGCACGTTCCGTGGTTGTTGGGTAAAGTGCTCTGTAGTCAAGTATGACATGATGTTTGATAATATTATTCAAGGTTTAGTCTATACTCTTAGTGATTTTCTGTCTACTTATTCTATTACTGAAATTCTCCACTGTAATGGTGAATTTATTTATCAATTTTATCTGGTTTTGCTTTGTACATTTTGAAGCTCTGTCCCCAAGTATATAAATGTTGAATATTTAATATACACTCTGATGAATTAATTCTTTACCCTATGCAATAACCTTCTTTATCCCTGGCATTATTTTTTTTATAAGTCCATTTTAACTGGCATTAATGTGGCCACTTCAGCTTTTTGGATTTAGTATTAGCAGTATATCTCCTTTTGCATCCTTTCATGTCTAACCTATTCAGATCTTATATGTAATGCAGGTTTCTTTTAGGCAAGATATACTTGTATCTTGCTTTGTCACCTAATCTGACAATATCTGACTTTAATTAGGGATGGTTGAACCATTTAAATTTATTGGGATTCTTGGGGTGCCTGGGTGGCTCAGTTGGTTAACTGTCCAACTCTGTTTGGGCTCAGGTCATGATCTCATGGTTTTGTGAGTTTGAGCCCCACATTGCCTCTGTGCTGATGGTGTGGAGCCTGCTTAGGATTCTCTCTCATTCTCTCTCTCTCTCTCTCTCTCGTTGCCCCTTCCCTACTCATGCTGTCTCTATCTCTCTTAAATAAACTTTTTAAATAAATTAATTAGGATTATTAATAATTCTGTCTCAAATACACTTAAAAATTTTAAAGTTATATAAATTTATTGGGATTATTAGTAAGATTTGGTTAAAATCTACTATATTGACACTTCTGCTTTACATATTTTATCTGTTCTTTCTTCCCATTTACTTCTTTTTCTACCTTCTTTTGGATTTATTATTTTTAATAATTTCATTTTATCTTACTTTTTGGTTTATTTTCTATACTTCTTTTCTTTTCTATTCTTTTCTCCTTCCTTCCTTCCTTCCCTCCTTCCTTCCTCCCTCCCTCCCTTCCTCCTTTCCTTCCTTCCTTCCTGGAAATAAATTGCTTTAGACTTTACAGTACATACCTTTAAGTTTAGCCGACCATCAAGCAGTATTATCCCACTTCATATACACTATAAATATATAACAGTACACATTACTTTCCCCTCTTTTGGACTTTGTGCTATTATTGTCATACATTTACTTTCACCTTTGTCATAAAGCCACAATAAATCAATATTATATTTCTTTAAAGCCAACTGATCTTCAAATAGGACATTAACATTAAAAAAATTTATATTTCCCAACATACGATAATTACCATTCCTACTAGTACTGTCATTCATATATGTTGTTACACATTTCATCTGGTACCACTGTCCTGGTGGAAGGGCTAAAGATATTTTGGAACTGGTGGTGATAAATCACTCTAGCTTTTGTAGGTCTAAAAAACTATTTGGTCCACTGTTTTCTTGCCTTCATTGTTTCAAAAACAGCCTGATGTTACTGTCCCTCTGTGCAGAATGATCCTTTTTACTCTAGCTATTTTTAGATTTGTTTATTTTTATTCTTATTTATTTTTCTTTATTTTGATTTTTTTGTAGTTTGTTGTGGTTTTCTTCAGATTTCTACTGCTTAGGGTTCCCTAAACTCCTTGAATCTATAAATTTCTGATTTTCATGAAAATTGGAAAAAATGTAAGCATTATCTCTTCATATACTTTTCTGTCCCTACCCCTTTTAATGATTCCAATTTACATAAATTTTTCCTACTGGATGTTGTCCCACATCTCACCAACACCCTGATTTTCTTTGTCTTTTCAGGGTTTTTTTGTTGTTGTTGTTCATTTTAGTTTCTATTGCTAAATCCTTACATGCATGAATATTTTCTTCTGTACCCAAATAGGCTATTAATCCAATATAGTGCATTCTTTCATTTCAGACATTATAGTTTTCATTTGTGGAAATTCAATTTGGGTCTTTTTTATATCTTCCATGACTCTCCTTAACATGCTTATTTTTTAATTAAAAATATAAAATATAATTTAAAAATATATTTTCATATCTTATCCACTAAGTCTTCCAAGTGAATGATTTCTAATTCAGACTGGTTCCAATTGATTGAGTTTCCCATTCACTATAGGTTGTGGATGCCTGTTTATATGACTGTGCCATAATTTTAATGCTATGTCAGGAATGTGTGATTTTATCTTGCTGGATAATGTTGTTGTTTTTTTCTTCAACTATTCCTGATATTTGTTCTGGAACAGTTATTTGGAAGATGCTTGAGTTTTTCATTGCTTGCTTTTAAGTCTTTTTAGGCAAAACCTTTAGTCTAAGGACAATTTTCCCCACTACCAAGGCAATGCCCTGCTGCATACTCTAACTGGTGGCCCACAACTCGGGTCTTCCCTCCACTCTGACTGGTAGGAACATAAAATGTTCTGGGCCATATGGGAGCCTTGGGGATTAATCCCCTTGCTTTTTTAGGTGGCTTTGATATTGGCAGTCTCCTTACCAACATGTTCTGATCAATTCTCAGTTGAAGACCAATACAGACCTTCTGCAGATCCACAGTGCTTTCTCTCTCTGTAATACAGTCCTTTTAGTGGTCTGTCCTGGGAACTCTAGATGGGACAGCCTCTACTTCTTCAACTCAGGGAGACTGCTGGGCCCCACTTGGGTTCCCCTCCCTATAGTATGGCCTAGACTCTTTCTCTATACAATGATCCAGAAAACTGATAGAACTTATTTATTTCCCTGCCCTTAGGGATAACTCTCTGGTGGTAACTGTTGTCCAGTGAAACTATTATTCCAAATATTTATTCCAGATTGTTTTAGTTGCTTGAAGGATGAAGGAAGATCCTTTCCCTCTTACTCTGGTTTGGTAGAAGTAGATATCTCTAATTACCCATTTAAATACAAAAATAATGTGACAACCTATTTTATACCAATCACTGTTGTTTTAACTGGGAACACAATAATGAACCTGATAGACTGCATATTTGTAATCATGGAACCTCTATTTTATTGGCATCTTACAGCCAATAAACCAATAAACGAGCATATGTAAAAATACCTTACATAGTTTAAGAGCTGTGAAGAAAATAGAAGATGCTATATGACAGACAGTGATGTGACAGGAGACTATTTTTTGATAAGGCTGTCAACAAATCTGCTCTTAAGAGTGACATGTGAACTGATATATGAAGGATAAAGAGTCAGCCATGCAAAGATCTGGCAGAAGTATAGTCCAAGCAGAGTGAAGTGCAAAAACAAAGGTCCTACATCAGGAGCAAGACTGGTCCAATCAACAGAAAACTCATTATTAGCCAGTTTGTCTTTTACTCTTTCACACACTTCTCTCTACTGTGTGACATGTAGAACCAAAACCTGAAAGGTCACTGAGATGGTTTATTATTGAACATGGACAGATGCCCAAAGTAAGTATGTTGTCCCTATAGAAATTACTTTCAATAACTTTATCAACTAGCTACTGGAGAAGATGTACATTGTTTAAGACTTTATCTTTTTAGACCCATTAAGGTTCATGACAAAACTCAGGGGAAAGTATGGAGATTTCCCATACATCTCCCTCCACACACACATGCAAACCTTCCCATTATGAGCATCCTTCACCAGAGTAGGTTGACAAACCTACAGTGACATGTCATTATCACCCAAAGTCCATACATTATAATTAATTTGTCATGTTGTGTGGAGAGGAGTCTTTACATTATTTCCTATTATAATCAGTCAGGGTGACTAGGTTATATTGTGGTAACAAATAAACAAAATCAACCAAACAGCACCCCAAAACTCCTTGCTCACATAGCGTATACTTCACAAGTTGGCAAAAGGGCACATCTTATTGTGATCATTCAAAGTCTCAGCTGACAAAACTTCCACCTTGATAGGTGATTTCATAATGACCTTTGAATGAACAAGGAAATGGGTCAAATAACGCACTGTCTCCAAAAGTTTCTGCCAAGGAGTGACACATATTATTTCCACTTTTATTCTGTTTATAAAAACAAATTATATCACGACATCTAACTTTGAATTGGTAGACAAGCACCATTCTACCATGCCCATGGAAAACAAAGAGCCAGAAATATTTGGTTACACTGCTAATGATGAGCACACCCTCTACTAAAGAATCTGTATACTCATACCTCTAATGACACTAGAAATTTGCTTTTCACTGCATTCATTGTACATTGAATAGAAGCATCGTACATTGAGTAGATCAGGTACATTGAGTAGAAGATCAGGTATGAAGCTCATACTCTTGTATATTCCAAATTCCCTTTACATCTTTCAAATTCAAAACCAGTAAAGAAGTCTACTACTTTTTTCCAAAAGAAAGAGAGTATAAAAGTGATGACTTACTCTAAGAAAAGTTCTACACTTAAAAATCTATTTCTAACTTTTAAGTTATAAAACATTTCTTTAGAAGGCAAACATTTACAAGAAGGCAGTATTAGAATGTTTCAGGATTCTGTTGTAAACTGAAATGCTTCAATGAGAATAAACACCTATAAGCCAAGACACAGTGGATCTAAGGAATAATTAAGCAGTGAAATAGGACCCAAAAAATGCTGTTTTTTAAGAACTCCTCCAACTGCTAGAATATGAGTATCTTTGCTTTTTCCTTCTCCATAAGAGAAGGGGGTCGGAATTATATGTACTTCTACTCAGGAAACTAATTATCATGCTACAGTTTGGAGCTTTTACACAGGTACAGAATCTCTTTTGTAACTTTCTAGTCTTTGGATTCCTTTTCCTCTTTAGATTCTTCTTGGGATGATGTTTCTTTCTCGTTTGATGATGGATATACCTCTCCTTACCTCACTCCAGGCTTTTGGTGGTTGTCTTAAGTCTGGTCTTTTAAGACCTTAAGGAATAATGCAAACTTTCTTGGTATTTCTTTCCACAGGATTTCTTTTTGTAGCTTTTCATCACCACAAAAAACAGGGGAAGCAAACCACTGAACTTGATTTAATTTAGAACTTTGGCCAAAGGAACAAAAATAGATAATGAACCTCATGCATGCCCTTCCCACCATATTCACCAAGGCTCTGGGGTTTTTTTCACAGGGTTTAATCATTAAAGGATAATAGTTATAAGCAGGGAGTCTAATTTTCTTGGAGATTATCCTAGATTTCCTTCTAATCCAACATAGATTCTAAAGCAGCATTGATTGGCATTGCAGCAACCAGGGTAGGGGGGCAAGCTTTTGGTCATTAGTATCACAACTATTTCAGTATATTCCATAAAAGACAGTACTTATGTAATTATGCTTCTGGCTCTTTTCTTAATAATCCAAATAGCGTTGTCATGTTGGCTGATAAAAATATAGATGCTAATATTAAACCTTAGGATTTAAAAACTGTTAAGAAGGGTATATTTTCTTGTAACTCAAGAAGATTGAATTGTTTCTGTGCACATTCATACACAAACTCTTGTAACCACCTGTGTAAGTACAAATTCTTTCCCCGTGTATATAACCAGAACCACCCACAAAGCATGATCCTTGATGTCTTGATCCTGCCCATTCAGTTACCCTCCTTCAAAAGCAGTTTCCAGGGGCACCTGGGTGGCTCAGTTAGTTAAGTATCCAACTTCAGCTCAGGTCATGATCTCACAGTTGGTGAATTCAAGTCCTGCATCAGGCTCTGTGCTGACATCTCAGAGCCTGGAGCTTGCTTTGGATTCTGGGTCTCAGTCTCTCTCTGCCCCTCCCAAACTTGGGCTCTCTCTCAAAAATAAATAAATGTAAAAAAATTATAATTAAAAAAGCAGTTTCTTGGGGCACCTGGGTAGCTCATTTAGTTAAGGGTCCAACTTCAGCTCAGGTCATGATCTCAGGGATTGTGAGTTCAAGCCCTGTGTTGGGCTCTGAGCTGTCAGCTCAGAGCATGGAGTATACTTCAGAGTCTGTCTCCATCTCTCTATGCCCCTTCCCCTCTCACATTTTGTCTTTGTCCCTCAAATATAAACATTAAAAAATATTAAAAAAGAAATTTCTGGAAGAATAAGTGTATTATGTTGTTTTGTCCACCTCTTCCAGTTTCAAAACTAGTGCTTGCAAAAAGACCCTGTGCTAGCCTGAATGGCTGGAGGTCTGTACAGTCCCTGGCTTTCACAGTGGTTTAACTTAGACATTTTTTGATGTCACAATGATGCAAAATGATACACATTCAGTAGAAACCACACTTTGAATTTTGAATTTGGGTCTTTTCCTCGGCCAGTGGTATGCAGTCTGACGCTCTCTCCTGATGCCAGTCAGCCCCAGGACCAGGAGAGTAAACAATCAATGCACTGACAACCTTCCTGTTCCCAGCCATTCAGTTCGTCACATCCAGTACAGTACTCCATAAATTACACCAGACAGTCAATGCTTTATTTTAAAATAGGTTTTGCAGGGTGTCTGTGTGGCTCAGTTTGCTAAGCATCCCACTTAGCCCACTTTTGGCTTAGCTCATGATCTTACAGTTCCTGCCATCAAACCCTGCACAGGCTTCACGCAGTCAGCACTGCACCTGCTTGAGATTCTCATTCCCCCCACCACCTCTCTCTCTCCTCTTCCCCCCACCTTATGTTACCTAAATAAGTAAATAAATGAATAAGTAAATAAATGGGCTTTATGTTAGAGGATTTTGCCCAACTCTACACTAATCTAAGTGTTCTCAGCACCCTTATGGTAGCCTAAGCTAAGCTGTAATGCTCTGTAGGTTAAAATGTATTAAATGCATTTTCAACTTAACGATGTTTTCCATTTATGATGGGTTTATTGGGATGTAACCCTCTTGTAAAATGAGGTAGTTAGTCACCACAAAAGAACTGCACTGTGGTCCTGATTAGGAGAAAAAAGCCTCCTCTGTGTGACTTCCTTATTCATCCAGTGGTGTGGCTGTGGGAAAGAATTTGGAACACCTTTTATCTGCGATTCCTTTGTCCCAATTAGCTAGGCAATTGTTGTCCTCTGCTTATTCCAAAAGATCCATTTAAATACTAAATCCCAAAAGCTGATTACTGCCAAAATATATTCTGTAATGTCCATCTTGGATGTTGTGGTTGCCACTTCCTTATTATTCTTAAGGGCCAGATGTGTAACTTTTTCTCATCAAAATATTGGTTAATAATTCCTAATAGAGGAGTGTAAGGCATTTAGAATTATCTCTGAATATAGTTGACCAAGGAATTCTAAGGATGTCATTGTTTCTGGGAAACATTTCAGACTGAAAAGGAATAAGAAAAAGTGTCACAGATTAGAATATGTGATTTTCATATAGTTTTGGTTTTAGTTTTTAGAAAATTGGAGGGAAGACACACACCACCCCAACACCCCAAACAGATATACACAGCTAGACCTCTATTTGTTATATCAAAAAAACATCATTTATTCAAGTAATAGATACATTTTTATGCCAGAACAACATAGTTCTAGCTGGTTTGTTAATTTTGTGGCTTTTTAAAAGTATGAGTACAAGCCAACTAGGTCATTATACTAATATGATCACTGAACTAGGAGTCATGTTTCTAAGGCTTAGAAACTGTGAGGCATTAGACATTAGGCACTCTGTCTCTCCCTCCTCCTCCCACCGCACACACATCCTTCCTTATCAAGAGCCAAATGGTTGTATTAACTGTTATATCACAGGCTTATGGTAGGAATCAAACATAATGATGTATGCAAAAGCTTTATAAATACCATTACAAACACTACCAAAGGACATTATAAATATTACTATTAATATTATGACAAGAAATAAAATGCAAACTGTTTCATTAAGAGAGCCATTTTCACATTGAAGTAAGCTGTAAGAAAAACGTAAAGCCCTTCCAAGTAAATCTGAGGGAATCTGAGGGAAATATCTAATCAGTAGTGCCGTAGTGTATAGCCTGGATAAGGACAGGATTAGAAAGAACTAGAGGCGCCTGGGTGGCTCAGTTGGTTGAGTGTGACTTTGGCTCAGGTCATGATCTCATGGTTTGTGGGGTTGAAACCTGCATCCAGCTGCATGCTCAGAGCCTGGAACCTACTTCAGATTCTGTGTCTCCCTCTCTCTCTGCCCCTCATGCACTCACACACTCTCTCTCAAATATAAATATTAAAACATTAAAAATTTTGTAACTTAAAAAATAACAAGGCCATCCCACCATATCAAGAATAACTAAGGAATAGTAATTTGAATAGTTACTTGAACTTTTTTTTCAAAAAACGTGTTCATTATAAAAATAAACCCAATATTTTGGGGCACCCGGGTGGCTCAGTCAGTTAAGAGTATGACTTCAGCTCAGGTCATGATCTCACTGTTCATGAGTTAAAGCCCCACATCAGGATCCGTGCTGACCACTCAGAGCCTGGAGCCTGGAGCTTGTTTTGAATTCTGTGTCTCCTTCTCTCTCTGCCCTCCCCCACTCACACTGTGTGTCTCTCTCTCAAAAAATAAATATTAAAAAAATATATATATATAAACCCAATATTTTAATAGTGCTATTGTTCATTTTGTCAAAACTTAGCTGAAACCTTTCCGTGAATTTTGTTCTGGTTCAGTGTACAATAATTTGTCATTGTGAGAATGGCTGAGATCAATAGTATGAAAATATTTTATCAGCTCTAGTCAGTTTTATTTTTGTACACATGTATGTGTATTTGTGTGTTGTGTGGGTTATAAGTAAATCCTGACCCTAAACTGCAAGTGACTGCAAACATCATCAGGGAAATAAGAACAAATATATCATTTCCTTGGTCTGTTTTGGTTGTACTTCATCCGAATAACTGGAATTAAACTGGAATTAATTCTCCTTTCCTCTTATTTGAAAAGGAGAGGTAGTCTCACAAAGTCTTGTTTTTCTTATTCAATTAAACAGTTAATCAGGATCTACTATGCCTCCCTGGCTATGGAAGGTGGTGGAGATACAAAGACAAAATCTGACAGAACGCCTGCCTTTCATGAGGCCTGAACCAAGGAAGAAACAGTTACTTCAGACAATTACTGATGGGAAACATGTTGTGGTTCAACATCCAGCTTGATGATTACACTCTAGTTTTTATTAGTAACAATGTCCTGTTACCTAGTCTCCATTTTCAGGAGTAATTAATGTACGTCCCTAAATGAGTGAAGTTTTTCCATGGACTTAACTGACAATTGGGGGAAAATGGCTTAAGTGAGGTCTTTTTCCCCTTCTATCTTCAGGAGGAAGGAACAATACGTATCTCCAGGAACAGAAAAAAGAAAAAAGGTCATTTCTTTTTTTTCTTTTCTCTTCATTTCACTCTGTGTTCATTGTCTGCCTCACTCTCTTCTTTCACAACTGATGGTTCACCCTCTCTTCTATTGTTTATTTACCCACCATATTAACTGCGCTTCACTCTGTGGGGTCAGAATGATAGACAAGGAAGAAGAGGTCTCTAACCTTGTAGGAAGCTCTTAGGGCACAGGATAGGTGCATAAGTTGACAAAGAACAGGAACACCAGTGTGAGACTTCAAGAGTTTGATTCCCACCTCTACTACTGAGCAGCTGTATGAGTTTGGGCAAGTTATTTAACCTCTCTGTGCCTCAGTATCCCCATCCAGAATATGAGGTTTACTATAGCATTTATTTAAAAGATCTGTGACAATGTTGAACCTGTGCTTCTGAAAAGAAGAAATGGTTAGGAAATCTCCCCCCCCCCATTTCAGATTCTGGGAAATGGCTAATTCTTAAAGGACCACACCACCCTCCTGATTCTGAGGTCATACTCAACTCTGCTTCCACATGACTCTTATAAGGTTCCCAGATGACTCCGTTTTCTACTTGGATGAACAGCCTGTTGATCTCTATATAGGGATTCATGATTTATAGAGACTCTGTCTCTGTTGGATGAAAGAGAGCAGAGAATCTTGTTCATTGTACTTTTCCAGTTATTTGTCTGTTGTGAGTTTAAATAAATTAAGAATGTTACCCATTTGGGAAAGACCAGATCTTTGAAATGCATCTGTGAATTTTGTGTTCATTTTTTTTATGCTGGACTCATGACCAAATTTTGGAATTAGAACTATGAGGTCTCTGTATCTATCTGTATGTGTCAATCTCTATAATTCAGAAAAATATTGATATTCACATTCTTAGGCAAAACTTCAGCAGGTAAACTAGTTTAATAATTTTGGCTTAAGACAAAGAACCATATTTTATCTGAGTCATCAATTTTTTCACTATGATGTGAGTACACGTTTTCATTCTACTTGAGTATGTTCTTTCTACACGTTTACTGATCACATGAGCTACCATTATTTTTTATAAAGTATGATTATGAAAAATATAAAACTGGCTTTATTGAATCATTAATCTGACAAACTTTTTTAAACAGTAATATTTTGTGGTATGTTAGAAGATAATTTCCAAAATGTCGAGGTAATTTAAAATTTGGATTGCTGCTAAATTGAGCTCATTAACATATTCATTCAATAAGTAGATAACTTTTAATACTGTAACATTAGGTACAAAGCACAGTTTTAAGTTTATATAATTGTTTTTATCTTATATTTAAGAGATGGAGAGATAAGACAAATTTAATGGTATAGAGTGGCTCTATATATTTATTCTTGTTAATGAATGTGTTTGTTTTGGCCATTCTGAGAAATTGTGCTCTTAAATATGTGGTTTTGTTAAGATAAAAAAGAGAGCAGATTGTCTCAAGCAAAGTGACTGTTCCAGAATATGATGGAGGAAAGATTAAGAGAAAACCTTAAGAACCTGGATATAGAAAATTGTAGAAAGTTCATAAAAATGGAATTTTATTTGTTAGTCAATTCTAGGTAAGGTTTATATAATCGGTTTATTTATAACATTTTCAAACAGAGTTTATGTTAACGTTTTTTTTTGAGTATTGGTCTAAGAGGTTGTAAAAGGCTTCCCTTCACCTTCTGAGTAATCTGCCTCAGAGGCAAAAGTGTATTTTAGAAGAAGAAGTTCCCATACTTTCATGTTAACTTTATCCTGCCCTTGATTATTTAAGATTACCAAGACCTCTCAATTTTTAAAGAATTAAGGTTCTTTATAGTCTCCTCCTATGTCTCCTTCAACATTTTTATTAGCATTTTGATTAAATAAGAAATCAAGTACTGTTTCTCTGTAACCCACAAAGATCCCACCTTAATCGAATCTCCTGATAACTCTCAGTATTTCCCTTCCACAAAAACCAAACCCTAAATGATATGTTTTGCACTTAAAACTGTCCTTGAGACAAAGATGGAGGGTGGTATGACAGGAACTGTGAAGATACTTCTTTAGGCAAAGAACTCAAAAGAGCCATTCTGTGGTGCCACCTGCCCAGTACGCTCTAGCAGAGGTCAGCCTACTTGGTTTCAACAGCAACTGAAAGAAGCCATTGCCTCGTGCGCCCAAACAATGTCTGTTTCTCACTTTAACTTATAAAGTCTCCCTTAAATGATCCGTAGGGTTTTCATGAAAATTAATATGCTGCATTTTGAAGCATTTCTCTCCAACTGCATAACACTGTCCCCTTCCTCTTCTGCTTCGTGAACTATAAGGTGCTCATCTCAAGATGTGTGAAATGCTAGAATGCTTTACTCCCCGCATTATCCGCATGGCCCTCTCTCTATCTCACTTCAATTTCTATTTAACCCTATCTTACCAGATTTTGCCCAACAATCTACATAAAATGGCAATTCCTCCTCCAATGTGCCCCTCCCTCACCATGTATGCATATGGTGTCTAACCCCTAAACCTACCCTGTCTTCATATACTTATTACCAAATTACATGTTCTAAGTGTATTTGTTTTATGCTTATTCTGGGATTCTCACCACTGGAATATAAGCTCTTTAGCGTGGTAGGAGGTGGATTTTTGCTATTTGAGTCCCAGCTATTTATCCAGCTCCTAGAATAGAGACCAGCAAATTTTAAGTGCTCAATAAATATTGCTCGAATATATGAATGTATTTATTAACTTCTCATCCGAGGATAATGTACTGGAGAACTTTATATCAGTATTCTAAATACAACTCTTGCCTTCACTGAAGAAGTGGAACAGAGGAAAAAATAAAATTCAGAGCTCAGAGGCCCAAGGTCTAGAGAGATAAGGAAAGGTACCATAGGTGTACAAATGTGGAATGCCTGAGCTTCAAGGACATGAAGAAATGAGATAGCAACAGTAGAGATAATGTTGCAGATTTGCATATAAGTACGGTGCAAAAAGAAGCCTGGCTATTCTTTCTCTCATAGGCTGAACGTTTGTGGCCACCCCCCAAATTCATTTGTTGAAATCCTAATTCCCCATGTAATAGTATTTAGAGGTGAGGGCTTTGGGAGATGACTAGGTCATGAGGGTGGAGCCCTCATGAATTCAATCGGTACCCTTGTGTAAATAAATAAATAAACAAACAAACAAATAAATAAATAAATAAATAAAGCGAGCCCAAATAGCTCCCTGACCCCTTCCACCATGTGAAGACACAGGGAAAATAGTCATCTGTGAATCAGGAAGTGAGTTATCACCAGACACTGAGTCTGCTGATACCTTGGTCTTCAACTCCCTGACCTACAGAACCTAACTAATGTTTGCTGTTTATAAATATAAAGGGAAAAAACACTCCTGTGTGTGTTTCCTTTACAACTCACACATAACCATGCACTTCTGATATTTCTGGTCACCCACACGGGATTTTCCAAACATCAAGCCATTACGAGACACCAGCTGGGTGTCCTACAGTTTAACTCCATTCTGACAGGATCTACCTGGAGTTACATTAGATTTCATAAGTTAAGTCTCAGTCGTATAAGAGTGCCCCCTACGTACTTCGGGTGACAATCCTAAGTCCGGGTAGTTACTTCTGCTTCTGACCCACTGGCTATAAACCATAGGTTCCTAGTTCCTCCTTCTCAGCATTTGCTAGAGTGGCTCATAGAACTAGAGAAACAGTTTACTTACTATATCACCTGTGTGATATGTAAAACGATATAATTTAGAAACAGCTGGAGGCAGGGCACCTGGGTGGCTCAGTCGGTTAAGTGTCCTGCTTCGGCTCAGGTCATGATCTCGCGGTTCGTGGGTTTGAGCCCCACGTTGGGCTCTGTGCTGACAGCTAGCTCAAAGCCTGGAGCCTGCTTCGGATTCTGTGTCTCCCTCTCTCTCTGACCCTCCCCCGCTCCCACTGTCTCTCTCTGTCTCTCAAAAATAAATAAAAAACATAAAAACAAATAGAAAAGAAACAGCTGGAGGCAAGAAATGTAAAGGCAAAGTATGTGGGAAGAGGTGTGGAGTGTCCATGCCCTGTGAAGGCATGCTACTTCACCACCTCTACCTATCCACCAGCGTGGAAGCTAGCTATCCAAACCCTATACCATTGGGATTCTTATGGAGACTTCATCGTGTAGGCATGATCAATTATTACTGCATTTCTAGTCCCTCTTCTCTCACTAGTGAATGAGATTGGGCCTGGGGGGTGTGGTGCTGAAAGTTTCAAGCTTCTATTGATAGCTTGAACTTCCTGGCGGCCAGCTCCTATCTGGGGGCCCACTGAAAGATGCCTCATTAAAACAAAAACATCTCTTATCACCCAGGTAATGCCAAGGGATTTAGGAGCTCAGTGTGAGGACCCAGGGTCAAAGATGAAATATTACAACAAAGATGAAATATTAGAATAAGCTATTAGTAAATTCCAACAGCTTTAGGAGCTCTGTGCCAGTAACTCCAGATAGAAACCAATATATTTTGTTCTATTATTCCAAAGTATTCCACTCAGTCTATGGTATTTTCTTATAGCAGTGTGGATGGGCTAAGGCACTTTCATTTGCTTATTGAATATTTACTATGTACCAACTGCAGTAAGCTTTAGGGCAAGAGAAGGGGAGAATGAAACCCATTCTTGATGATTTCATGGATAGTGAGAAAAATGGACACGATGATAAATGTTTACAATTTAGTGATAGGTGCTTCACTAGATTGTAACAAAAAGTACATTTTACTATCAAAACACCTTACAAAAAATTCCCTCCTAGGGAGAACCTGGCTTTGAGACCTTATCTTGAGAAGCTGCTCAGTGTAAAAAGGCAGAAGCTGAAGGCAAGGGTACCAAATGGGAACCAAGAAAGCAAAAAATAGTGGAGAAACTGCAGTTTATGAGACCAGAAAAGCAACTGATCATGCTCCTGAAAGATGTGGGAAGAGAGACGAGATGACGGGCTTTGAAAGTACAGGAGAGATAGAAACCAGGCGTCCTGTGGGTGGCTGCAGTTTACCTCAAATATGGGCCACCACACTGAGACTTGAGTGAATAATCTCCATTTGACGTTCTCAGTATTCCTTGTCACAAATCTTTAGTGAAGTGTGCTGGACTGAGAGATGCTTCATGTGAGTGGCTTTTGCCAAAGACAAAGAAGAGCTCAAATTAAAAGGTGGCTCATCTTCATATCTCAAGACAGAACAGCTCCAGTGGTAGTAGGGGCTTGGTAAACACAAGGATATAAGCACTTGGGAAACGGTAAGGTTTTGAAGTTTCATGGGACTTGAAATGAGGACAGAAAAGAGGCTCTTAAATAAATTTCAAGGGATGGAAAGTCACCAATTTACTTCTAGGTGACAAGACATCTTCATCTGGGGTGCCTGGGGGGCTCAATTGGTTAAGCAGCCACTTTGGCTCAGGTCATGATCTCACAGTTTGTGAGTTCGAGCCCCGCATCGGGCTCTGTGCCGACAGCTCAGAGCCTGGAGCCTGCTTCGGATTCTGTGTCTCCCTCTCTGTCTGTCCTTCCCCTGCCCACGCTCTGTCTCTCTCTCAAAAATAAATAAACATTAAGAAAAATTAAAAAAAAAAAAAAAAAGCAGAGGCTGGGCCCATCCAATAGATCAAGGGTGGGGCCTGAGAACTGGCAAAAAAAAAAAAAAAAAAAAAAAACAACAACAACCAAAAGCAAGACATCTTCAGTTATGATGACAACACAGGTGGAGGGCCAAACAAGATGAGATTTACTTTATGATAAAGCATCAAAGAATGTAACTGAGACACAGCAAAAATTCCTAATGAAATGATTTATCAAATTACCAAGAGGAGGAGACATTCTACTGGGGGGGGGCAAAAGGAGGGGGAGGAAGGGGGAGAGAAGGGAAGGAATAAATATATAAAATTAGCAAACAAATAAAATAGCAATAAGAGTAGATGTCCTTTATGCATGAGAGAAGAAAGGAACTAACAGTTACGATGTCCCAAACACATACCACAGAAGATATCAGCTTTTTATTTGCTGGATTATATTTATATGCATATTGTAAAATTCCCTAGTTTTGATGTATAGTTCTACAAATTTTAACCAACACATAGAGAAAACATCACCACAATCAAGATGTATACCTGCTGAATCATACCAATGTTCTTCTGTGACTCTTTGTGGTCTATACTTCCAACCAACCTCACCCCTGGCAACCGCTGATTTGATTTCTGCTGTTATTTCTGAATTTATTCTACCGAATACCATAAAAATGGAGTTAGATAGTATGTGGTCTTTCAAATGTGGTACTTCACTTAGCATAATGTATCTGAATTTCATCCTGTGATTATGTATATCAATAATACTGCTGAATAATCATAGATGTTACCCATTAATCACTAGTACATCATTTGGGCTATCTCCAATTTTAAGAAATTATAAATACTGCCACTATTCAACATTTGAGTAGAGATTTTTGTGTGAACATTAATTTTATTTTGGGGGGATATGCAGAGATGACACATATGGATAAGTATATTTTCGCCTATATGAAACACCATTAAACACTCTTCCAAACAGCTGTACCATTTTGTATTATCACCAGCAGATGTGCAAGAGTTTGAGTTTCTTGGAATCCACACCAAAAAATGGTACTATCCATTTTTTTATGATGATGATTAGGAGGATAATTACTATTATTATTATCACAAGGATTACTGGCAATCATAAGATGCTAGGAAGAGGATCATAAGATGCAAGAAATTCTCATCTAAAGCCTTCACTGGGAGCATAGTCTGGCTGATCATTTGATTTCGTACTTCTAGCCTACAATATTCTGAGAGAACATATTTCTATTGTTGTATGCCACCTAATTTACGATAATTTGTTATGGAATATGTAGGAAACTAATACATAGAATAATCATGCTGGGCATCTTTGAAAATGCTTGCTTGTCAAAGAATATCTTCTTTAGGAAAGTGTTTATATAGTTCCTCTACCCATGGTTTTTAATTTTTTTTAATTGTTGGATTTTGAGAATTCTTTATATACTTTAGATACAAATTCTTTGTTCAGATACATAATTTAAAAACATTTTATTCTACTTTATGGCTTGTCTTTTTATTTTCTTAATGTTATATATCACAGAGCATAAGTTTTCATTTAATAGATTTAAAATTACCCTTTTTGTTCTTTTAGAGGCAGTGATTTTGGTGCCCTGAGAATTCCTAGTCAAATCTATGGTCACAAAGATTTTTTCCTATTTTCTGGAAGAAATTTTTATAATTTTAGTTTTTGCAGCCAGAGGTATTACCCATTTTGAGTTAATTTTTGTGGAAGATCTGAAATATGGGTTGAAATTACTTTTTTTACATATATATATATCCAGGTTTTCTAGTATAATTTGTTGAAAAGATTATCCTTTCTAATTTGAATAATCCTGGCAAGTTTCCCAAAAATCAATTGGCCATGTTGTTCTATGTATCCATCCTCCCATGAAAATGACAATTATGATTACTATCATTACATATATCATTACAATATATGATTATACTATTACTATTGTATAGCTTTACAATAAGCTTTGAAATCAGTTAATATGAGTCCTACAGCATTGTTTTTAATTTTCAGAAATTTCTGGCTATTCTAATTCCTTTGAATTTACAAATGCACTTAAGAATCAGCTTGTCAATTTCTATAAAAAATGCTGCTAGAATTTTGGGAAGATTTCGTTGAATCAATTTAGAGAAAAACGAACTCTTAATAATACTGAGTTATGATATATATTTATATTTAATCTTCTTTGATGTTTTTCATCAGTGTTTTGTAATCTTCAGCATACAAATCTTACACGTATTTTTTTTCAGATCTATACTCATTTCATGCTGTTTGGTGAAATGACACTCTTTTAAAGTTATTACTTCTTAATTTTTTAATGTTTATTTATTTTTGAGAGAAAGAGAGACACAGAGTGTGAGTGGGGGAGCATCAGAAAGAGAGGGAGACACAAAATCCAAAGCAGGTTCCAGGCTCTGAGCTGCCAGCACAGAGCCTGACACAGGGCTCGGACCCATGAACTGGGAGATCATGACCTGAGCTGACGCTGGTCGCTTAGCTGACTGAGTCACTGAGGCACCCCTAAAACTACTATTTCTAGTTATTTGCTGCTGGTACATAGCAATACAATTGGTATTAATACGTTGATTTTGTTCTACAACCTCTTACTAGTTCTAAGACCATGTTTATAGTCTTAAAGAATTTGCTATACAGACAATAATGTCACACACAAATAATTGTATGCCTTCCTTTCCAATTTGAATGTCTCTTATTTATTTTTCTTGTTTGATTGCAATGGTTAGGACTTCCAGTATAATACTGGAGTGATAAAAGCATACATCCTTGACCTGTACCTGATCTTAGAGGCAAGAATTCATTCTTAACTATGTGTAATCTTTGTTGCTCACCATCATCATGCTCAGTATGTCATTTTCTATGCCTGAGACTTTTTATCATAAATATTATATTTTTCCATATATCTTCAACTGTACTTATTTATCAATTATAATTTTGGCTATATTTTACTGTATTATTATTTTGATAGTTTTTCTTGAGACTACATCTTTTCACAATATATGTAGCACTAATATTTTACTACGTCAAGTAAAATGTAAAAAAAAGTTTTACAATTATTTAGGTCACTTTACTCTTCTCTCTCCATTTTATATTCTTACCAGACACTGGTATAATTTTTATTTTAATAGCCATGTATATATTATAGAATTCTCAGGAGAAAGCTGTCTTTTCAATTAGCCCAGATAGCGACTATTTTTCTTGCTTTATTTTTGAACTTTCAAGTTTCTTTTTAGTAACATTTTCCATTAGCCTGAATATTTCCTTTAACATTTCTCTTAGTTTCTATTTCATCTTCTTCCCCGAAGGGTATTTTCAATAGGTCTAGAACTCTTGGCTGACAGTTCTTTCATTTTAGTAATTTAAATTTGTTTTTCCACTGTCTTATGGCCCTCATGATTTCTGAGAAATGAGAGGTAAGGTGAATCTTTGTTCCTTCAAAGGTAATAAATTATTATATCCAACTACTTTTAAGAACTTTTTTATTTCTTTATCTTTGGTTACATCAGTTTCATTATGATGTGTCTGGGTGCTTTTTTACTTTTAAATTTATTTTGTTTGGGGTCTTCATGGGCTCTTAAATCTATAGATATATGATTTTTCCCCTAACACAGGATGTTTATAGTTACATTTATTCAAATATTTTTCTGCACTAATCACTTTGTTCTCTCCATATGGGAGAAAACTCCAGTGACACTAATGTTATACAATTTACTTTTGTCCCATAAGTCCCTGAGAACGCTGTTCATATTTAAATATTTTTCTTCATATTGAAAAAATTCTATCTTTAAGTTTACCAGCTCTTTCCTCCATCATCCCCATTCTGCTTTTAAGCCCTTTCCATGACATTTTTATTTAAGGTATTGTATTTTCCATTTCTAAAATTTTCACCTGTTTTTTTAATCATTTCTATTTCTCTGCTGAACGTTTCTATCTCTTCATTTATTTCCACTGTGTTTACATTAATACCATGAAGCACAGTTATAGTTAGCTTCTTTGAAGTTTTTGTGAGATAATTCCAAATTCTGAGTCATCTCATGGGTGTCACCTACTGATAATCTTTTCCTTTGAGAATCTCTACTAGTTTTCTGGTTCTATGCATATTGACTCATTTGAGATTGTATCCTGAACATCTGAAAATGGTTTCATAGGTGCTAGGTCCTATTAAAATCCTCTACAGAATATTGATTTTTTGGTTGTAGTTGTTTTGGCAGGCAATCAACACAGTTTGCTTCAAACTGTAACTTCTACTTACTTCCTCCAGGTGCTAGTTTCAATGTCAATTTAGTTTTCAAAACCTATTCTATGCTAATTTGCATCTTTTCTGCACATGAAGGTCTGTAAGGACTCAGAACTTGTGCAGGTTCAGACACAGCCTTTGGGGAATCTCTCTAGATGCCTTCTCTCTGACATACACTCATATTCTTCAGATTTAAAGATTCCTTCTGTTGTACCTCTGGCCAATAAGGGATTCTTTCAAAATTTTGCTGCTTCCTCCACTACTAGCACAGCTACAATTGAGGGGGAAGAGATGAGGGCAGGGAAGAGGCTTATCTCTTTTAAAGGTGTTTCTTCAGTTTTTGTTTTGTCTACTTAAGAGGGAGAAACATAACATGAGCAGGGGAGGGGCAGAGAGAGAGGGTGAGAGAGAGGATCCCAGGTAGACTCCATACTGTCAACACAAAGCTTGAACCCACAAACCATGAGGTCATGACCTGAGTAAAAATCAAGAGTCAGATGCTTAACTGCCTGAGCCACCCAGGTGCCTCTGTTTCTTCAGTGTTTGACCTCCACCCCTCCATCTGCCTGATTTTCTTTTAGAGTATTCAGTTAGTCTTTTGTTTTATTTTGTCCAGAACTTGGAGGTGTAATCAGCAAGAAAGACTGGCATAGAGTGGACTTACTCTGTCTTGAAAGGAACATTTTATTTTTTTAATTTTACATATTTGCTTTTATTTTTCTTCAGGGAATAGCTCAGTCCACTTTGGCAAATCTTTTCCACTTGCCATTGAAAGGGGACTGTAGGTGATAATGTGCAAAAGTAATTTGGCACTAGACTGAACAGAGGCTGAGTTACCTACCTAAGAACCTGTATTTCTATTTAGTAGGTTATAGAAAGCTACAGAGAGATTCTCATTCAAACGCCTGAGTGTGGTTGGCGGCCCTCAAGATGGTCTTGCAGCCTTTTCCTTTTTAAAAAAAACATTCTGAAATAGAAGTGAAATAATTTCAAGTTTGCTTCCATATTCGAGTTCTGGCACCAATCTTATTTCCCCAGAAGGCGTTTCTATTACTGAAAGTGGCATTCAGGCACTGACGACCACACATTCCCTTATTATACATTGCATAACACAAGAAAAAAAGACCAATAACATCACCGGTCCTACTTACAGTGAGCCAACAGCATTTGGGGTAGGGCTGACTTTATGTTACATTCATATATCTCACAGATACGGTGGCTGGAGATTAAGTGATAAGGCATTGTGCATACTTAGCTCTGAATATCAAGCAACGCATTAAGAGTTAGCAGAGAAAGGCAAAGCATTTACATTTCTTCCTTTGCCTAATTGACTCTGTAGAACAATTCATACTGTTAACATAGGTGTCTCTGGTAAATAAAGTTATATTCAACATTTAATCACCATCTATTCTGGGTGCCTGCCTTAGACTGTGGTTTCTAGAAACAGACCATAAGAGAAAGATTTGCTTGAAGGTTTATTAAGGAGTACTCTTGATCAACACCCCTCACTGGTGACAGAAACAGGATTGGTCAGAAAGAGACGCTAAACTGCAATTTGATTCCAACAAAGGCCTTGCCAGTCTCTCAGGGAAGCTAAGGCAGCCTTTCAGAGGTGCCCCAAATTGAGACAAGAGTGGACATTTCTACTCACCCACCCACTAGTCAGAGAAAGAGAATTTCCCCTTGGGAATGTGTGTAGACTATGGCAAGGAAGCTTTCTTTAAGTATATTTTGAGAGAGAGAGAGAGAGAGAGAGAGAGAGAGAGAGAGAGAGAGAGAGACCCAAGCAGGGTCCATACTATCAGCACAAAGCCCAAATTGAGGCTTGAACCCACAAAGCATGAGATCATGACCTGAGCTGATTCAAGAGTCAGATGCTTAATTGGGGCACCTGGGTACCTCAGTCAATTAAGCACTGTACTTCAGCTCAGGTCATGATGCCAGGGCTCCTGAGTTTGAACCCCAAGTTGGGCTCTGTGCTGATAGCTCAGAGTCTGGAGCCTGCTTCAGATTCTGTGTGCGTGTGTGTGTGTGTGTGTCTCTGTTCCTCCCCTGCTCACACTGTCTTTCTCACTTTCAAATATAAATAAAACATTAAAAAAAAAAAAGAGTCGGACACTTAACCAAATGAGCCACACAGGCGCCCTAAGTAAGCTTTCTTTGGTAGAGGAAATTCCCCAAGTGGAACTCAGCTGTGAGCCTCAGCAGCCAACATTTCAGCCAGCTGGGGATACGGGCATACACTCCTGAAAGATGTACCACAGCATTCATCACGGTGCCTTCAATCAACATGAGTTTTCTGATCTGTAAAATGGAGCTAAAAACTCAATCAAAGGCCATAGATGGTAGAGTGGTTTATTAAATTTGAGGAGGAGAACCTCTTAAATTAGCCACACTGTAAGGTTGAGTTGGGAAATGTGTTTATGTGAGTGTGCATGCATCGTCTCCCACAAATATAGGTTTTCGATAAATGTTACTGTCATTATGTTTCACAGAATATACCTGTGTATAGATATTATCATGAGAACTTTCACTCTGATGTAACTGAGATATAAAAGAAAGTTGATGCTTGCCTACTAATTTCTACACAAGGAAATCCTTTTTCTAAAATGCATACCCTTCCTATTATTCCTCTGTGCTGAGCTTCTTCACATCAAATTCCAGGTCAGACAGAATCAACCAAAATGTCCCATGTTTTGTTTTGGTTGGTTTGTTTGTTTGTTTTCCCTGCAGTTGACTTTCTCCTCTTTGGAAATCTCTGGTTTGTGTATCCTCCATTCTTTAGGAGGGAGGAAAGAAGACTGCATGCTCTGACAAATCCTTTTAAATTGAAAAGGGAGTGAGTTTAAAATAGAAAATGTAATTTTAACACATGCAGATATCCCCATGCTGAGAAGACAATTCTATTGTATTTTTCAAATATGAAAAAAAAGAAAGAAAGAAAAAACACAACGAGACAGAGACGGTAAGGAAAATAAAATTAGGCCATGTTAGTTAGAATGAGCACACGCAGGTCCCTTGGCAAAGCGGATGCAGACAGCCCTGCCCTTGTGCGGCAGCCCATAAAGCGTCCGTTTTCACTGATCATCACGTATCACGGAGGCCTCCAAATATGATATTTTAAATCAAAATAAATAATACTGCAATTTTTCTCTCAGAGTAACTCAATACAATCTGACACATACTATTAGGGTGAAATTTTGGAAGTAGTTTTATTTCTGTTGGATGGAAACTGGCATATTCATTTTGTGTTTGATCCTTTTGGGGGGAGATAATGACTTGTCCTTTTCGAGTGCGCTTGTGTTTGTGTGTCTGTGTGTGTGCGTGTGTGTGTGCATGCACACGTGTGTGATTCTAGGAGACACTAGAATAGAAAAAATCAGAGCTGCATGCACCCTCTTTTTATTTGACAGCGGAGACTTCCCAACTCATTTGCCACAGGCTTCTTCTGCAACAATTGTCACAGCAACAATATTTTCTGTACAGCAAAGAGATTTCCCAATTCACCTATTTCAGGAAAGTCTGATTTCCAGTTTAACAAAAAATGAGTACCGTCCCCTGACTGGCTGCAAGAGAATCATGGATAAGTAGAATTTAACAATAAGCATAATCTACAAAAGACTGTTTTACTCAACTTGGTGTCATTGATGCTAAACAACCTGTCTACCTTGGTTCATTACTCCACTCACCTATGGAACTATGCGTGCCTGTGGGGACAGTTACTGTTTCCGCCTGCCCAAAACAGATCCTCTTTCTTCTGGAACAACACTCTGATATCCCTTTGGCAAAACATTCCTTCTCCATCTCAGTCCTTCAGATTACCCTGACTTTAGCCATAGTTCCGAAAGGCTAGCCAAAAACAGACAACATTTTACTTCATAGGTTTAATTACCTAATGACATTCATTCCCAGCCTTTTACTAGAACTATCCAGAAAGTAGAGCTCTCTATTTTCACTGGGACAGATGAGCCTGAAAGATAGTTGCCAGATGCTGATGGCCATCTTACTATCAACCTCGCACAGCAAGGAAAGAGCCTTTCCAAGACTGGGATCGAGAGAGAGGCAAGTAAAGATGAAGACAGATCAAGTTCTGTCACACAGAGTCCCTGGACTCAACCACACTCCAAAAAATTCCATTGCCACGTTTTTCAGTTATGTGAGCTAATCACTTCCACTATTTGGTTTAAGGCAAAGTGAGGTGCTTTTGTTTTCCACTTAAAATTGAAAAAGTCCTGATGACTTTAGCTAATATATGACCTATATTCATTACTCACTAAAAGATATTTAGAGTGGCTCTCAGCATGGATCCACTGCGCTGGTAAAGTCTGTGAGCCTGAGTTTAGGTCTGGCGAGCCTAAACCTGTAATAAAGCCCTTTGCTTTTGCATGCGTGACTCAGAAAAAGAAAATAAAGATATTTAGAGTTTAGAGGAGCTGAGTCTTTCATGCCTTTCTCTGCAGTCTCGCTAACTCGGCCACAGGAAGAGGGAGAGATGCTAAATGATGGTGGTTTGGGAGGAGAATTGAGCTGTGTATGCATGCTCTCCTTTCATTTGAGAGCTGGCTTGCCCTCAGACAGCTGGTGTTCTCTATCTGGACCATACAATCAGCTTAGCAGGAAATGCCCTCTGCCCATACAGTGGTCTAAAGTTTGCCTGTCTCTGACTGGAAGACATTATGAGACTTTTCTTGAATTAAATAGTTTATTACCAAGTTGGTTTCCATATAACACCCAGTGCTCTTCCTCACAAGTGCCCCTCTCCATGACCATCACCCCCCTCCCCTTCCCCCCTCCCTCTTCAGCCTTCAGTTTGTTTTCAGTATTCAAAAGTCTCTCATGATTTGCCTTACTCCCTCTCCCTAACTCTTCCCCCCTCCCTTCCCCTTCCCATGATCCCCTGTTAGGTTTCTCCAGTTAGACCTATGAGTGAAAACATATGGTATCTGTCCTTATATATATTTTTTAATGTTTATTTTTGAAAGACAGAGCACAAGCAGGGGAAGGAGCAGAGAGCGAGTGGGACACAGAATCCAAAGCAGATTCCAGGTTCTAAGCTGTCAGCACAGAGCCCAACATGGGGCTTGAGCTCACAAACAGTGAGATCATGACCTGAGCTGAAGTCAGACACTTAAATGACTAAGCTACTTAGGCGTCCCTATAAGGCTATTTAGGATTTAGAGAGACGTGCTTGCTGAACAGTATAAAGTGCAAATCTAATGTAAACATGGTCAGGATGAAGGCATCATTTTACTCTCTACTTAATCTGACTCCATGTAAATCCCTCAATTAAATCTAAACCAGGCCTATAAGAGGAGTGTTATCTATTGATCCCCTCATTACCCCACCAAACCCCAACTAGATGATATGTATAAAGACACCTAGCTGAACAAAACCATGACTAGGGAATACCAAAGACCCTGCCATGTCTAAATTATAATACATAGTGAGAGAATGGAGGAATTGGGGCTAGCTATATAGGCAGGGGTGAAATTATAAAGGGTCTTCTGAGCTATCAAAATATGGGAACTCTGTTGTAAATTCAATGTGGAGGCATCGAAAGATTTTAAGTAGTGATAGTTATGAATATTTTCCAAAGAGTACTCCAGTATAAATGTGAAAAATGAAATGGAGGGTAAAGGAAAAAAGAGAAACAGTATAAAGGGCTGGTATCCTCATTCAGGTAATAAATGTCAGGAAGGCACCACTTCAGATGAAACATCAAGTCCAATGCCTGATACCCCAGTGGCCTCAGTGTTTGCGTGTGTGTGTGTGTGCGCATGCACGCATGTAACAGAAAAGAATCAGTAACAGAATTAACCATCCAGGTAAGAGAGAATGAAAAAAGAGGATAGTAACAGTAGCCTGACATTAGATGTCCATCAGGAATCCCTAAGCTTAAGAGGTCTGTTTTTCACATTTGCTAGTTCACGAATCATAGTTGAAACCGTAGGCATGGGTTAAGTTCCACAAGGATAGCATTTATTGAGATATTTTGTTATGTCAAGTGCCGTTCTGGATAGTGGATCTTGTTTTAGGATCTAGGCCATGGACTTCCATCATTTAATGAGTCAACACCATGAAGACTGAGTTGGAATGATTAGAAAACCAAAAGAAGGAACTGTGGAGGATGCTGCATTGAAAGTCCAAGGAGGAAAAGTTTCAAGAACTTTAGGAGTCATTAAGATTCTTAATTAAGAGAGTCAGGTATCACAAAGGGATTAATAACTTAGTATATAAAACTCATCCTTTGGATTGGTTAGGAAGTCAATGGTGTTCCAAAGAAGAATGGTTACATTATGAAAAACAATCAAGGGAATATGCATAAAGAAACAATGAAAGTTTCTTAGAAAATAAATTCTAAAAAGGAGTGTATTTATAAGCCTTCAGGTTTCAATAAGAGTTCACTCAAAAAAAGAGGGAGAAAACAACCGGAACCAAAAGGAGTTGCAGTCAGATAAGGATAAACTATTTAACCATTTAGGTATTATACACATGTGCACTGAACTGTAATACCAGGACAGGACAAATCTCTTTTGTCACCTAGAACATAGCTCAGTAGTGCCAGGACTAAATGAAATATCTGCTTCACTGTCCTCATCTGTAAAATGGAACACTAATAGCCCCACCTCACAAGCAGTTGTGAAGACAGAATTGATGAATATAAAGAACTCAGAACATTGCCTGGGTTACAGTAAATATTCTATAACAGCTGTTATTGTTTTCCTAATTATTATGATGACTATTAAGATAATGTTGGGGCACCTGGGTGGCTCAGTTGGTTGGCCTCCGACTTCGGCTCAGGTCAGATCTCACATTTATGGATTCGGGCCCCACGTCGGGCTCTATGCTAGCTCAGAGCCTGGAGCCTGCTTCTGGTTCTGTGTCTCCTTCTCTTTCTGCCCCTACCCTTCTCATGCTCTCTCTCTATATCCAAAAAAAAAAAAAAAAAAAAAAAAAAAAAAAAAAAAAAAAAAAAAAAAAAAAAAAAAAGATAATGTCTAGCTCTCTTGGGCATTAGCAAACCAGAATAATTTCCACTTTCAGAGTTATCAACCATATTGTTCATATTTTGCCTATTTTGCATGTTTCCAAATATAGTAGGCATAAATTAAAAACTGAGGTGTTATGTCATATGAAACATATGACTCATGTCATTTTTAAGAATATAATGACACAAATGATTATGATTTTTAATCTATTTAGAGAAATGTTAAGTTTTAATACAAAAAGGTAGAATTTTATAATAGGGCAGAATGCATGAGATTAATAAAGGGGCTTTTATACTGTACCCTAAGCACTATAGATTCTAACTATAAAACCTATAATTTTCCCATTTTATGTTTCATGAATTCAGAGAAAGACAGACTGTGAGGGTAGAATGCATAATGGATATGACATGAATCTAATCAACATGTGTTGGTATCTGGAGGAATAAAAAGAAAACAATGTAAATTATTTTGAATGATTTCTGTTGGCTGTGTATTCTTAGCAGACAAGCTCCATATCTGTGACCAATTAGTACTGTGACACTGGAAAACTTACATGACTTCTTTGTGTTTAATAGTAAGTTTGAGACATTATTGGACTCTCACATCATGACATCTTCAGGGCACCATTAAAACAACAACAACTCTAAAAACAGGTGCTCATTACCAGTCCACTGACAATCCCAGGCACATTCTGCCTGAAGGCCAGGGACAAAATCACACCAGGTGGCATCTGATCCAGTTAAAGTATACACAGTTGCTCCATAAGTGCTTATAATTGAAAGGTTTTAGAAATACCAAAAGCCCATGACACCTCCTCTGTCTTTTGGAAGCTGATCTCTCCTTAATGTTATCTTTACTGAAAGCATAATGTATGGATAATGAGTCTCAAAAGCTATTCCTTGGGGTGTCTGGGTGGCTCAGTCAGTTAAGCGTCTGACTTCGGCTCAGGGTCATGATCTCAGTCGTGGGTTCAAGCCCCGCATCGGGCTCTGTGCTGACAGCTAGCTCAGCACCTGGAGCCTGTTTCGGATTCTGTGTTTCCCTCTTTCTCTGACCCTTCCCTGCTCATGCTGTCTCTCTCTGTCTCTCAAAAATAAATAAAAAACATAAAAAATTAAAAAAAAAAACGATTCCTTAACCTTGAGCTGAGTACCTGGCCTTCAGCAGTCTACGTGGACACATACGGATACAACACCATGTAAATATCTACAACTACTTAGCAACCCTGGTGGAACTCTAGAAACATAGTGCCTTGGACTTAAAATGACATCTGTAAATGCATGCTAAAAGAATGAGTATATCTACATGGGGGCATAACATATGGACTAGTAAGATCCGAGGATTTTAAGCTATTCCAACTTCAGGTCAAATACTAACTGTAACTAAGGTCACATTGGGAAGACTGCTTCCACTCTCTGGGCCTGTATCCTCAACTATGAGATGAGGATAATTCTCAGACTGGGATAAGCCACAAGGTTGAAATAATATGTTACGGGTGTAGTTCTGTATGTATAGATATATATTTATACCCTGTAATTTATACCCTGTAATTCTAGATTCTAACTTCTCTAACTGTCAAAAACTAATTCTAGCTAGTTTAAGCGAAGAGAGAACAGCTTTAGAATTCAGGGATTTAAAGGTAGGTTTTAAGTAAAAACAGATATGGGGAATAAATGTCAAGACTCTATCTTTGATCTCTTCCTCCTTCTCTGCACCTGCTTCATACTCCATTCTCTCTTCCTAGAGAATCACAATTCTGGAGTTTGCATATTACTCTTCCAACCACCTCCAGACTGACAGACTCTGAATCTTAACTTCATTTGCAAATTCATGGGTGAGAGAATCTAAATGTCCTGGTTTCAGTAAGATGTCCATCCTGGCCCAATTTGCAGTGACCAGAGGGTAGGCCCACATATTACAAAAGTGACCGTCAAGGGGATTGTAGATCAGGTTGGAGATGGGCTTCCCAGACAAAGAATCATTGTGAACTGAACAGCTGCATCATAAGCTTGTAATCAGTCTCCAAATTGTTCTCCAAAAAGCACTCAAAACAGATATAAGCTATGTAAGGTACCTGACGAAACGCTCAGATTATAGCAGGTATTGGATAAGGGGCCATAATCATGATAAAGATGAAATATAAAGATAACCTACACCTATATCTTCAGTGAGTCAGCTTTCACTGAGCCCCATATTACAATTTAGACCCTTCTGCTGGGACTAGTGGTGTGACAATGACTGCAGCCATTAGGATGCCCATTGTCACAAAGAACAGGGTGACTGCTTTGTTTATCTCACCCTGCTACTCCCAACATTGCCCTTCACACAGATTTCTTCTCTTCCCAAGACATAGTGATTTTGATATGTTACACAACTTAAAAGAAATATTCTTTCTATGTATTTCTCAGAGTAAATTAATCTTATCTTTATAAGCAAGTAAGCATCCTTACTTGATCTGGAGCAATTCCATGCTCATGTTACTTTCATACAAATATCCCAAAGGCCTTTTCAAAGGAGCATTCATGTTGTGAGCCTACATCCCACTACTGTAAAAAATGAATCAAAGAGGGAACCAAAAGTCCCACTTACTGAAAAGAGACAGACTGGGTTAGTGGATATTTTGTTCCCTTCTCCATTCAACAAGGACTCCCATGATAAAACCCTGAATAACCAGAAAGTCTCATGTAATCAGAATTACACATCTATTAGCCATAAAGTATAAAACAAGTCACCTGTATCATGTGGTCCAATTGTCACAGATTGAACACAAATACCCAAGATGAAACAGAAAAATCACTGGTCTTGAGACATAATAAATATGGAGGAAGAGTGGAGAGTTTTCATGGAAGCAGATCAGTACTTGGGCGCAGGGAGATACCACAATCATGAAGGTGGTTTTCCCAGGAGGGAGGCTGAGCCACTGCAATCCGGGTGTGCTGACCCCTGTGATTTCCCCAAATGTGGGAAATTTGACTAATTTATGGTAGTGGGGCTGTGTTCATGCTTTCCCCTCATGAGCAAATGTTCAAAAAAGAAAAAAAATACAGTAAATATGGGTATCTGGTCTGGCTTCACTGTCTTCTGTAGGCATGTCCTTCTAATAAACCTCTTTGTCTTCACTTGTCCTCATGAAGAAAGAGGGTCTTGAGTTTTAAATTTTCTGTGATTTCTTTCTTTTTAGTTTATTGAGAGAGAGAGAGCGAGCGAGCGAGCAAGGGAAGGGGAGGGAGAGAGGGAGAGAGAGAATATCCCAAGTAGGCTCTGTGCTCTCAGCACAGGCCCCAATATGGGGCTCGATCTTCCAAACAGCGAGATCGTGACCTGAGAAGAAATCAAGAGTCAGACACATAACTAACTGAGCCACTCAGGCACCCCCCACTTCTTTTAATTCTAAATCAGACACTCTGTTACATTGGCTGTGAGGGTATCCAGTTCTGTTTCATTCAAAACACAGATGTATGAACATGCTATAAAAAAATAAGCCAAACTCCAGGGTGCCTGAGTGGCTCAGCTTGTCAAGCATCTGACTCGTGATTTCAGCTCAGGTAATGATCTCACAGTCCTGAGATTGAGCCCCATGTCAACTCCACACTAGGTGTGGAATCTGCCTGAGATTCTCTCTCTCCTTCTCCTCCAGCTCTTCCCCTTCCCTCTCTCTCTCAAAACAAAACAAAACAAAAATTAGTAATAAGCCAAACTCTACTTGCTAGCCTCTCCTGGATCAATATTATTGGTTTTGGTTTTATTGTTTAGAATCTTCTTTATTTCTCTGCACTCATCTCTAATTTGTTTTGCAAAAATGGGGTTTGTATCATGTATCAAGTCTTTGTGCACCTTGCTTCTTTAGGCCATGACTATGTAGGAATGTATGTCATATCTACTGCTATCCAGCACCTTCTAAACACCGTAACTGTAGTTGAGGCAATCCATGCACCACTCCAATGTAGATGCTCATCCCATTTTCCAGCCTCCTTAGCTGTGAGGATGTGGCCTAGGTGATCCAGGCTTTGTGGGATGCTTGGGTCTTTCATTTGGGAGAGGGTGACATAACTTAGGGACTCTAAATGGAATCCATTTCTCAGCATGTCATCACCAAGAAGCACGGAGTTTTCAGGAGCAGCAGTGGTACTCGGTGGCAGCCCCCCCTCTCAGAATCCAAAGAAAATTTTCTGGTGTCATGTTTGAAAACTTGGGGGCTGTGTCTGCACCAATGACATAGCAAGGATGCCACAGTTTTCTTACATGTGTGGCCTCCAGTCAAAATTATCTGACTATCCTTGAGATCAAAAGATCGTATGAGCTGATATCCTTTAGTAAATTCCCTTTGTACTTAGATTTATGTTTTGGGTTGCTAAAAACTCTGGGAAGCACAACTGCATTCCCCTGTCAATAAATTCTAAGTACAAATGCTGTTTTAAGGGCAAATATGCCATCATACACATACAGCAATGGACATTTAACTCTTCTTTCATTATCCATTTTTAATACAGTTAACCGTGTAATCTTCTTGGAATATATTTTGGTAGGTAATAGTATTTGGAGTTTTAATATTTTCTCTCAGATACATAAGCGGTTATTTCAAGCACATTGAAAAATGCTTCTATCTCGTGTATGTATATCATACATGTCAAGGCTAGCATTTGCCTCTCAGTCTTATAATAATTCCATTATTCAGTGTGTAGCCTTTGGAGTTAGTACAACAATTTTAAGCATCATATCCTTTTACTGTGTTTTAAAATTTGGTAAAGGAAATGCTCCCATGATTCTCCTTTGTCCAAACTGTATAGGCTATTTGCACCTGCTTATTCTTATGAACAGTAATATGTTTTAGTGACTAAGCAAGGGTTCTTGCTGTAAAAGCTTTAAGTTCTTTGTGGGTGGGGTGATCTGAAGATGATATGAATTCTAGACGTTAGTGACACAGGATTGGTTGGAAAGTGATAGTCTGGATTATGACTCTTCAACTTTGATGACACCTGAATAACACAGCGTAAGACATAAAAGGAAGACCTACTACTGGCATCACAAATGCTTTGCTGCTTTTATCTTCTTTTATTTTTTCCTCTTTTCTCTTCATTGCCAACTGGGCTAAGCCCCCAATGTTGCTTTCATTCTGTTCCACTAACTCTTTCTTACTGCAGTATGGCCTGGGATGCAGGAGACCTTCCTTAGTAATAGATCTTTGAACAGGCTGACCTCTGCTGACTGGGCTCGGTCTCCTTTGTATCTACCAATGCAATCTTCTGTTTTGGTGTCACATCCTAATAGGAGGTCTCTGCCATGACATGACATCTCTGGCTGGATGTGACATAGCACAGATGACTACAAACACTGCCACTCAAAGGCATAGCAAATAATGTTTTGGGTTTTTCCCCCCGTACCACATCTGAAAATCTACATTCAATCTACCTGAAATTCAGCCTTACCTTTAGAAATGATGCTTTTATTTATTTTTTTGAAGGCTGGGGTAAACTAAGTTAAAATCCAATATAATCTTTAATAGAACTGGGACTTTTAGCTCCAGGCTTTTTCTATAATCAAAGGTTCTCACATGCTGGTTCTATTTTAAACATCTGATTAATTATCTCAGGAATTATAATGACCTCAGATTTTAGTCTCTGCAATCATTTTTGGCACAGTTTAATTATTTATTTAGTAGTTATGATATGCAGAACCCGTCCTGGAAGAATAGGATTGAATAAAATAGCACAACGAAATCTCCCTTTCAAAAACTAATTGTTGGGGGAAAAAAAATCAAAGATTTCTGATAACTCCTATCTTCATGCAACATAGTATAGATTGATCGCTCTCATCTAGAACTGGAGACACTGCCAACAGTGGATGTCCACTAAAAGTAAAACAAAAACAATTCTATTGCATAAGCACTTTCTTTTTAGCTTCTGCATATACTTGAAGTTCTTGACGAAGCCAGGAGAGGGCAGAAGATGCTGTGCATAGGACTGTATTTGCATAAAACATACTCCTTTATACTGAAATCTGAAATGCTATTTCAAAAGAAAGTGAAGATGCTCTGTGGTAACTAGTTTGAAGAGATCACAGCCCAGTCAGAATGAGGCACATCACACAGTAGGGCAGTTGTGTCTTATTTCCACCTCAGCCAACGCTCCTACATTCCTTCCTTCTGAACCCAACGGTTTACTGAAAATGCTAAGAACCACCATGTATTCCGTCATGACATCTGCCACTTACAGTAGTTATCTTGCCTAAATATATACAGGTGAAGTTAGTATTAGTCCCATTTTACAGGTAAAGAAACTGAAGCATGCAGAGGTTAAGTCACCAGGTCAGTGTCAGAAAACTGTAAATCATAACACTTGATTTAAAATTCAGGCAGTTGTACTCTGCTATGGACTAAATGTTTGTGTCCTGCTAAAATTCACGTATTGAAATCTTACGTTCAAGGGTGATGGTATTGGTAGGTGAAGCCTTCAGTAGGGGATTAGGTTTTGAGGATGGAGATCTCATGAATAGAATTCCAGCTTATAAAAGCCTATACAGAGCTTCCTTGCACTTACTTTTTTTTTTTTAAGATTTTCTTAAATGTTTATTTATTTTTGAGAGACAGAGACAGGGTGTGAGCAAGAGACGGGCAAAGAGAGAGGGAGACACAGAATCCAAAGCAGGCTCTAGGTTCTGAGCTGTCAGCACAGAGCCCGACACAGGGCTCAAACCCATGAACCATGAGAGCATGACCTGAGCCTAAGCCACTCAGGTGCCCCACCTTGCACTTTCCACGATGTGGGACTGTGCAAGCTCTGAGCCAGGAAGGGACTCTCACCTGACCCTGCAGGCACCCTGATCCCAGACTTCTAGCCTCCAGAACTCTGAGAAATAACTTGGCTGTAAGCTAGCCAGTCTGTGGCATTTTTGTCATAGCAGCCCAAGAGGACTAGGAGAGACTCCCAAATCTCCATCCCCACCCACTATCAATACTTCCTTCTGTATAACAGCGACCATGTGACCATTCCAACATGACCAGGTACACAGAACTACTACTTTTCAGGCCTCCAGTGTTAGTTCTGCAAATGAACGGATCCTTTCTTTTCTACGTGGGATGCAATCCTTTGAAAAGCTGTGTTAAAAAGCAAACAAAAACCCGACTTAAAGTCACCCCTGGACACAGACCCTACTCTGAGTAACAGGGAAGTCTGCAGTCTGGCTGGACAGCTACATCCTTTCCACCTGGTCTGCAGGGCAGTCTCTGCCAGGCAGCTCCTGTTTTCAGCAGAAGCAAACAGTATCCCCCTCCCCTGCTCCTCCCCTCTTTTCTCCTAATAGAACACATCTCAGTTAGACTAGCTGGCTTGCCTAGATCTCAAATTCTCAGCTTGTGATATCCTTCATCTCTGGCACATTTGCATTTGAAAAAAGATCAATCCCCTTACAGCTGGGAAAAAAACCTTATCTGATGATAGACTTTTAGTTCGGGGTGACTGGGGTGTCAGTGTGGCAAACAGTCTTACCGGCATAAGTCTGATCCTGATAAAACAACATGGTGAATTCAGAGACTTTGTTATTATGACCTTAGAGAAGAGATAAAGATCTTTGCCACAGAATTCAGGTGTGGGATCTAGAGATGAGAACTATCTTTTCCCTGGTGGGGGCCTGGGAATAGATACATTTTGACCTGGATATAACAAAAGTTGGAAATTAAAAGTTGGAGTGGTTTGTAAAAGTCTGCCAGATTGGACTCTCTGTGTTCCGATTCCAAAATACCCTTGCTTATCTTCAGTCAATACCCTGAGATTCTCAGCATTGTAGTTAATTGACTTAATGCTCTGTGTGACAGGCATTATATAAAACCCGGTGGGTGATGGATTGGCACTGTGGCTACTTCTGAGGACAAGGCCAGCAGTGACGAGAGGCTGAACAAGAGACAGAGAGAAGCCCAGGCGGGGGTCTCATCTATACCATACATGCTGAAAGTCAAAGTCACTTAAATGGGCTAAGGAATTCTTTTCATTTTTGTGTCTTTTACATACTTGACATACTTGACCCTAACTATTCTATGCCATTGTATGTTGCTATTGTTTATCTTAACAACAAAGGAAGTATAGGAAGAAGAAAGGCTGGAGGGACAGAGGGAGAGATGAGAAGAGAATGAGGCAGGGGGACAGAGGGGAGAGGAACAGAGGAAGGAGGAATGGAGAGTAGGGGATATAAAGGAGAGCTAGCACCCTGAAATGCCGAGACAGAACAATCTAATTTGGAAAGGAAGCTTCTGAACTTGGGTTTCTTCATCTCTAAAATGGGAATTGTAATGTATCTACCCTCCGGGGTGGCTGAAAAATTATATGAAAAGGATGTATGCAAAAGAAAAAAAAATCACTCCCCCAAAAAACCCTGGAATAACTCCTGGCACACAGTAAGCGCTTGATGAATGGTAATGATTATTATTATTATTAGCTTCTAGCGCCTATAACCCTTAATAACAGTCAAAACCCTATAGAAATCTATTTCCCCTTGCACCACAAAAGAAAAAAACCAAGTAATTTTGCTGAACTGTAAACGCACCAAATTAAATGCCCAGGCATAAGAATTAGCATAAGCAATATCTCTCCACAAAATTGGCACTCAATATCTCTCAGCACATAATCTTTACCATCAAAGGAATGAGCTACCTAAAATAAGCACATTAGTCAGCTACCAGAGACAAGCAATGTTAATATCCACAGCAAGCAACAAATTATCCAACAACCACAACACATGTTTTTAGAGGAAAATATCAGAGCACAGAAAATCAGACTTTAATGGTACAAGGCTCAAGCTACAATCAGCTTCCAAGGAGGAAATCAGGAAAAGACTGAACTCAGGCAGTGTGGGGTGTCCCAACTGGGTGGCAGCCAGAGGCAAGGGCAGTGGAAGAATTCACCAGAGGCAGAACAAAGGAGATAGAAGTCTACTGAATACACTGCAGGGCGACAGAGAGCAGGACGGCAAAAAAGAGAGACTGTGTGCCAGGAGGCCATGGTGAGGGGCCACAGTTCCAGGATAGACTGAGTAAGGAGAAGAAGTAGGGAATTTTCCCTGATAACTGGGCCTAGTTGTAAATAGCCTGTTGGTTAGTTAGGGCCTACAGCTATTTTTGGGTGGCTTGCTTAATGAGTCTGTTTGCATTCAGCTCCGAGTTCATGATGGGCCCTTTGGCCTGGCTCACATTTCCACTGCTCAAACCCGTGCCTAAAAGCAACCTCTACAGAAGGCTCTGGAAAAAGAACTGGGGAGTGGGGAGAACTAAGTGCTTCTTCCTATCTATAATTGTATGTAAAGTGGAGCACTGAAGTTTACTTAGTAAGTTAAATTTAATATATTTTACATCTGATATATTTTTCAGGTCTCACATCCATCTTAATAAAAATCTCATATGTGAGACAGCCTTTTTCAGGACCAAACATTCCACCTAGTCCTAGTCTTGGTCACTACTACCCATCTTTCTCTTAAACCAGGGTAAAGTATTTATGAGAGGTTATACTGTTAGAAAAAGAAAGCAGGGAAGTCACACTCAGAGAGTACATTTGCTAATATTCTCATTTTGGACATGGAGATAAAGGACTTACCCAAGATATTACTTCTAGTTAGTAGCAGAATCTGAATGGGGACTGCACTCATCAGCTCGGGTCACACTTCCCATGGCCCAGTTTATGTGTTAGTTTCCCCTTGCTTAAATATCATGGTCATAGGGGCACCTGGGTGGCTCAGTCAGTTAAGCGTCTGACTTCAGCTCAGGTCATGGTCTCATGGTTCACGAGTT